>NC_080029.1:89070208-89373238 GCF_030020395.1 Manis pentadactyla | reverse complement strand
AACATGTTTATAAGTTCTTACTTTTATTCCCATAGGAAAAGCTTTCTACATTTTAACAAAATGATGAGTAAAGATGAAATTTGAGCTAGTGAAAATTTATTTTCAAACAACATAGAACAAAAAAACCCAACTAACTAACAAAAAAACCCAATATGGGAATATGGAAATAAGCTTAGTTTCAGATTGTGTGTGTATGTGCTTGAGGGAGGGTTAGCTGCTCTGTTTCTAAGAGCAGGAGAAGGTTACCCAAAAAGCTAGGAAAGTGCTGAACACAGACGACAGGGACAGTCTAGATGCTGAGAGTCAGACCAGCAGAGGTGAACTCTCACTACAAAGGGAGAGGTCAGGCCACAAATGGGGACTAAGCCAACAGGGTCAGCAGCCCGTCAGAGAGCCTGTCTTACTGTGTCTGTTCTAGCAGCTATAGCAGAATAATAGACTGGGTGGTTTATAAACAACAGAAATTTATTCCTCGCAGTTGTGGAGGCTGGGAGTCCAAAATGAAGGCAGCCGCAGATTTGGTGTCTGGTAATGGGCTCACTTCCTGGTTTATACTCAGCCAGCTTCTTGTGGTTCCTTCGCATGAGTGTCTTTTCTAAGAGCACTGATCCCATTCATGAGGGTTCCACCCTCATGACCTAACCACCCCCCAAAGGCCCTACCTCCAAACACCATCATACTGGGGATTAGGTTTCAACACTTGAATCTGGGGGCCACAAACATTCAGTCTATAGTACAGCCACTGGAATGACAAGTTGCTACAGGATCCCCAAGGGAGAAAAGAGTCCTAAACAGTTACCTGGAACTGAGGGAGAATGCCCTATGGCCCCACCTATGCTTGAGTAGTCACTTGTTAAAAGGCACAGGGTTTGAGCTGATAGTTCAACACTGAATTTAAAGATCTGGACCAGTCATCTTTTCGAGGTGTGATATGCAGTTACCACTTCCTTTGTGAGAGATATCTTTAACATTTTTATGAAAAATTTCTGAATTGAAATATTAGAAGCTCTCCAGCTGACAGCTAACTGATGTTTCTTTGACGTGAACTGATGTTAGATTTCCTGCTGGGTGCACCATTTATCTCACTCATAAAGGGTGCAGAATGTTAAATGAGGATTGTCACAATCTTAAAAAAAAAAGAGATTTCTTTTGTAAAGCCTTCGTGACACTTAAATAAAGTTTCATAATTATTCAAACACTGCATACTATAGGTAAACTAACTTTATATTATATGTTACTGAAAATATTTACTGCTGTGGCTACATTATATCACCGTTGACTAACTTTGCTAGCTATCATGATTGTGTGGATTTTTTCCTTTGATATGGAGAGTGTTTGGAGGATTTCCATCTAGAGTTTATCAACTTCATTCAGTCATAGTTTAGTAGAAACACTGGATTTCCTGGGACATTCAGGGGTTTATTGAGTCCATGATGAGCAGAATGCTTCCAATCAGAACTATCTCAGAACCTCCCTTGGGAGACTTTCTTTTCTTCAAGTTAATTGGTGCTAATTCCTTTAGTGGGTCTGCCCGGTTCCTGCCTTCCAAATGGAGCCAGTTTCTGGATGTTCCGAAGTATCTAGCACCATAAAGTTTAAGAACAGAATTTATGTTTCATTTTTAGCTGGGGCTTCAGCATTGGGAAAATTGTTGAAAACAGAATCTAATACTTACAGACAAGCGGAGTCCACCAGCCACACCAGGACACAGAGGAGCGTCTTCCTAAAATCCCTGTGGGCAAGCTGGTCTAGGTCAGCTTCCTCTGATCCATACGCTCGGTTCCCTCAGGTCTCTTTCTTACTCATTGCCCGGATTTAGCCAACTATAGGCAGTGTAATCAATGACTGGAGAATAATGGCAAATTAAGTCATTTTCTAACAGACATTCCAAAATTACAGAATATAAAAGGGGTGGAATCTGGAGGAAAAAAACACCAGATTGGGAAGATTTGCCTTTGACCTTGTGTATGATTCAGACAGGCCATTTAACTCTCCCATGCCTCAAAATTTCTCCCTTAGAGTTTGGAGCAGTCACTCTCACTTCTGCTCTTTGCTGGAGACGTGGACGATGCATAAAGGGAAGAACACTTGAAGTACCCAGGGCAGGGAAGGAAAATGTGCTTGGTTTTCCAAGTCTTGGTGATGCTGGAGAAGCTGTTTCCTGATGAAGGACAACCTTCCACTCATCAGCCTGAATCCCTGCCTTTGCCAGGACTTGAAGATTATTTTAAAATCCTCTGTCTGAATCCTTTGCACTGCCCATCCTCTCATCACTATGGGAAGCATGTATTCATTCTGTGGTTCATTCATTCATACCAATTGTTGAGCGGGTATTTTAAAACTCCAGTGTTGTTTTCAGTGGAGTATCACTCACCTTGAAGTCTAAGAGCCAAGGAATTAATAAATGTGGCCTGTGTGGCCAGTTTTAATCATTTCTGTATTTAGTAGAAATATCAGTGGCATTTTTTGGATTTAAAGCTTTTAAAAAAATATTGTGGTTAAAAACCACATAACATAAAATTTTAAATTTGCCACCTTCTTCATTTCTAAATGTACAGTACAGTAGTGTTAGCTATATGCATGTTGTAGTGCAACAGATCTCTAGAACTTTTTCATCTTGCAAAGCTAAAATTGTATACCTGCTGGAAAACAACTACCCTCCCCACTCTCTCCAACCCCTAGCAATCACCATCCTACTTTCTGTTTCTAAAAATTTGACTGCCTTAGATATCCTATGTAAGTGAAATCATGTAGTAGTTGTCTTTTTGCGACTGGCTTATTTCACTTAGCCTAATGTCTTCAAGGTTCATCCATATTGTAGCAAATGATAGGTTTTCCTTCCTTTTTAAGGCTGAATGCTACTCCACTGTGTATACATACTGCATTTTGTTTATCCATTTGTCTGTTGATTTGACACCTGGGTTGCTTCCACCTCTTGGCTGTTGTGAATAATGGCATGGATATGGGTGTCTAAATATCTCTTTGAGTCCCAGCTTTGAATCTTTAAGACATATACCCAGAAGTGGAATTGGTGGGTCATATGAATTGTATTTTTTTATTTTACTTTTTGAGGAACCACCATACTGCTCTCTGTAGTGGCTGTAACATTTTACATTCCCTTCAACAGTGCCTAAGGGTTCCAATTTTCCACATTCTTGCCAACCCTTGTTTGTTTTTTACATTAGAAAAAAATATTAGTTATACTAATGGGTTTGAGGGTAACATGCATTTTTGAGTACCTACTATGTACCAAGTGTTGTAGTAGACACTGTGGATACAGTGATAAATATGACAGATGAGCCCTCAGCCTAATGGGCTTATTTATATATTTATTTTTATTTTTCCCCAGCTTTATTGAGATATAGTTGATATATAACATTTTATAAGTTTAAAGTGTATGTGTTGATTTGATACAATTATATATTACAAAATTATCACCATTTTACTATTAGCTAACCCTTCCATCCCATTGCATAGGTACCATTTCTTTTTTTGTGTTAAGAACATTTAAGACTTTTTTCACTTAAGTATATGATACAATATCATTGTATTTGCATACTGTTTTCTATACCAGCTGAATGAATTTGCAGTCCCATCAACAGGGCACTAGGATTTCCTTTTCTCCACACCCTAGCCAACAATTGTTACCTCTTGTCTTTTTGATGATGGCCCCTAATGGGCTTATTTAAATATGTGCCCCAAGTTGTTTTTCCATTAGTAATGATAATTTTGAGCTAATTGTACATGCATACTTTTTTATCTGATACTTCAAAAAAATCTAATACAGTGTATACTTGTAGCATAGCTGGTTAGAGTTAAGAATATGATCTCTGGACAAGAGCAAAAAGCTAACAGGTCCATCTGGGATTTCCCCATGACCTTGCTTGCATTAATTAGCATCCATATTTCTAAATAATCAATGGGTCAGACAGGGAGTTTCAAGGTAAATCAGAGAATATGTTTCATTTTGAACTGCCTGAATTGACAACTGACTAGTTGACTTTACAAATGAGTTACCCAGGAAATAACAGACTGTTTTTCAGTGTATCTTGCAAACTCTCAGGCTTTTTTTTTTTGACTGCTGCTTTCAAACAGAGTGCCAGACTTGACTTTTTGAAACATTGGCTAAGATTCTTGTCCAAGATGGCAAATAGATGTCTGTGCTTTTACCAATTCCCGTCGATTGGTAGCAGCTGCCTGGAATGCAGCGTTGAGAAGGAATCTGAGGTCTTGCACTGGGCAGAGGGAAAGAGGGCAGTGACAGATCTTCAGTGTTTGCCATGGGTGAGATGGGGAGTGGTGTGTGCATTATATGCACTCAAGGGACATTTGGAAACTGTAAGAAACTACTGTCTTCATAGTTCTTTTCTCCATTTCTCATAATATAGTTGTGCAACCTCGTGATTCTTTTTTCTTTTATGGGCCAGCAGGAAATACTAGACCAGAAGAATAAGAACAGCATGAAATAAAGAAATAAGTAGGTCCGTCCTTCAGGATATTTCGATAGATTATTGTTGCTTGGTGAGCTGAATCTGTTTACATGGCCTTCTGATACCTCTGGGCCACAATAAGGAGACTGCGTCAGGGCAGAAACAACCAAAGGAGCAATTACAAAAAAAAGTCTAACGAAGAGACAAAGCTTGAAATCCTTTTTTGGCTGTGGACTTCAGTCACTGCGACATTTTAGAAACAAATCTTATCTGAGACAAAAGAGATGACTGAAAGTGGCACCAAATCCTTCATGTGCTAAAATATATGTTCAAAAGAAAAAGTGCTTCTCCAAGTCTGTGTTCTGAGAAAACCATTTTGGTGTGTGACCTTGTAGTTGCTATGACAACCGTGGCTGCAGTCCACTGACTGGTGCTCCCTAGGGAAATGGGACTTGATGTTTATGGATGCAAATCAAGTGTTGCCTTAGAGAAAAGGACTGAACCTGGGATGTGTTCACATAGGTGCCAGCTACTCACCTCATGCCTTGGAGGAGTAAGTCCTCTAAGCCCCATGATCATCTGCCTTGTGGTGCAGAGCCCCCAGTTATCTTCAGATGAAGACTCAGCATCTGTGTCTGATGTCAGAAAGAAACACCCGAACAAGGACATCAGTTTGAGTGGGCAAAATATTTCCTTAAGTAGACAGTTACTCTGAAGTAGTTTGTTTACAACTTCAGGTAAGAAACCCTGTTTTGCTCTGATATCAGATTCTTGAAAAAATGATAGGAAACAAGGGTTTCTGACTCAGCCAGTGCTTGCTCTTTCCTGGTCTTTTCAGGCTTAAGTTTTCTTCATTGATTTTATTCAAAGCACTGTAACTACTGTTGAATGTTGGAAGCTCTTCATGTATAGGGGCAATTATTTACATCCAGATCTTGAAAGTTTTTCAAGAAGAGGATAAACTAGCTGAACAATGGTCTCAAATCTCAAATGTTTATGTAGAAAAGAATCTTCCTCACCTCAGTAAATGACTTCATTATCTATCCAGTTGTTCCAGTAAGAAACTGAGGAGTCATGTTTTGACTTTTTCTTTCACTCTCCACAGATAACCCATCAGCAAATACTGCTGATTATGCCTCTGTAATGTATCCCAAATCTACCTGCTTCTCTCTTTTTCATCTTCCACTAGGTTAGTTTTAGCACCATCATTTCTGGCCTGGATGACTTTATGATCTTCTAATGGGTCTCCCTCTCTGTTACTGCTTTTTAACATTCACTTTCCCCACAGCAACAGTAATGCTTTTAATTAAGCTTTTTATTTTGAGATAATTATAGATTGACATGCAGTTGTAAGAAATAATGCAGAGATCCCAGATACCCAGTTTCCCCCAATGGTAATATCTCACATGATTATAGCACAATATCACAACTAGGATATTGACACTGAGACATCAAGATAGGGAACATCTCCGTCACCACAAGGATCTTTAATAACCACATATACTTTCCTTCCACCACCACCTTCACCTTAACCCCTAACAATCACTAATCTGTTCTCCATTTCTGTGATTTTGTCTTTGAAGGATGTTACATAGGTGGTACCACACAGTATGTATATCTACAACTTCTGGCATTATTTTGAAAGTGATAGCTGACATACTTGAATTGCTCCTGATCTTAAGGGAAAAGCTTTCAGTCTTTCACCACTAAGTACAATGTTAGCTGTAGATTTTTGATTTAAAGTGATCCTTTTCGAGTTGCAGAAGTTCCCACTATTCCTATTTTTCTGAGCGTTTTTATCATGAATGAGTGTTGAAATTAGTCACTTTCCTTTTCTTCACTGATTGACATAATTATCTTTCTTTATCATGTTAACATATAGATTACACTAGTTTTCAAATGTTGAACCAGATTTCTGAATGGTGTATAATGATTTTTATATATTGCTGAATTCTATTTGCTGAAATTTGTTAAGGATTTTTGTGTTTGTATTCATGAGGAGTATTGTTCTGTATTTTTCTTCTTTAATTCTTGCTTCTTTTTGTGCTTGCTTTGGTTTTGGTATCAGGATAATAGTAGCTTCATAAAATGATTTTTCAGATTTGTCCCTTTCTCTTCTATTTTTTGGAAAAGATTGTGTAGCGTTGGTGTTAATTCTTTAAATGTTTGGTAGAATTCTCCAGTGACACTGTCTGGCAATGGAAGTTTCTTTTGGGGTTTTTTTGAAGTACTAAGAAAATTTCTTTAATAATTCATGGCTGTTCAGATGATCTGTTTTATATTGTATGAGCTGTTGCAGTTTGTGTTTCTCAAGTGGTTGGTCATTTCATCTAAATTGTCAAATTTATATGTACAGAGTTATTTCTTTATTATGCTTTTGGTGTCTGTAGGCTCTGTATTGACACTCTGTTTCATTCCTGATATTGGTAACCGTCTTCTCTCTTTTTTTGTTAGTCTTGCTAGAGGTTTGTCAACTTTATTGATCTTTTCAAAGAACTGGCTATTTATTTCATAGATTTTCTGTTTTAAATTTCATTGATTCTATTCTTAAAGATCTTTACTATTTCCCTTTTTCTTCTTGCTTTGGGTTTGTTTTGCTCTTCTTTAAAGCTCTTGAATTGGGAGCTTAGATCATTGATCTGAGACTTTTCGTCCTTTCTAATGTAAGCACTTATTGCTATAAATTTCTTCTGCAGCACTGCTTTAGTTGCGTCCCACAACATTTGATATGTTGTATTTTCATTTTCATTTAATTCAATATATCCTTTGATTTACCTTGAGACTCCATCTTTGATCCCTGGATTATTTACAAATGGATTGTTTAGTTTTCACATGTTTGGATATTTCCCTTTTATTGTTCTTTTACTGATTTCTAGTTTGATTCCATTGTTGTCAGAGAATACACTCTGTATGATTTCAATTTTTAAATATTTGTTGAAGGTTTTTTTATGGCTATGGACATGGTCTATCTTGATAGATGCCCCATGAGCACTTGAAAGAATGTGTATTCTGCTATTACTGGATAGAGTGCTCTATAAATGTCTATTGGATCCTATTGGTTAATTCTTCTGTATCTCTGCAGATTTTCTAATTGTTTTATGAGCTACTGAAAGAGAGATGTTGAAGTCATCAGCTATTACTGGGCCTGTCTATTTCTGCTTTCAGTTCTGTAAGTTCTTGATTCATGTATTTTGTTCTTTGATGCATGTACATTTAGTATTACTAGGTCTTCTTGTTGGGTTTACCCTTTTATCATTAAGTAAAGTTCCTCTCTGTCTCTGGTAATTTTTGTTGTTGTTCTGAAGTCTACTTTATCTGATATTAATATAGCTACTCCTGTTCTCTTTGATTATGTTTGTATAATCCTTTTTCATTCTTTTACTTTCAACCACATATATCACTATATTTGGAATTAGTTTCTTGGAAATAGTATAAACTTGGGTCATATTTTTTTTAATCCACTCTGCCAATTTCTGTTTTTAAACTGGTGTATTTTGGCCATTTGCATTTAAGTAACTATTGCTATGTTAGGGCTTAGGTCTGCCATTTTATTTTTTGTTTTCTATTTGTTCTCTCAGTTTTTTCTTTCTCTTTTTTCCTATTTTCCTGTGGATTAGTTGATCATTTTTTAGAGTTCCATTTTTACTTATCTATAGTGTTTTTGGATATATCTCTTTATATACCTTTTAAAGTAGTTGTTCTAGGCATTATATAATATACATATAACTTATCACAGTCTATTGGTGCCATCATTTTACCAGTTCATGTTAAAGAAACTTCCATTATCCTTTTCCATTATTAATACCCTTATAAATATTACCTCTGTACACACGTAGAACCACATGAGACAGTGTCATAATTTCTATTTCAACTACAAAATGTAATTTAGCAAACTTAAGAGGACATGAAAAATAAATTTTCCTACTTTTACTATTTCCATTATTCTTTCTTTCTTTCTGATATTCCAAAATTCCTTCCTTTATCATTTCCTTTCTGTTTTAACAGAACTTTCTTCAGCCATTCTAATTTATTTATTTATTTTTATTTTGGTATTATTAATGTACAAGTACATGAGCAACATTATGGTTACTAGACTCTCCCTATTATCAAGTCCCCACCACATACCCCATTACAGTCACTGTCCATCAGCATAGTAAGATGCTATGGAATCACTACTTGTCTTCTCCGTGTTATACTGCCTTCCTCATATCCACCCTGCTACATTATGTGTGCTAATTGTAATGCCCTCTTTTCTCCCTTATCTCTCCCTTCTCATCCATGCTCCATAGTCCCTTTTCCTTTGGTAACTGTTAGTCCATTCTTGGGTTCTGTGAGTCTGCTGCTGTTTTGTTCCTTCAGTTTTTTCTTCGTTGTTATACTCCACAGATGAGTGATATCATTTGGTACTTGTCTTTCTCTGCCTGGCTTATTTCAGTGAGCATAATACCCTCTAGCTCCATCCATGTTGTTGCAAATGGTAGGATTTGTTTTCTTCTTATGGCTGAATAATATTCCATTGTGTATATGTACCACATCTTCTTTATCCATTCATCTACTGATGGACACTTAGGTTGCTTCCATTTCTTGGCTATTGTAAATAGTGCTGTGATAAACATAGGGGTGCATATGTCTTTTTGAATCTGGGCTGCTGCATTCTTAGGGTAAATTCCTAGGAGTGGAATTCCTGGGTCAAATGGTATTTCTATTTTGAGTTTTTTGAGAAACCTCCATACTGCTTTCCACAATGGTTAAACTAATTTACATTCCCACCAGCAGTGTAGGAGGGTTCCCCTTTCTCCACAACCTCACCAACATTTGTTGTTGTTTGTCTTTTGGATGGTGGCAATCCTTACTGGTGTGAGGTGATCTCATTGTGGTTTTAATTTGCATTTCTCTGATGATTAGCAATCTGGAGCATCTTTTCATGTGCCTGTTGGCCATCTGAATTTCTTCTTTGGAGAAGTGTCTGTTCAGATCCTCTGCCCATTTTTTAATTGGCTTACTTGCTTTTTGTTTGTTGAGATGCATAAGCTCTTTATATAATTTGGATGTCAATCCTTTATCAGATATGTCATTTATGAATATATTCTCCCATACTGTAGGATGCCTTTTTGTTCTACTGATGGTGACCTTTGCTGTACATAAGCTTTTTAGTTTGATGTAGTCCCATTTGTTCATTTTTGCTTTTATTTCTCTTGCCCAGGGAGATATGTTCATGAAGAAGATGCTCATGTTTATGTCCAAGAGATTTTTGCCTATGTTGTCTTCTAAGAGTTTTATGGTTTCATGAATTACATTCAGGTCTTTGATCCATTTTGAATTTACTTTTCTGTCTGGGGTTAGATAATAATCCAGTTTCATTCCCTTACATGTAGCTGTCCAGTTTTGCCAATACCAGCTGATGAAGAGGCTGTCATTTCCCCATCGTATATCCATGGCTCCTTTATTGTATATTAATTGACCGTATATGCTTGGGTTTATATCTTGGCTCTCTAGTCTGTTCCTTTGGTCTATGGGTCTGTTCTTGTGCTGGTACCAAATTGTCTTTAGCCATTCTTTTAGGATAGGTCTGCTTGCCTTTCATTCCTGAAGGGTATTTTACTAGAAATGATTCTGGTTTAACAGTTCTTTTCTTTTAAGATTGAAAAATGTGCCATTTCTTTCTGGCCTTCTGATTTCTGGCGAAAAATCTGCTACTATTCTAATTGTTTTTCTGTTATAGGTAATTGTTTCTCTCTTGCTTACCTTTTTCAAGATTTTTGTCCTTGTCTTTATTTTTCGAAGGTTGACTATGATATGTTTCTGAAATTATCTTCTTTTGGATTTACCTGGCTTCTTGAATCTGTATATTTATTTATTTTTTGCAAAATCTGGGAAATTTCCAATCATTCTTCAAGCATCTTTTCAGCCTTACCATCTTTCTTCCCTGCTTCTGGAATTCCAATCACATGAATGTCACATCTTTTGTTATAGTTCCGCAGAACTCTGAACCTTGGTTAGATTTTGTAATCTGTTTTCTCTCTCATGTTCATATTGGGTAATTTCTGTTGTTCTGTATTCCAGTTCACTATTGATTTCTCCTGTCCCTTCCATTATGCTTCTGAGCCCATTCATTGAGGTTTTTAAAAATTTTGGTTATCGTATTTTTTCAGTTTCAGTATTTTCAGTAAAATTTCCAGTTGGCTTTTTTTTATATCTTCTATGTCTTTGCTAAGGCTTCCTAAATTATTTGTTTCAAGAATGTTCATAATTGCTTATTGGAACATGTTTATGATTGCTGCTTTAAAATACTTGTCAAATAATATTAACATTTCATCTTGGTGTTAACATCTATTAGTTGTCTATTTTCATTCAGTTTGAGATTTTCATGGTTCTTGGTATGATGGGTGATTTTGGTTGAAACCTGGACATTTGGATGTTTTGAGAATTATGTTGTAAGACTCTGGACCTCATTTATGCCTTTTGTGTTAGTTGGTGCTTTCTGACACCCCCATAACAGGATAGTGTGTGTTTGTGGTGCTGCTTTGTTGCTGTCGGGGGAGGATGGAGGTCCAGGTTCCCCACCCAGTGTAGGTAGGGTAGGGTGGTAGCTCTGGCTCTCCACTGAGCCTCCCTGGGCGTGGGGTTAGAGGGCCATATTACCACCTCCATGTGACCTCTGGACCCCATAGGAGGTGATGGCCTCATCACCTCTGGGCAGTAGTGAAAGTCCTGACTGTCTACTGTGCCTTGCCTGACAGCATTCTGGTGGGGAGGTGGTGTGCCCATCACCGCCTGGTGAGGATGGAGGTCTGGGCTCCCCCTTGGCCTCTCTCAGCATGGGTGTGGTCCTGTCACAGTGTTTTCTGGCTGTTTGGCTGGAGTAATTATCTAAAAGTTTTCTGTCTTATTAGGCTTCCCCTTTACTAGTCCTTGCTAGAAGGAGCAGACTTGTTTGTTTATTTGTTTTGTTGTTTTCTGGTCTATACCTATTGGCCTTTCCAGGTTGCCTGCCCCTTCAGCTCCAAGTCTGGGGTGCTTGAGGAAAAATGAGAATTCACCACAGAATTGTCCCCTGGGTCCCAGGCTCCTTAGTCAGTCAGTCTGACTCCTCTCTACTTTTTGGAGTCTTCTTAAATTTGTTTTTTATATAATGCCCAGGGTTTTAAATTATACTTAGAGGGAGTAATAGAGAAAAGTACATCTACTCTGTCTTCTCAGACATAGCAATGCGAGTGATCCTCTAAAAAAAAAAGTAACTCATGTCACTTTACTGTTTAAAACTCTTCAGTGTCTTTCATGGTACTCAAAACAGGTTCACCCATGGCAGCAGGGCACGATCCTGCCATGTATACTTTTTCATCTTTTGCTAGAGGCCTTTCTCCCCTTTGCTCACACTGCTTCAGGCACTTTGGCCTTTTAAAAGTTAGTTTTCTCAACAAATACTGAGTAAGCCTCTATTATTCCAGCCACTGGTCTAGGCATAGTGTTCTAGGCAAAGCCCCTGCCTCCTGGAGCTTACATTGTTTCTGTTCCTAGAACACCAAGCTCATTTTTGCTTCAGAGACTTACCAGTACCCAACCCCCTGTTTACTAAGGTCTCAGCTCAAATGTCTCCTTCTCAGGGAGACCTTCCCTTTCTACCTGTGTTTACCTAGCTTCCCATCCTGGCTGCATATTGGAGTCACCAGGGGAGAGTTAAAAAATCTTGAGGCCCAGGTTTTATTCCAGATTAATTAAATTCAAGCCTGTGAATATGGCCCAGACATCAGTGTTTCTGAAACTTTCAAGGGTCTCCTGTGTGTGGACAAGGTTGAAGCCACTTAAGATTGTCTAGTAGCACCTCCATTCCTTTGCTCTATCACTGCTATCACTACCTGAGATTTTCTCCTTCATTTATTAACTTGTTAGTTTTTCTCTAACTTGTAGATCTTTTCTAGTAGGTAAAGTACGTTTCAAATCCAGGAATAGGAAGCTCAGTTTCTTACTTGCTATAATTGGATGTCTGCTTCATAGTCTCATATGAGAGCAAGGACCCTGTGTGACTTGATCTCTCTGAACTCTCTGGTTAGAATTCAGATGGATGAATTTTCCACTTCTGTATGGAACCTATGGGCCTAGGCCTGGTCTAGAAATGGCCTGTCAGCAAGTGGTGTTCTGGCCAGAGTTCCTTCTCTTCTGTGAGTCTCTTGCCTGGTTGACCCTGCTTCCCTCTGTTTGAGGTCGCCAAGGAGTTGCATCCCTGATGTTGGCAACATGCATGCTTTGAGGAGCTGTCCTTTGTGGGTACAGTTAGAACTAGGGGAGATCAGAGGGACCAGCTCATCTCAGTTTGCCCAGGGTTTTCCTGATTTGAGCTATGAAAGTTCTGCATCCCATGAATTCCCTCAGTCCTGGGAAAACTGGGAGGGTTGGTCACCCTAGGAGATCTGAGAGTCATCTCAGCACCTTCCCTTTGGATCCAGGGAGGGAAGGGATTGAAAGTTGTTGATGTGGTTCAGAACCACTGTGGGCTGTCCAAGTTTGGTTCTTCAAAACTTTGTACTACTGACAGCTTATTGTCCTTAAGGCAGCAACCCAGAGATAAAAATGGGCACTTCTGGGCCAGGATCTATGCATCCTACAGGTTGTTGCTCCGAATCTCGCCTGATCTATTTTTTTCAGTAGCAGTTAAGTGGGGTAGAGGGGCTCCCATTGGGTTACCAGGAACAGTTTGAAAGACAATTTCTCGATCTCTGTTCATTGGCCCCTTGTCCAATCCTGTGTCTATGATGAGAACCATGGAGCACTGTCTGGTTGTGGTTTGGATACTGGGGTAGGTTAATAGCTAAACTGACAGTTACACAGTGTGGGTTGAGGTTAAATACACATTTTATAGCAGTATTTCTTAAGGTGTGGTCTGAAACTACTTTTCACAAGATCACCTGGGGGCTCATTAAACATAGATTCCTAGGCCCAACCAATAGACTGTGAATCAGCAGGCTTGGGGAGGTGACTGGGAAAGTCCATTTGCAGAGGCACTGCGTGTAATATTCATGGATCGTGACATTAAGGACCACTTTTCTGTTTCTCTGTACCATTTAGGTGATGTCCAGAGCATATTGGGAAATCCACTTCTGATTTTACTTCTTATTGGAAGAGCCATTAAAAGAAACATTTGGGACTTTGAAGGGCCTTATAATGTATTTTCATTCTGCTAACTGTGTGGCATTAAGGTTTGGGCAAAATTTAGAAGAGTAACAGGGGCAATATTCCCAACACTTTACTGATGCTATTCTTTCTACCTTTAGCAGTGGCAAGAGAACTTCAGTGGAAAGTGACAAAATAATATCTTCACAGGAGTTTAATAGCTTTTGCTCTCAGCTTTACAGGCTTCCCCTAGGATTGAAGGGAAAATTAAGTGAGGGAAATGAGGGAAAATCACATAGGAAAAAAGATAGTGCTTGCTATCCTGTGTTCTGAAACTGGGCTCAAATCCCAGGAAATCTTTAAGCTTTTTTTGGTTGTTGTTGAAGTCAGCATCTTTCCCAGTTAAATGCACCTGCTGCCATCAGATGTCTAATATTTTAAAAATAATATCTACTCCAGGGAAAGATTTATTGCATTATAAATCCAGACATCTTAGCTGAGAATCTGCCTTTTTCCCCCTACCTCAGAAGGAGCTACACTTACGTTACAATCTTTTGCAGGAGCAGAGAATGCCACCGATCTGTCAATCATCTGGTATATTCAGACTCCAGATGTGGTCTAACTTGCAGAATGTGATTCTGGGAGTGGCTCTTTGATTCACTGTAACTGGGGTTGAGCTGGGGTTCTTCTGAAGGGTCTGTTTCCATTGGTGGCAACTTTCATGTTGGCAGTGTTGTGTGGGGTGGCAGTGGTGGACAATAAAATCTTGAATATCAAGTCCCTAGGTTAGTCTAACAATGGCCTAAACTAAGGATAATAAAAAATAATGATTTACAAGAATAAATTTTTTTCTTGAGTATTAATTATCTTTTAAATACATACAAGTGAGGCCATTTTGTTTGGGCTTTTGTTCCTTACTTGTGGGGCACCAACCCTCTTCAATTTCTTCTCAACTTATGTTTCTCTAAGATTCAGATAAGGCATTTCATACATGCTCTCAAAAGTGTGGATGCCTGTGTGATGGCCTCATTTATTTCTTTTTCCATCTCAACTGATTCCACACCTGCTGGTGGTACCTTCTTCATTTAAGTTGAATCTCCTCCATATTTTCTTCTTGGCTGAGCTTACTTCCTTCTCCCCAGTTCCCTGGAATTTGTCTCTTTTCATCTCCCTGTATTCAAGGCACTGGCTAAAGAGTCTCATAAAGTCTCCACATTTTTTTTCTTGAACAAAGGGACTTGGGCAGTGGCTATGGGGCTGGAGTCCTAATGTAGAGTGGTCCAAAATCCTATAATATATGGTGAGTCAGGAGTACCATATCTCACTCAGATGATAAGAGTATGAACAGAACACATGGAAGTGACAACATGTGTTCTGGAGGTAATGTGATCTGGTAGGGAGCTGATGGCTCTGATTTTCACCCACCCAGCCCAGAATGGCAGACATGTAACACTGTCATAATTAAGCCTATGTAATTAGGATGCTTTCACAGACATTTGCTTAAGTTAACCTTAGTAGAAAGTAAATTATAATCTTCTCATAGAAAATAATTCCACAATGACTGTCTTCAGTATCACAATAATCACTGTTTAGAAAGTGTCATAGAAAATAATTCCACAGTGGCTGTCTTCAGTATCACAATATATCACTGTTTAAAAAAGTGTGTACTTTCTAAAAAGAAAATCTGTATTTGTCTCTGGTATCAAATATTTATTATATATTTATTAAGTTTGAATAAATAACATTAAATAAACATCAAATTATGTTATTTATAACAAATTAATTATTATATAAAGAAAGCAGTTTATACTTTATTTGAAGCAGCTTAATTTAAACCAAATCAAGCTCACCTAAAACCTGTGAAGGTTCTGAACAGACTACTTTCTCCACTATACTGGAGATTATCTCATAGTCCGGACCTACTTAGATTACTGCAGATGGAAACAAATCTTCTACAAGAGCTGGTTCTGCCCAAGGAGTTTGGCTGGAACCACCAGATTCAGCACAGCCACTCATTTACGTGGTTGATGTCTCCTAGGGACTGCCTTAGACGT
This sequence comes from Manis pentadactyla, assembly GCF_030020395.1. Taxonomy (NCBI): domain Eukaryota; kingdom Metazoa; phylum Chordata; class Mammalia; order Pholidota; family Manidae; genus Manis; species Manis pentadactyla. Next base: position 89,357,646 of record NC_080029.1, on the reverse strand, counting down.
GCCTTAAGTGTCAAGACTTGGTGACAGTATGGATTATTTTGCTTATTCATTTGTTGTGTTTTCTTTGCACAATTATTTATTTTTATAGTTTTATATATTCATTGTTTATCCTGTACTTGATAATATTATGACTGTTGTTGGGCTAGGATAATCATTCTGCTAAAATAGAAGAACAAATGTAAACATTTACCCCAAAATGTCAATAATAGGGAGGTACTAAAATGTCTCTGGGAATACAGAGTATGAAAAATCTTCCCCTTCAGTCTCTCTCTCTATATTTTATAAAAAGAAGTACCTTTTGAAGGATCTGCTCAAAGTAAAGAGGTGAGTGTTGGTGACAGCGGCGGAGATTTGGATGTTCTCAGTAGTCTTTCCATAATAGTAGAAACCCTGATTTTTAGATGGGCATATGGCTTCCCAGAGTAATAACAAGCTTAGTAAATGGCAATCAGTGAGGTCATGTGACCAATGCAAAGCATCACAGGCTAGTTCCCTGGAATTTTCCTTAAAGACAGTTGATACATGCTTCCCTTTCTGCAGCTTCTGCATCCCTCCTGCCTTATTGCCTGAAATACAGATGTGTTCAGTCGAGCTTTAATTGCCACCTTGGACTATGAGGATGGGGGCCCTTATATTTGGGGTGGAGGAACAGTGAACTGGAAAGATGTTGAGAATTTTGTGGGACAAAACTCCTATAACCAGCCCTGGACTGTCTCTGGATTTTTATGACACAGAAAGACATCTTTGTGTTGCTTAAGTTATTAGTTTTTATTTAACCAAATCTAATTTTAAGAGATACAATGACACAACCCTTCAGAAAGGGAGATTTCATAACTTTTCCTGGGAGCTTTTTATAGGGCTTAATCATCCTGTAGGATAAAATGCTTTTTTATTTTTAAAAATGTATCTTTGATGTAGTATATTCCTATTTTGTTCAAATCTCTGAAAATGGGAAAAAATTGGTTGACTTCTTCCTCATTACAAATTTTAGAACTTTATTTTATTTTATGGAAAATTTTCATAATTAGACTATTTTTTAAGTAAGAGGATTGGCTGTACGAGGCTTGGGGTTCTAATTATGCTTGTGATTTTGTTAGGCAGAAATACAGACATGAGCTGGATGGAAAGAGAGTAGAGCCCACCAAGAACAACTCAAGAGTTAATTAAATGAAACCAGAGAGCCAGAAATGACTCACAGAGTTAATTAGATGAGGCCACAGGGCCAGGATTGACTCAAAATGTCCAGACACTCCCCAGATGAAAAAGTAATTCCCCAGATGAGAAACATCAGAGCACAGACATCCCCTGAGATAAAAACGATGTCCCAGATGAGAAACGTCAGAGCACAGGCACAGCACACATGAGAACAAGCCCATGTCTTCAATTCTCCAATCAGATCAGGCATCCAAGGCCAAGAATTGCCAGTCAGGAATTCCTCAGCCCTGCCAAAAGTCCTATAAAAGAAGCCTCAGAATAGGCAGTTGGGGCCTGTCAGACACTGGGGCCCGCTCTGCTACAGAGCGGTAATAAAACTTGCTTTGCTTTCAGGTTTCATTGTACCTGACTTCTCTGCAACTCCAATCCAAGTTCCTTCCCAACAGTTTGTTATTAGTGGATTAAGGCAAACTTGTGCTTAGTGAAATGAACAAGCTGTTTGCTGAACTGTGAAAGGAGACAGATAATTAACTTACACTATAATATCTGGGGAGAATCAGTAGAAAATGGGCTTTCCCCATGTGAGTCAAGGAAAGAAAAAGAGAAAGAATATCTTCACATCAAATCACTTCATGTGTTTAATTGCTGCCATTTTAAGGCTTCCTGGGGAGCACAAGGCTCATCCCAGTGAGGGAGCAATGTCAGATTCCTCTGGTGCATGAAATTGGGGACTGGGTCTGAGATGCCAGACACATTTCTGTGCCAGCTGTCTTTCTATTCTGACGTATTCAGGGGACAACACTCCCTGCAAAACAGTTGCTAAGAGCAACCTTTCAGGGAAATGTAATTATATGCATATTAAGACTGCCTTCCTTTCTGTGCCCCACCCTCTCAAGTATACACTGATTGACTCACTTTTTTTTTTTAAAAAAAGCTTTATTGAGATAAAATTCATTTATCATACAATTCATCCCTTTAGAGTGTACAAACCAGTAGTTTTTATCATATTTAGAATTGTGCAGCTATTACCATGATTAGTTTTAGAAAAATTTCATGACTCCCAAAAGAAACTTTGTACTCATTGTCATCCCTGTGCCCCCACCCCCACCCAGTCCTTTCCTCCCACCAGCCCTAGGCAACTACTCTACTTTCTGTCCCTAAGAACTGTCCTATTCTGGACATATTATACAAATGGAATTGTATAATATGTGGGCTTTTGTGAATGGCTTCTTCATTTAGTGTATGTTTTTGAGGTTCATGCATATTGTAGCAGGTATCAGAACTTCATTCTTATATGGTGAATAATATTGCATTGTATGGAAATACCACATTATCTTTGTTCATCAGTTATGAATATTTGAGTTGTTTACATTTTTTGGCCCCTTTTTTGCTGCTATGAACATTGTGTACAAGTTCTTGTGTGGAGCTATGTTTTCATTAAGTATTCATTGTTTCTCTGTCCAGAGAGACCATGACTCAGGAATGGGTCAGCTTTGTCCATGAGGGGATTATTACAGTTTTTCTGTTGGAGCTGTAAAGCCATATCAGCAAATCTTCAGGTGAGGTGGGCAAAGTGCAAATAAACTCAAAACAATTAACAAATACATTTTATAACAGGGAAAGCAGTGAAAACAAATCCCATTATATAGATTTGGCTTAAGTAGCTATTCTCATTTTAATTTTTGACCAGAGTCTGTCAAGTAACTTATGTTCTCAGGTCCTTTCTGAGTAAGTCCTGAGCTCACCCTCCATCCTAGGATGGGCCACTTTTCCCTGTAGTCACCTGAGACCTCACTCTGCACAGCTTTCCTAGATTCTACCTGCAAGCATTGGTTATGGTTGTACACTCCTTACTTCTAGTACCCACATCTCACCCTAAGCTTTGGCGTTCTCTCTGATCTCTAAGCTCCTTACCCATTGTCAAGTTGTTTCATAGGTCCATCCTGCAGAGTTGACATATTTCAGCATCAGGGGCTGGTCCCTGTTTGCAGCTCAGGAGTTGCGTTGTTAGGCATGGTCTCTTCCTGTGCCCACCATGGGGTGTGGTGCATGTAGCCTAGGCTTGGGCATGCCTGCGGCTGAATTCCAGCTCCACACTTTTATTTCTATACAGTTGGTCAAGTCACTTAGCCTCTCAGTGCCTCAATTTCCTCAAGTGTAGCATGGGGTTAAATAGTATCTATCTCATGGCTCTCAGGGTTCTTACAGATCTCACATGATGTATGTAAATTCTTAGGTAGGTAGAAGGTGCTCACTAAATGCTGGCGGGTGGTATCATTCTACTAGGGTGAGCACACTGTCTCTGCTTCCAGTCCAATACTTCCAGCCTGGACAACCAGGCCCCACACCACGTGGGGGGAGGGGTTTTGCTGTATAATCATCCAGGCAGAAGAGCCTCCGCCTTCAGGCTGGCCTGGTGGTGGAAGCAGTTTGGTTGCCTGGGAGGCTGGCCAGTGCCCCTGTAAGCTCCTCATTGATTTTTCCTGTTCTTTACAACAAGGGCAAGTGTTTTCATTTTATGGGAGCAGAGGGAAATCACACTTTTATGATTACTTGTCCCCCCCCACTCCAGCTAATTACAAGAAACCATGTCTGACACCTTCGATCCCTGCCACTCCTCCAGCAAAGTCAGCAGCCCCCTTGAGGTCCCTGTGGCTGCGCTCCCAGCTGGCCCAGGGCTACCTACAGGCTCATGCTCACCCACAGAGAACCGGGTAGAAACCAGAGAGGCGTCCCAGCCAGCACTGGCCTCAGGCAAAGACAGGTTCCTGAGCTCCATCAGCCCCTCCTCCCTTTGTCTCCCCCTCTCTTCTGGTTCTCCTTCCATGACAAGGTGGCCAGCGAGATGCATGTCAGACCAGAAGGCCTTTCCTTCCACCTTCCCTGCATAGACACTGCCTGTCTTAGTTAAGGATGTTCTTCCAGTCTGCTGTCACTGCTGGGGAGCAAGCCAAGCACTATTTTCCACCCCTGCTCTCCAGGTGTTAAGGGCCCCCAAACAACTACAGAAATAGTTGCATTTTAACAACAGACTTTTTGCATTAGAAAAATTAACCCCTAAGGGTGACATTTTCAGCTTCGTACCAGGCTGGCTAGAAGTAGAGTCGTGTGTGTGTGTGTGTGTGTGTGTGTGTGTGTGTGTGTGTGTGAAGAAACATATATTCCCTTTCATTTCTTTAGTTTAAAAACAAGTTATACCCATTTATTATGCCATCCCCCAATTCCACTTTACTTGGAGTAGTCAGTGTTGACAGCTTGGGATGTATCTTTCCACATATTTCTCCATGTTCCTATGGAGACATACCACAGTTTATCCTAATAATGGATATTCAGGTTGTTTTCAATTTTGGGGTCACTGTCAACAATCATTCCACAAATGCATTTGAACATACAACCTTATTTACTAATTCTTTTATTGGTAGGATAGTTTTACAAAAGTAGGACTGCTCAAAAAAGAAAAAAAAGCAGGTGACTTTTCAGATGTCTATACCAATCTACTTGCCCATCAAAAACATATAAAGATGTTCATATCTCCATGTCCTTTAACACTAGATCTTATGAATTTTATTTATTTTTGCCAAACAATGGAAAATGTTTTCTCCTTTTAATTTTAATTTTAATTTTTATCATTCCTTTAGGGTATACTGCGCGAGTGGTCAGGGTTCTTTCTTGGAGGCCGACCTAATGGCGTCTCTGGGGCTGCTTTCAGGCCTTGCTGGCTTCAGTTTTCTCCAGGCAAGAGATGAAGAAGCAGCTTCAGTAAGCATGACCGATTTTAATCACAGAAGCTGCTGTGTACTGCTGTATTTAAAACTGTCAAAGAGATGAATTTCATGTAAACGCCATTGGAGAGGTTACAGGAATGAGGAGGAAAGAATGATAATGTGTGTGCTCCGATGCTGTGGGGGATCTGGTTTCACCCAGCTCTCGGCAGTGGTCACCCTGTGGGTGTGCCGCCTTGCCCTGCCCTGCTCTCTGCTGGACATGCAGAAGCCCCCTGCAGGAGGGGAGGACCTTCCAGTGGCCAGCACTGTGGCTTTAGAGAGAGAGGCAAGTGGAGCGGTAAGGACTTCCCAGAGCGAGCTGCTTCCCAGCCTTCTTCAACCTTCCTATGGAGTTCCCCTTTCCTGAGATTTTTCTTGCTCTGAAGCACCCCTGTCCTGTTTACCCCAGCTGTGGGAACCTCTCAGCCCTTTTGCAGAAGTGTACCCCTTTTCAGTGTCCTCTGTTGAATGGTGAGTGGATTTTTCTAACAGTGACTTTCCGTCTGTGCTCTGGCCAGCACCTTCAGTTCCCTCATTTCCTGTTCTGCTGTGGCTTATTCAGACTGGATGTCTCTTGGACCAGAGTTGTACCGCAGTCCTGGGACTTGTGGTTTGTAGCTTTCCTCTGAGGCACAAGGTTTCCCCCTTTTCCCCTCTCTGCCACTCTGTCCTCCTTACTCAGCATGCTGTAGACAGGCACCCTGGTGCAGTGCATGCTAACACTCTCCTGGGGGTGCTTTCCCCAATGGAGGCAGTGAACATGACCTGGGAGAAGAGCCCCAAGGCAGGCGGGTCTGCCCGACCCAAGGAGGTCTGTCACTGAGCTTATAGTGGACTAGAGCAGTGTCCAACCCAAACCAGCTGATTTCCTCCCAGAAATGTTATGCATTCATTCTGAAAAGCACATGCCCTACAAATGATGCCTCATGGAGAACTAGGCAGAGGAGCTACCCCTCTGGGTCTTCATATAACTTCTCACCCAAGGTTTAGCAAAAGTCAGTGGGAAGTGATAGCACTTGCTGCAGGCAGGAATTTTGGAGGAAAAGGTTCTATGCATATGGCTGGTGGAAACGAGAAATCAACATCACAGAAACAAAAACACCAGAAAATAATATATATGTACTTATGACAGTGTATGTATATGCACACACACATATATATATATACACATGCATGTATATATGTATTTATATATACATTTATATTTATATACGTATATCTTAATATATACACAAAGTGAATGCCAGTTTGGGGGACAAAGGCTGAATAAATTGATATATTCACACCATGCAACAGGGAGATTTTCCTACTGTGAATTGTGTATGTATAATAAAATTCTGTGTTTACAAAATAATGATGAAGCAACATATATTCTGTAAAAACAGCATATATGTTTATATATGATTAAATAATAAAAATGGACAAAGCTGTGGTTACCTGAGACAATGGTGTCCACAGAGAACAGCATGAGCAAATGATACACCATTTGCTTAAAGTTACATATATGCACAAAGAGATCTATTAAAAGATGATGACCTGAATATTAATCATGTTCATCCTAAGGTGGTGGGATTTCAGATGATTTTTCTGTCTTTCTATAATTTTCTGAACCATTTGAATTTATAACAGTGAATATGTGTTAGTTTAAAAAAGACAGTAAAAAACTAACACTGTTTTCATTGTGAAAGCAGGGAGGTAGAGGAAGGCAATGAAAGCTTGTGAATTGTAGCTCAGAATCTAACTTCTGGGCTCACCTGAAACTTGGGGTCTAAATAGGATACTACATGACCAGCAAGCAGAGAACTAGTGGGATAAGCTCCCCTGTGTTCATTTCTTTTTCCATTTATTAATTTTTTCTGTCAAAAGAAAATAAATTAGCATTGATAATTACCAGGTACCACTCTAGGCATTAGGACTATGGTGTTAGAAATATATAGTAATAATGTATATAATGGAGATGTGGCCCCTGCCCTCATAAAGCTCATGATTTAGTGGAGATTGGCCCATATGGTGAACTAATTCCCAATATAATAGGTGCTGCAAACAAGAAATAATTCACATCATGAGAAATACTGAGAGGGCCTGCTTTGAATTGGAGATGGTAGTGATTAGGGAAGGTTTCTTTGAAGATTTGAAAAATGATTTAGAGAACTTAGAAAACTTAGAGAAGATGGGGGAGGGCAGAAGGGACATTTGCATGAAGGCCTTTGGGCAGAGGAGAGCTTTGAAGTTTTAAGGATTCAACAGAAGGTCTATAGGAGCTTCTGTACCCCCTTGTCCATAGCACTATTCTTAGGGAGCACTGTTCACACTCCAAGTCATAGACTTGTATCTATTACAGTTAAACTACAGATGGCAGTAAAGGCGCAGCTATTCTAATTCTCACAAGAACTAATTGGTGGGGCAGGATAGACTTTTGAATTTCTTTATGAACAGGGTGAGAGCAATAGAAGTTTTCAAGAGGGGAAATGATGTTCTAAGTGCTTTAACAATGATCATTTTCTACAATGGATCATACTGGAGGAGGGGGAGATTTGGGAAAGGTAAAAAGGTTGGTTTTGGACATGTTAAGTTTGAGATACTTGTGAGAGTCCTAAGTGGAGACGTTGGGTGGGCATATGGCTATCTGGTTGGCATTAGATGTCTGGGTCTAGACATTTAGATAAGAGGTAAGGTGGCCCAGTAAACATGGGAAACATGGGTGGCACAATTAAAATTGGAGAAAGAATGTCAACAGTCTGAAATGGTCTGGGGTGGGGGTGGGGGAGGGCTGAGATGGAGTCCTGATGTGGGAGAAGAAGCCAGCAAAAGATACTGAGAAGTGGCCAAAGAAGGAGAACCAGGAGAGTGTACTGTAGACACAGGTGTTATTGGCAATTCCCAATGCCCAACCGGGAGCTGAATCAAGGCCTCTGAATGATCTCTGCCGTCCCATAGCTCCCGTTTCCAGGATTAGTGACTGATGTGCCCTGACTATGGCTTTATGTTCTTTCAAATATCCACTTATCAGGGCAGATCAGGACAAATCACATTTTGCCAGTTGAGTAGCTGCATTTTCTGATTTTATTAATTATACTGCTGATAGAAAGAAGGCAAGCTGGTAGACTTATTTTGAGGACTGTTAATTGGGTTTTGATTTTCATTATACTTCTGAGAAAGTCAAGAGAGAATAAGCAGGAGATTTACCCTCAGGAGTTAACGGTTGCATCTAGGAGAAAAGTTTAAAGGATTTTTATTTATTTATTTTATTTCTTAAAGGAAGGGTAAGTAAAGTCTAACATTCTGAAGAAAGCTTATTTTCTGGTTGTTCAGTGAGTACTATGACGCCTTTTGTGAATTCTAGAAATATCTCACTAATTACATGATGATCAGTTAAAGAGTTAAAAATAATCATACTCATATAATATAGTTATTTTAACACTATGGTTGAGGCAGTGTTTGGCACTTTTCATACATTATCTCATTTAATACAACAACCCTGGGCAGTAAATTTTGTCATCTGCATTCTGTAGCTGAGAGAAAGAAGACAGAGTCTATGCAATGTGTCTTAAGTGGCAGACCTGAATACATAGCAGCTTCACACAACAGACATGTACTCTTTCACAGTCTTTGTGAGATCAGGAATTTGCCAACATGTTCTGCTGCATGTTTTTTGGCTCAGGGTCTTACAAGGTTGCAGTCAGGATGTTGGCTAGAGTTGCAGTCACCTGAGGACCTGAGCGGGGCTGGCGGATCTCCTTCCACATTGGCTCACTCACATGGCTATTGGCAGGAGGCCTCAGTTCCTCACCACATGGATCTCTCCATAGGATTGTTTGAGTTTCTTTAAGGTGTGTCAGTTGGCTTTCCCCAGAGCAAGCACCTCAGAAGAGATTAAGATGGAAGTGGCAGTGTTTTTTACAACCTAACCTTGGAAGTCTCACCGTCACTTCTGCTATGTCCACACTGACCCTATTCCTTGGGGGATACATCTACAAAGGGACATGAATACCAGGAAGCAGTGACCATTGGCCATCTTGGAGGCTGCTTACTCCAAGAGGGGGGCCTTAGGATACTGCCTTTCTAGAAGTCTTAACAATTAGCAAAGAACTCTTTTCTCTGTACAAAACTTATGTAGTCTTATCTGGAAACAAGAATGGTATAGATGATTCTTTCAGGTTCCTTCCATCCATATGAGCATATAAAGTTTATTTGGTGTTGTTGATTACCTTCTTATTCCTATTAATTTCAGAGTTTTTTATTAGAAAAAAGGCAATTTAAAATGTTGTAGCATGTCACTATTGCCTTGATCATTGCAAATATGCTCACTTTAATTTCTTTACTTGGTATACTATTAACATTTGCTGGTTCATATTTATTTGCCAGTGTTGTACCTTCAGCGATGGTGTTTGCATGCTTAAACCTTGGTAAGAATAACATCAGGGGCAAGACTAATGGAAACTGGAGCTTAATGAAAGTGAATGTATTTTATATTTTATTTATTTATTTCATCCACATTGAATCAGTGACATTGCACTATGAAACCCAGTAATTTACAAACCCAGAAAGTGAAAAATTAGTATTTCACAGGATAGAAATTTCTTCCCTCTGCCTTTTGTTTCTTAATGGGAAAAATAAGAGGTCACATCTACTCATTGATCTTTGTGCTTTAAACAAGCTAATAGCATTTCATGCTGGTTTTATTTTGAACCAGAAGGAAAATTACATGGTAAATAACTCAGTATTCAAATCAACTAATATTAGAGGAAAAAATGGAGGAACTGGAAGCTGATTATTCATGAAATGCTAAAATGTTAGGCGAATTCTCCATCTTTTTTTTAATCTCTGTCACTGTGGTCACCATAATCATGAATCCTGGATTCCTAGGACATGATATAAAGCAAAGAAACCTTCTGTCCAGTTTTCAGCAATATGACTAATGAAGATGCAGGCACAGAAGGCTTGGGTTGCCTTAAATAGTCTTTGGAAAATGCAAAATAGGGCTTGGCATGGGAGATAAATGGAATTGCAATTTTCTCCCTATTATTTTGCTCTCTTCTCTCTCTCCATCCTCTGCTACTATTTGAGGGAGACAGAAGAGGAATGGAGAGAAAGGATTTGATTTCTGGAAGGTGTTATTTCTGCTCACCAATATGCACCCCATTTTAAGTACTTTCAGAATCATGGCACACTGCAAGGCCCTTTAATACAGCCCACCAGTTTAGTTCTTGCCTCACAAGGAACCATATCCAAGTTCAGGGGCTAGACTGCAGTTGTCTCAGTTATCAAGTTACTTCTTTGCTACCCATGTGCCAGTCTCCTATTTTTCTTACTTTACCCCACTTCCTCCTTCCTACAGAGCTCTTGGCTTCTAGAGTTTTATCTGAGCATTTATTCCATTTTCTTATGTTGTTGGTTGGTCCTGGTGGGCTGTGTGCAGTAATTCATCTTTTCAATGCCTCTTGTGTTCTGTTCTCAATGTTGCTGTGACTTTAAGACCCATCACTTCTTTCCAGAGCCTTCCTTGCCTTGGCCATCTGTCTTTGACCATGTCTGGATTTGGCTGCCTCCAGCTCTTGTCCCATCTGCTGCTGTGGCTCTCCTCCTGCCAGCTCCTCACTCTATAAACACGCCCCTGTTGCTGACCTTCCTGGCAGAGATGGGAGACAGTGGGGAAGGAAGCATGGGAAGTCTATTCCAGAGCAAATTTAACCCCTCCAGTAGTGGGAGAGTGACCCAAAACTTGTTAGGCGAATAAGTATGCTATTCTTTGTTCCTCACCCTCTAGCCTCTCTCCTTTTTCCTGCCTCTCTTCCCAAACTCAGCTAAAGACAAAGGAATGGCATTTTCAACTTTTAATTAATATCACTGTCAGATTGTGCCAGATCATAAGTAATAAGTGACTCCTGTTTACAGAATCTTATTTCTCCATCTCACATCAGCCATTCTGAGTCCCTGTGGACTGAAGCAGGATTGGACTCACTTTCCTTTCCTAATCTTCTAATTATTTTACCCTTGTGTTCTTTGGAATTATTTCCAGCATAATTTTCCCTTTCAGACTGCATAATTATAGTTACTGGAACAGAGCGAGTGGGAGACGAGAGTACATGAGTATTCTGTGTATGTTCACTAGACTAATTATAGTATGGCGTGATGTATCTTTGTTGAATGCATCTCCCCCGAGCTGCTCTGACACTGTGTTGGCAGTGGGGAAGTAGTAAACATTCAGCTTGTTGATCAAGGGCAGTTGCCATCAGTAGATGTACCTATAAAATTGAGACACAGAAAAAAAAAATTCTGATAATTCTAATAAAGCAATATCAAACATGAAGCTTTATTTATTCATTTATTTAGGTATTTATGAAGCAACTCCTAATATAAAACTGTGAGTAGTGCACATGAGGGTCACCAGAATTTTCAGACAATGCTCTTTTCAGTCTTCATAATCTTATAATATTTTAGGGGAGAAATAACTCCTCTAGGCTAAATGCAGTATGAATAGTCCAGAAGATATGAACCCTGCCTTCAAAGATGACATGAGCAACTTAATTAGGCCAGGACTTCCTAGTGAGATAGCCTAGTGAGATAGATATTTAGGACAGTGAACTACTTCACCTGGAATGGCTTATTTGGATGCAGACCCAAGGGGACATGCTTAGTGGCATTAGGTAATTTGTTTCCTCCTCTTCTCTGGATGCTTTCTCCGTACATCTATAGAGGTGGGAGCAGAGCCTCTTGGTTACTAAAGGGTTTCCACCGTCACAATTAGATGGGCCAAGTAATATGGAGATTCTTGGCATAGCTTTTCAGGGAATAATATACCTTTCAGGGAGGTTAACAGACATAATGTGAGAGATCAGAGAGTGGGGTATTTTGTGAAGCTATGCAATTTTTCTAGTTGGTGTATATGGAAAAAATTTGAGTAGTTGAAGAAGAGTTAACCAACTTCAGACTTGAACTGTGTCTTCTTACCTTATGCATCTCTGTGTATCTTGCTGTATGTTAAGAGATGTGAAAGACTGACCTTATTCCATGGGATTTGTGACTTCCACTAGAGAGCCCTGATGGCTATGGTCACTGGGATCTTTTTCTCTTGGTTGTGCCATACAGTGTACCTTACCTTGTGGGACACCTAAAGCACGTGTATATTTGTTGTAGACTCACCTAAAATGCTGTGTGTGGCCTCACAGATGCTTAATGGAAGAGGTTATTCATGGAGGGTCTTTCTGTGTTCTCATGTACTACAAAAGTGAATCTTGTTAGTATTTTACCTAAGTTATTCATTGGGAACAAGTATTCTAAGGAGAAACCATCCAAGGTTAGATAGAAGATACATATTTCATAAGATGCTTTTCGTTCAAAGTAATTATCTAAAATTCACCATGAATTTCAATAAACTTACTACATAGCTTCTTTCTGCTAATTCGATTCCTGATTAATTTGAACCTCCCGTATCATTTCAGGAAAAACTCTGGAATCAAATTAATTGTAACTAAAAGAACATAATTTTCTCATGCTAATAGCGATCGGCTTAAACAGAGTTGGGCAGATATTGGATAGTTAAGTTACAGAAAATTGACAGTTGATTAGTGAGGAAGAGGATTACATTTTTAGAATAGGAGGAAGAGCAAATTGTATTGAAAACCACCAGACACAGCTCTCTGGCCACAAGCTGGTTTTGCCCTCACATTCTTGTTGATGGCCATGATTCTTTGGATACCAGTGAAAAGAAGCTACTTACCCCCTAGCCAGTGCTGATTCTCTAGGTAGCTGGGATATTTACCCACATAGATGAAAGAGAAAGTTTGTTTGTTGGTTTGTTTGTTTTTTTAAGAAATCAGAACAAAATAGAATCTTTTTAGAATGATTTAAACTTTCCTTTGGAAGGGTGTACTTTAAAACTCAACTTTTGGTGTTTGCTACCCCCAGATCTTTAGGGCTTAACAGGGTCTGCTTTGAGTCCTCCAGGTGCCGTTTGCCTTCTGCATGCTGAGTTCTTATTCCCCTGTCTTTCCTCCGGCTTGCTCTCGCTTACCCTCTACTGTCTTCCTTAGGGAAGGGAGTTCCCGTGAGGGTTTTGCTTGGGCAGCAGATTTCAGGGTTCAGACAAAAACATGGATTTGACCCTTAGATTCCCAGGCTCACTCCATTCCATCATGATGTTGCAGCCTCGGGTAGTGAGTGTTGAGACAGCCAGAGGCCATATTGTGAAGGGTATTTCATGATGTTGAGAAGTTTGGATTTATTTTTTTTTTAATGGCAGTAGAAAACTATTGAATACTTCTTTAAAAATGGATATAATTAAGTTCACACTTGTTTTTTGGCTTTTTAAATTAAAAAATTTTTTTCTTTACCAACTCTTTCATAACAAATCTGTGTCATAATGAAACTACATCTGAATTATACCTAAGTAAAATGGAGTAAGGCCCTCAGATATTCAGGGACACTTTTACTTTCTAGTGATGGTGGTAGGACGAAATAGTTTCCCCCCCCATTTTTATTAAAATCTTAATTGCTCATTCTCTGAAACTGCATACACAAGGGTGCTTAGTGGCTATCTACTGGAAAGACGGTGAGTAATGATTAATGTTTTTAAGACTTTTGTTTAACAAACTAGTTATAATCATTATTTTATTATTTATAGTATATCCTTGGCCAGATAGTAGTAACATTTTTTTAAATTATGATATAAATAATCTCTTGATTGGGCTGAGGCATTGACTTTGTTTTGGAGGAATGTTGAGGAGCAATAATTACATTGAAGAAAGAAAACAGCTAAAAACCAAACACAATTTTCAGTTGTTTCTAGTTCCCTACATATATTTTTTCTTGCTTCAATACGTATGTGCATAGAAATACTTATTATTCATTTTCATCTGATATACTTAAAGACTTTCTATGTGTGGTTTTTTAGTAATCCTTATTTTAATGCCTGTAATATTTTGTCAAGTTGTACCATAGGTTTACGTATCTGTTGTCTTTTTAGTGAACACTTAGGTTTTTAGCTCTTTGCTACTATAAATAGCATTGTAATTAGCACTTTTTGCATAACTCTTTTCTTCTGTTCAACTGAGTTTTTAGGATGAATTTACAGGAGTGAAAAAACTGTGTCAAAGAGTATGTTTTTTTTTTTATTCTTAATAATGAATCATTGCTTCCAAAAATTCACATTTTTCTTTAGTGGATGATTTATAAATGAAATTCATTCTCAAATTTCTAAGATTACATACTTGTTCTTTAGTACCTTGAAGTTCTAAAAGGCTCTCAGGATATAATTGTTAGTTAATACTTGAATGATTACCAGCATTGTCTTAAACTCATTTTTATGGATTTGGTCTTCATAATAACTATTTTACATATTATTACTGTTGCTACCCTCATTTACAAAAATGAGATAACTGAGGCTAGCAAAGCTAAATAATTTGGCAAAGATTACACAGCTGGTAAAGGTTTTCTTACTCAAGCCTGTGCCCTGAATAATCTTTTGGTGGTTTCAAGCTGTTTAGATAATTGAATTTAAAGCATTATCAGGCAGCCATCATTACTTGGAGATTTTTTTCATTTTTCTTAACGAGACCATGCCAAGATCATTGATTCCTTTTTTGATTTCCTTAACCCTTTGTGGTTTTTAATTCACTCTGGTGCTCTATTAAGATGTTTCACATTTGTGTATGGATGCAAATTTCTGTAGGGTATTTGGCATATTTTATAATAGGCTTGCTGGATTCTAGAAGCAGGGCTCTATTAGGAGAAGAGACGTCCTTGACCTGAGCCTTCTGTGTGATTTGAGTCCAGGCTGGGAATTCTAGGAAGGAGCAGGTCTCAGAGCGGCTCCTGCCCTCCTTGTTAGGCAGACAAGGCTTTAGTGAAGCCACTGAATCCAGATGAGAGCTGGAGGAGGGAGACAAGTTGCATGTCCCACAGGCCTGCGGAGAGAGCTATGAGTTGCCTGAACTTCCCAGACGCCACGGTCCCAGGCGCCCATCCTGATTGCTGAGACAGTCTGCTGTGACTGCCAGCGCAGCACCACCCAGGAGGTCTCCACGGCATACACCTGTGTGGTACTTCTGTGGCAGACCCAGTTCCCGTTGGAATCTAGAGCCTAACTGGTGCTGCCTCGTTTCTCACTCCTGATCACTCCCAAGTCCTGGTGAGCTGTCCTCTTCTATCTTCTCTGTCTGCAGCTCCAGATTTGTTTTCCTCTGACCCAGCCTCTCACTCGCTCTGTCAGACCTTTCCTTAGTGCCCTCTGGAAGCTTTGAGCAACTAATGATAACAGTAACAAAGAACACTTAATATAGCACATATTATGCACAAGAAGCTGTTCTAAATGCTATACATACATTACTTGTATTGACTCATTTAATCCTCACAATGCACTTAGGATGTAGGCATTGGTATTATGACCACTTTACAAATGATGAAACTGAGGCAAAGAGAAGTTAATTCACCCATCACACAGCTTCTAAGTGGTGGAGCTGAGACTTGAATTCAGAAGTAAGGTTTCAGAGTCTGGCTGTTAGTCATTAAAACATCCTGCCTCTCCCTAGGATAAAAATTTCCCTACACCCTTAACTTTTCTCAGAATGGTCCTTCAATCACATTGTCTTTTATTTGTGTATAAAAATGCAACAAAGTGTGCTTGGCTAGTCACTTGGAACACTTCTACAACCAGGGAAGCTTACTACAGGAAAACAACCCCCACAAACCAGGAGCTCATAATTGAACATTAAGAACCATTTGAGGAAAAACATAAGGGAGAACCAGTAGACTCATTAAGGGAGAACCAATGGCAAAATTAACACTTCTAGAACTAGACACAATGGAATAGTCTAGAAGAAAATATAAGCATTTAAAATATGATTACAGATTAAAGAAGGAATAGAAGCCTTAGTGAAATAACCGTACAGTGGGACTCAAGAAAAGGCAGTGTCTTGCCAGTGGGTTTCAGCCCTGGGCAAGTTCACTATGGATTCAGTGAGACTGAGGAATGACAATGGAACGTTCTTGGGATGAAAGGGTTTATTACCCGGCTTGTTCTCCAGGGGATAGGTCAAGCACTAGAATCATGTCTGCATCCAACAGTCTGCAGATCTGTAATCCTCCTTGGTCTCTGCCTCTGCCCAGAGCACTGGACAGAGCTCTCTATATAGTGACTCAGTCAATAATAGCTTATTGCCTGTGGGTGTGGAAGCAGTAGCCTAGCAGCAGGCCCATAGTTTAGGGTCAGGTGAGGATCCTCTCCATAGGAACTTCCATTTTCCCCACAGGCAGTTTAAAGAAGACCCTCAAATTTCTTAAAGTTCAGAGCTCAAGAAGCTAAAAAAAATATGATTATATTATTTCCAGATGAACTGAGAATTGATCAAATGGAAGGTAGACCTGAGAAATATCACCCAGTTGTCAGAAAGAGGACAAATTGCTGGAAAATATGAATGAGAAGTTAAGAGAGATAACCAGCAGATGTCTAATGTGAATCTAATAAGCATTCCAAAGGAAGATAATAAAGAGAAAGAGGGTAGAGCAAAATTCAAAGAGGCAGTGGATGAAAATTTTCTAGAAATAAGGAAAACATAAATCTTAGGATTGGGAAAACATGCAAAATTTCAACGATTTTAGTGAGACTGCAGAACTTTTAGGAAGCGTATGCGGGAACCTACTCTCTCATATGCTTTTTGTAGAAGGTTGTTAAGCAATATGTAGGTAAAAAATGTGTAAGCCTTTTTTGCCCCAGAAATTCTATTTCCAAGAATTCAGCCTTAGTAAATAATCAGTTCAATTCCCAAAGATTTATATATGTAAGGATGTTGAGCTCAGCATTGTATATAATAGAGATAAATTGGAAACAGCTTTGAAAAACTCACCAATATGCAATAGATTAAATAAATTAGGTTATACTGTAAAAGCACTGTTGCCTTTATGTAGCTGTTAAGATGATGATATAGATCTATTTTTACTTATGGTGACAAGATCTAGTTAAAAAAGCAGTGTGCATAGGTTGCTCCCACTAGCATAAATAAAAGTCTGTTTTGTTAGAAAGAAGTTGGGAAGGATAAGTACTTAAAGCTTATAGTTGGTTATCACTGGGTGGATAACTTTTACCTTCTTCATTATACTTTTATGCATTGTCTGAATTAAAAAAATTAAGTACTTGTTATATTGATAATCATAAGAAAAAATAAGGTGTTTCACTTAGAAAACAAACCTGAACTAAAAATGGTGTCCTGATGTTCTAGACCTCCAAGTAGAGCTCTAGACCCTGGTGGCCAAGGTATGAACTGTACTACACAGTAGTCAAGACTAGCCCTGAGAGCAAGACTCTTGGGTTGCATTCTCTTTTGTTCCATCTTGCTTTCTCCTTCCCTGGGCAGCTTTCAGTTAAATAATAAAATATTTCAATTTTTTCTCTTTTCTTTGTAAAACAAAATATACAGCCCCAATGTACTTTATGGCTACTGCATGAATGACCTCATTTTTTAAAATGGAAATAAGTAGATTAAGTTAATTAAAATCATTCTATCCTTTCTGTTTGGCCAATGACAGTGAGCAGCTGGGAGAGATATAGTGAGTCAAGGACCATTGATAATAAAAAAATAGGTCAAAGGTTGTCACCCTTTCTTGTGTTTCTCCTCTGGTAGGAAAAGCTGTGTGTGCAGCTCTAGCTCATCCTGGTCTGCAGGCCATGTAAGAAGCTGAGCAGAAGTCCAGCTTCAGGGGGATATTGTGTTGGAAGAGAGGCTCTTGACAGTGAGTCATGTCAACATGTGAGGTACAGAGGCAGCTCCTTTCGGTGACCGGCTGCAGCCCTGAACCCTGCAGTCCCCTTCCCTGGCACTGTCTCTCTCCTTCTGAGTGAGGCTGAGCTGTCGCCCCATTAGAGGGCATTCTCTGAGCATGTGCACAGGAGGTAACAGGGTTCTCGGGTCAGTACTGATGGACCAGAGGGGCCTGGCTCTCTCACCGGTAAAAGCTCCACCTGTGAAATAGGCTGCCCTGCAGACCTGAAGACTTGGTCCCTTGAGAATCTGGTGGCAGGGCGTATAGACTCTGTTAAGGAGTGCTATTTCGGAAACTTTCATCTGGGGGTCAACTGTATCTGGGGTTCTTGTTATAAAATGCAGGTTCCCAGTTCCACACTGTCTTGCCAATGGGTTTCAGCCCTGGGCAAGTTCACTATGGATTCAGTGTGTCCAAAGAAAATGACAGTAAAATGTTCTTGGGGTGAAAGGTTTTATTACCTGACTTGTTCTCCTGGTGGTAGGTCGAGCACTAGTGTCTCTACCTCTGACCAGAGCACTGGGCTGAGCTCTCTATATAGCGCAAAAATAGCTTATTGCCTAAAGGTGTGGAAGTGGTAGCCTAGCAACAGGCCAGTTACATCATCAGGTGGTTTAAGTTCAGTGAGGATCCTGGCCATAGAAATCCCACTTCCCCCCACACACCTGTTAGCTTGATTCAGTATGTCTCAGATAGTAATTCTGATTCATAGTGAGGTTTGGCACCTACTGGCTTACAGTATTCTCACATGTTGTACATACTACAGCTGGAGTTATCTATTTGCAGGGACTTTTGATTACTGTTTGTCTCCTTATTTTACAAATTTATTTATTCAACAAATATTTATCAAATGCCTATTCTGTGCTGGATATTGAATGAGGCAGTGGAGTTATAACAGTGTACAAGGTTGACCCAGTGTTTGGACTTATGATATGGAGGAGAAACGAGTAAACAAATTAATAATTGTGGTAAGAACCATGACGGCCATAACTGGATATTATCACAGAGGAAGGAGAGTGTTTGAAATAAAAAGCTGGTGAGAGAAGGCCTCTTTGAG
This sequence comes from Manis pentadactyla, assembly GCF_030020395.1. Taxonomy (NCBI): domain Eukaryota; kingdom Metazoa; phylum Chordata; class Mammalia; order Pholidota; family Manidae; genus Manis; species Manis pentadactyla. The sequence continues at coordinate 89,338,914 of NC_080029.1, read as the reverse complement.
GAGACAGCAATTACATTAAGACCTAGATTAAAAGGAATCAGATATATGAGGAGCATGCTAGGCAGCGTAAAAAACTGGTGCAAAATCACCAAGATAGAATTAATCTTGATCCTGTTTCAAGAACAGAAAAAAAGGCCAGAGTGGCTGATGCCCCAGCAAGCCAGGGGAAGAGAGGAGTGAAATTAGGAAGGCGGCACCAGATCATGTAAGCTCTTGAGGATTGAGGGGAGGCATAGCCGACTGAGAGGGGATGGGGAACCAGGGAACAGAGTGTGGAATGGAGAGGAGATGCCTGGTTTGAGACATGAATGTGGGCGTCATCAGCATTTCGATGGAAGGCCATGTGAATGGGTAGTCTAACCTTGGGAGCAACTAAGGGAGAGAGTAGAGAAGGGCCTGGTAACAACAGTAGGAGCCACCAGGAGGTTGGGGAAGTGGGAGGGTAGGTGGAAAAACTGATTGTAGTCAGTGGAAGCCACAAGATGAGAATGATCAAAGAGAGACGGTCAAATGAGTCATTGCCGTGAAGGGTCTAGAACAGCACAGCCAGTCAGTAGCTGCCAGCTGCATGTGACTATTGAGTACTTGAAACATGACTCATGCAAACTGAAATGTGCTGTAAGTGTAAATTAAAATGAACTTCATGTACAGCTCAAATTAATAAAATGTTATATGTCAGTTACATTTCAATTTTTAAAAATGAACAGTAAGTTAACATTTTATCTGCTTCTTTTTACTTTTTAAAAAGATGGCTACTAGAAAAATTGTAATTGCGTGCATGGCTTGAATCCCGTTGCTATTGCAGTTTGACAATGTGGAGGTCATTCACAAAATGGTAAGAGTAGACTGCCTGAGATTAAGTAATACCTAGAAAATTGTTTATATTCAGATGAGACTGAATTGTCATCATCATAATATTATTATATGCCTACAATTAAATAACAAAATTCACCATTAAAAATTCTTCTAGACTTCTTAATGTGTACATAAGTGATTTAATAATATCACATGCATCAACAATGTAATATGTAAGGCCTTAAATACTTTGAAATCAACTTTCAACTTTTCAATCTTTTTTTAACCTCTATTTTCTCTGTCCCTTTTTTGTCTTTCTTTTTATTTAAAATTTTATTTATTTGCACATTTGGCCAGGAAACTTCATGGTGTTATGGTCAACTTGCCGCACAACCGTGTTCAAATCTGTCACCAACAGGTTCATTAAAAACCTGGCCTGCTCGGGGATCTGTGCCAGCCTAGTCTGCGTGCCCTTCGACATCATCCTCAGCACCAGTCCTGGCTGTTGCTGGTGGATCTACACCATGCTCTTCTGCAAGGTCGTCAAATTTTTGCACAAAGTCTTCTGCTCTGTGACTATCCTCAGCTTCCCTGCCATTGCCTTGGACAGGTAAGATCATGTGGCCAGGGGCACAACTAGTTTTTTCAGGGTATTGGAATTAGCATCACAAAGCAAATGGTGAATAGCTGGTGTTCCTCACCCTGCTTGATAGTGTGTTTGTGGTCAACGGAAAGAGAATGAATGTCTGAAACACATGCCTCGCAGAAGGCAGGCTGATTGAATGGCAGCTTAGAAAATAGGATTATTGAGAGAAGATGAGGTTTTGTGGGGGTGACCTCATGAGGGCAGCAGGCAGAGCTCGATCAGGGTGTAGTTTCAACTTGGTTGAAATGGGTGGTGTTTGCATTGCAATTTGAAGTAGATTGCTCATCTGATTGCTAACTCTGCAATTAGGGCTTTTTGATGTAGGATGAAAACATTTCTGGAAGAACAAGGGAACAATTCAGTAGTAATGTAACAGAAGATTAGGTAGCCCAGTAGGATCTGATCAGATAACACCAGAATTCCTTTAGAAGATTTATTTCCAAGGTGGTGGTGATTTCTCTTCTAATCCTCTTTAAAAAAATAGTCATTTGGAAATGAATCTTATATCTTAGTCACTGCCATTATATATAACTTGATCAAGTTTACTGAAGTCAAGTGTAAGAATCTCAGTATTCAACAGCTTCTTGCCTTTTCCCTTTGAATACAGTTGAGATAATAATATTCCCTTTGAATACAGTTTGAGATAATAATAACAAAGCAAACAAGAATTGAAAAGTATTTTGTGCCCATGAGTACTTTTGATTTCAAGATACACAGAGAGAAAAGTGTAGAAGGGAAAGTTCTGGCTCTTCTGAATTTATCCCCTATGATTAATTTGACTACATTCTAGGTGAGCTTGGAACTTTAAAACTCTTTGTTCATTCAAAACATACTCAATATTTTAATGACCTATGAATTGCAGAACCAACCTGTGGAGTCACTTCAGCCTCTCAGGCCTGGAGCCTTGATTTCATCAGCTGCCCAGTGTCATCTGTATGGAAGGACGCAGAGTCACACAAAACCCTGAGCCTACTAGGAGAAGTTGCTGGCTTTGTGGTAAAGAGAGGGGACTCTGGAGCCCATGGTCTGGTTTTAGGTTCTATCGGCCATCCTCACTGGGCAGCTTTAGCAAAGCCTTTCGGTGTGTAAGTTTCCTCAGTGGTAAGAAGAATTAAGTGTATCATTTATGCCTGTTCTTGAATGGGTCACACCAGTATTTGTGTCTTTCTCGAGGCTTCCCTTCTGATTGGCACATTCTTCCTTAGATATATTGCTGCAGTCATTTTATCATCAGATTGAGCTGGGAGCCACTCCAGCTCTTTGGAAGTTTCTCACTAGAAACTCATCATCCACAGGGCAGATGAGGCAGGTGACAAATCTAAGTGACATAAGCTGAGTTGGGGTTGTGTCTGTCCCCCTGTAGCAGAGGGGTCAGTAATAACGCAGATGCAACTACTAGTTGCTTTGTGGATATCTAAACTCAGTAGGCAGAATTTTCTATTTTCCTAGAAAAGAAATCAAAAGTATAGATCTGATTTATCATTTTTAATTGCTGGCAATTAATTTTCATTCAAAAAGTATTTTGTGGGCCACTCATCTCTTCAGCACGCTGAATATGCACTGCACGATGCCAGTTTGCCATGCCTGCTTTGAAGTGACTTTGTGTTTCTCTGTCGTGTTCAACAAGAGGTCTTTGAATATCTGGGAAGTGCCATTGCACAGCACTAGAATCTAACAGTGGGAAGTCAGTTTACATCCTGGTGGTGCTCTAATGCATTTTGTGCCAAAGCACTCTGTGTTCATGGCGGGTGTCCTTCCAGCTGTGCCTTGTACTACCTGCTTGCTGAGGTCTTCAGTCCACATAGTGCACTTTTCTTCCCTGAGTTCTAAAAAACAGTTTTATTGATATATAATTTACCTGTCACAAAATTCATGTGAGTGTACACGTCAATGAATTTCGTATAGTTAGAGCTGGTGCAGCCCTCACTGTAGCTGACTTTCAGAATTCTTCCATCACCCTGAAAAGAAACCTCCCACTCATTTACAGACACTGCCCCTTTCCCCCAGGCCCAAGTGATCACTGATCTATTTTCCATCTCTATATGTTTGCTTCTTTGGGGGACATGTCGTGAAAGTGGAATCATACAATTTGTGTTCTTTTATGTCTGGCTGCTTTCGCTCAGCATAATGTTTTCAAGGTTCATCCATGCTGCAGCATGTGTCAGCACTTCATTCCTTGCCCCTCAGCCAGTTCTACTGAAATATAATTGATACACAGCCCTGTGTAAGTTTAATGTCTACAGCATAATGACTTACACTGTGAAATGATTGCCACAATTAGTAACGTCCATCATCTCCTATGGATACAAAAACACACTGTTTTTTTCCTGTGATGAGAACTCTCAGGATCTACTCTCTTAACAACTTCTTTCTTTTTATTGCCAAACAATATTCTATTGTCTGGATATACCATATGCTGTTTATCCACTTTCTGGTTGATGGACATTTGGGGTGTTTCCACTTTTGGCTATTGTGAGTAATGCTACTATGAATCCTGGAAGTGTTTAAAGCATAGCTTTCAATAAAGTGAGAACACATTATTCCCAACAGTTTGCTTTATACCTGGAAGCAATGCAGTAATCCCTGGGTTACTTCTGGGCCTTCAATCTTAGACAGGAAAATATGCAAACAATAAGAAACCCTAAATTTCTTTCTAGCAGAAAATCTGTTGTATTTTTGCCATCGTTTTTAAAAAAGGTGAACAAGTCCTTTCAATAGTACAATAGGTTAGCAATTAGTATTCATGAAGTGAAGGGAAGGCAATCCTTTCTCTCACCTTTTTCTTAGATATTTCTTTCATGGCATTAAGTTAGCAAGTTAATTGGAAGGCCACCTACACTTGGATGGAAGGCCATCATCTTCTAGAGATGTACACACTAACAAAGTTATTTATAATTAGCCTATGTCCTTGTGTTGTATTCTATTTACCAATACATAATGAAAGCAGAAATGAATGGAAGCCTGGGTTTGCTTGTTAGCAAATGGAAATTGGAGACCGTGTACTCCAGGCATGTATTCATGTATGTGTGCGGGGACTTCACACTGGATTGATAAAAATTGTGATTAGAAAAGCTTATCAGTATTCATCAGAGAAGAAAATTGAGAGCACAAATAACTTATGCATTTCTTTCTCTTTTTTCCTCCTCTCCCAGAATGAGGTCTAGAAGCACATTTCACTGCGCTTCATTCATCTCTGATCACCCATGGTCATGTTGTGTTTACATCGTATCTCCTTCCATCTGGAACATGCTTCCCCAGCTTGTCCCCTGCCAGACTCTACCACAGTGCCACCTTCTCTTGACATTTTCCCAGGTGCTCCCTTTCCTGTACCTTCTTTGGCCATACCTCCAGTAGAGCCATCATCTCCTTGTTTAGAATCATCTGCCTTTTTTCCTAATGAGTTTAGAAACATTCCTGTGTGTCTTTTCATTTTTGTAATCCAGTGCCGGGCAGTATCCTTGGCACACAGGTAGTGCTCCAAAATCTTTCTAACAGGAAGGCATGCATGCTTACCTGGCTCCACGAGTGAATGAATGCTGATAGGACTAAGGTCAATTCCAGCATTAGCTGCTTTCAGAGATGTGGGCCGAGCTGATGTGAAGAAACCCATGTCTGATGGCTAGTGGCAGCCCTTTCATGACATATGTGGACCTAAAAGATTATTCAGTTCCCCAAATCACTGGTGATATTGAAGCTTTTTTTGGTCTAGTGATGCTTCTGTTGCACATCAACACCTCAAAACTTAAGATCTGGCTTCCTCATACCCCCAGTGGTTCCCTCTGTCTTAGTCAGAATAAAAGAACTCGACCCTTTGGTTCCTCTCTCCTGCTTTGGATAATGTAGATCTCCCTAATTTAAACAGTATCTTCTCCTGTGTAATGAGTTTTGCTTGTGCATTTTGCAGGTACTACTCAGTTCTCTATCCACTGGAGAGAAAAATATCTGATGCCAAGTCCCGTGAGCTGGTGATGTATATCTGGGCTCACGCAGTGGTGGCCAGCATCCCTGTGTTTGCAGTGACCAATGTGGCCGACATCTATGCCATGTCCACCTGCACTGAAGTCTGGAGCAACTCGCTGGGCCACCTGGTATATGTTCTGACCTATAACATCACCACAGTCATCGTGCCTGTGATTGTGGTCTTCCTCTTCTTAATACTGATCCGTCGGGCCCTGAGCACGAGCCAGAAGAAGAAGGTCATCATAGCAGCGCTGCGGACTCCACAGAACACCATCTCTATCCCCTATGCCTCCCAGCGGGAGGCCGAGCTGCACGCTACTCTGCTGTCCATGGTGATGGTCTTCATCTTATGTAGCGTGCCCTATGCCACCTTGGTTGTCTACCAGACAGTGCTCAATGTCCCCGACACATCCGTCTTCTTGCTGCTCACTGCCATTTGGCTGCCCAAAGTCTCTCTGCTGGCCAACCCTGTGCTCTTTCTTACTGTGAACAAAGCTGTCCGCAAGTGCTTGGTAGGGACCTTGGTACAACTGCACCACCGGTACAGCCGCCGCAATGTGGTCAGTGCAGGGAGCGGGCTGGCTGAGGCCAGCCTGGAGCCCAGCGTGCGCTCAGGCAGCCAGCTCCTGGAGATGTTCCACATTGGGCAGCAGCAGATCTTCAAGCCCACAGAGGATGAGGAGGAGAGCGAAGCCAAGGACACCGGCTCAGCTGACCTCCGGGCCAAGGGGATCCTGAGCACGGGTCTGGAGGGAGAGCAGGGGCTGCCGTTTGCAGCCTCTGCCCCACCCCTGGGCACAGTGGACTCCATATCCCGGGTGGCACTAGCAGCCCCTGGGGAACCCGAGACATTCCCTGATAAGTATTCTCTGCAGTTTGGCTTTGGGCCTTTTGAGTTGCCTCCTCAGTGGCTCTCAGAGACCCGAAACAGCAAGAAGCGGCTGCTTCCCCCCTTGGGTAACACCCCAGAGGAGCTGATCCAGACCAAGATGCCCAAGGTAGGCAGGGTGGAGCGCAAGATGAGCAGAAACAATAAAGTGAGCATTTTCCCCAAGGTAGATTCCTAGTAAGGCTTGTGAATCCCTGGAAGCAGCAGGGCGCCCCCATGCTCCTGCCCTCCCTCTGCTCTGGCCCTGTGGTTTGTTTGCTGTCCTTGCAACCAAGTATGGGTTGACTCCTCCTGTATGGCCCACATGCTTTTGAATGAGGGGGAAACTTATATAAAGTCAATTGTCCTCTTTATGGAGGGAGTCTGTATGTCTCCCTCAGTGACCCACGTTCTTAGGGAAGTCCACACTCCTCTCTGTGGACATGGAAGCTGGGCAGCGTGGGACAGGACTTGGGGCATGAGTGTTTGCTGAGGACCCCTCAGTTCCCGGGGCCCCGCAGAGAGTACAGGGAGAGGAGCATCTGTGAGTCAAGGGGAGCAGGGGCACTCTAAGGGAGCCCAAGATAATTATGGAGCTGTGTGGCCATAAAGAAAATGTCTCTTTGATTGACTTAAATATGACAAATACTTTAAATTTTAATATCGATCTGTATCTTCAGGGAAGATAGCACCTTGGCATTTGACATCTTTTCTCTGGAAGGTCTGATCATGTGACTCTGAGTTTCTTCCAAAGCCTTCATCCCTTTCCCTGGGATATAGACAAGATAGAGCTGTTCCACCCCCACTTGACAGCTATGGCAATAGATGTGCCCCGTGGTGAGGGAGATGTTCTGAGCTTGGTTACCCTGCCATTCTCCTGGCATCACTAAGGCCTCAGAAAGGTATGTGTGCAGTGTGGGTTGGAAGACTCTGCACAGTCTTACTGTGGCTTTCCACAAATTGTGGGAAATTGTAGTTTTGCAACAGATGAGACAGAAGCAAAGAGGTAGAGAAGGAAGACTGAGAAATGTCTGTGCATTTCTCTTTTCTCCTCCCACATGCTCTCACATCATGGGCTATGAGCAATCAGTGGGAGTAAAGTATATTGAAAAAATTTTCTGTGCAAACTTTTGGAATGAAAAGGTAATTTAAAAATGCAAAACTAGTGTAACCTGGGTCATCTGGAGACATCAGAACAGGTGGTTAGGAAAGGCGATTCTGTCCCAAAGAATGGGAAAAGTCTGACAAAGGTGGCTCCCTTCCGATGAGGCCTCCAGAACCCCGGTGTGTCGGGTCTCACTTCAGTCTGTTTGTGCACCTGTGGTTCTCCCTTCATTTTGGACAAAGGAGAGGGAGAAATACTTAATCACTGTGAAATGCAAGGTAGCCCCCAGGCCAGGTGAGCTGTCCAAGTCCTCCCTCCCAGTGTGGCTGTAGCAGGCGCCAGAGTGACGGGGAGGACAGGGTCCTCAACTGATTATCCTCTGGGGCCTCTCACAAGTGATTCAAGTCCACTTTGAGCTAGATTTTACCAGGATTCAAACCACAGGTGACACTTCCCTTTGGAGGGCAGATCAAGTGCCAGCTCTGCTCTTGTCTCTTGAGCATTTGTTCTTGTTACTAGAACACAGGGGAGCTAATCCAGGGCCTTGAGCAAGCTTGAAGGGAAGTGGGCATTCTCACCTGCAAAATCCTACGTCCCCAAAGCAGTGGGCCTCACATGTCCCCTCCTTTAGCCACACTGGCCCCTTGTCCCTCGGAGGAATCTCAGACCATGGGTAGGGAGTTTCCTTTTCCTGCCCTCTCGTGGGTGTACTGTCTTGTGATTCCAGAACATGAACCAAAGTCCCTCCCCCTGAAGAGAAAGCATCTGCCTCTTTGTATTGTCCGCTCGCAGTGTGCGTCCTCACAGCAGAAATGGGACCACCCGGCCTCTCCTGGGCCCCTGGCCCCCAGGCCTTGGTGTGTGCCATCTGTAGCTCCTTGCCCCGAGAGTTCCTGTGCGGCCCTTCAAGCTTCGCGTTCAAGGCCTTCACAAGCGCTGTGGCTCTCGTCAAGGGGAAACCTACGCTGTCAGAAAATTGTGTCCACTTGAGAAGACTGTCAAATGCAGTCCCTTTGGTGTCATTCTGATACTATAAATTTACAACTTCATAAATTCTGGTGAGGCAGAGGGTGGTAGGTATTTCTTATGTTTGGAGCAGACAGTTAACTTCTAACAGGTCATTGCCAGGTGTATTTCTATATTCTTTGAAGAATTACATTTTAATAAAAATTTGAGAAGTTATTTCTGAACTCGAAAAAGGTTAAATGAGCTATTTTTTGTTTCTTTTCTCTCTCAAGTGGGCATATGAATGTAAATATTTAATCAAAAATTAAAATGATATTGGAAAGATAGAGGAGAAGCAGCAGAGGGGACGATGGTGCAAGAGATTTGGTGGATGCACTCAAGTGGGGTCCAAAACAGATGATGCTAAACAGAGTAAAATACACATGTTACTTAGAAATACGGAGATGTGTGAATGCCAGAAGGAACAGCAAAAATTATTGCAGTGCCTTGTTTCTGGGACTTTTGTTCATTTTGTTGTAAGCCTTTTGATACATTTTGAAACAATCTAAATGTACAGATAAAAATACAAATTAACTTGAAAAGGCTTCTGAATTTTGCAATGCACCATCAGACTAAACAAAGAAAAAAACAAGAAACCATATGCATCATTAAAGGAAATTGAGAAAATAAGGCAGTTTTGGCCTCCAGAGTCAGAATAACCAGTGGCTTTTCCTGATAGCTTCAAATGATGTCAGTTTACTCAGGTAATTCCTCTAGTTTGTATGAACTAGGCAATAGTAGGCTGTTCTGAATTCTGTTTTTTTCCATTGTATCTTCTGAATAACAAAGAAGAAATATTCTTTTTTTTGTGTATATTCACTAAAGCACTTTTAAGAGTAAGTTTAATTGAAATAATGCTAGTTTGCTTCAGAACTGAATTTAGAGCACACACAGTATTTAGATAAATATGTACAAAAATATTGAGTTTAGTGAATTAAACTATCCTGGAATTTATTTAAAATTTATGTTCCCATCTACTTAAAAAAAATCCTCAAGTAAATACAATCTCAGTATCTTTTCACTGTCATTAGAATATTTAGAAGATCTCAGTTTTAATTTATAATATCTTCTGCCTTAAAGTTTATTCCCTTGGTAGCATTTGGCTTCTCATTGTCTGCTTTGTATTTGTATATGATGTTTCACTGGAGGATATTAAAGCACAGCCCATGGACTTTCTGTAGGAAGTGGTACGATCTCTGTTTTGCAGATGGGGAAACTAGAGGCACAGATGGCCCGTGTCATTAGCTCTGAAGATGAAGCAAGTTAGAAACAGAGCTAAAAACAGTACAGAAGGCATTAGGGCCCAATTCTTCCACTGCCCCCTCCGAAATACTGATGATCATTATTATCTATCATTATTATGACTATTTTTTGGCACATAAAGTAAACCCACTTGGCATATATTATTAAGCGGTACTGGGGACTGAATTAAAACCCTTAATGCCTGGCAGCTGTTTTTCTCAATGTTATTTCCCAAAGTTCCTTCCGCTTCATGATTTCCCCTAACTTGTTGTAGAGACATTCAGTTTAGAGTAAATGTTAAGAAGCTCTTAATGGAGTACCAAGATTGATATTGCTCATCTGAGAATACAACAGGTATCATCTTGTGCCTCATGTCCTGCTTGTTAATTCTGCACCGAGTTTACCCTTAGTTTAGTTTAAAAGTCGTTGCCATCAAATCACCCTCACCCATTGCTCACACTCCTGCAGGGGCATTTAGTACTCTTCCCTGCAAGTCTATGAAATATTGACAAGATTCATTCATTCATAAGGGTAAATATTGCATGTGATACATGCTATTATAACGGAGTATAAAGTGTTCAAGATATGGTCCCTGCCCTCTAGACATCTTGAAGGAGAGAAAAAACCCACAAGAGAGCAGTAAGTGGCTAAGTACTGACCAGAAGTGCTGAAGAGAAATGAAAATTATGTTTGAGAAGGTGTATCTTCCTCAATGATTTTGTTCATTGGATGGCAAGGTTTGTCTTTGAATCGAAGAAATTACTTTCCCCATAAAATGCACATTTATTTCATAGCACTTAGAATGTACAGAATCTTAGCTTAGTTACATACCGCCTCCGTAATGTAACATGAAGAAATTGAGGCCCAGGAGATTGTATTTTTCAAGATCTTGGGACAGAACTGAGGATTTTTAAAAAAGGCCTCATCCATAAGCAAGATATGGGGAGTGGAAACCAGTGCTTTTAAATGTCTTTTGCATGATGAAATTTAAATAACTTCAGTAGATAGCAGGTTAAGAAGATGAAGAAATATTTTTCTAAGGCTTTCCATTTTCTTCCTGCTAGTTATGCAACTAGGTAGGTAACTACCACACAGGTAGTGCTCAGGAATCCCCCTTACTCCTGTGAGTTAGTGACCAGAAAGGAAGACAAAATTCCTTTAAATTTGGGCCCAGGTAATGACTTCTAGATTCATAACAAAAAAATAGTTGGCAACTTTCACAAAAATACCAAGTCATCTGTAGCAAAACACACATGATAAATGAGCATTTAATGGATGACAGATGTGACTTGAACTTGATAACTCACCTTTTTTTTCATTCTCCAGCATAGATTGGAAGGCTGCTTTTATTTGAATTAAAGGACTCGTTCTACTAACAAGTGTAGTGCAACATTCAATATGGAATCTCAAGAACATTTTGATTTCTCTATTTCTACAAAGTAAGGGAAAGTGCTTGGGAGTGATCTTCCCATTGTTTAATAGCTGAGCTGGTAAACTGAAGCCCAGAGAAGTCAAGAGGCTAGTCCTGCTAGAATCAACAATAGAGGAGGATGCAAACGCCAAATCTCATAAAACCTAAATCAATTTTCAATTCATTCTATTACATCATGCTATAAAACTAGGGCAATTGTATTGTGGTTTGCTTTAATTTTTCATTTGTAGGTTGCAGTGGACAAGACAGATGGCTGTTAACCATTGCCTAGATGTTTCTAAACAGGCCATTCTTGTTGCCTAGCCTGTCGGGCAGGCTCACTGGTATGAACACTGCAGTTCAGGCTGGGACACACAAGCAGGTCATTTCCAATGACAGCCAAGTCTGCTTAAATCAAATGATCACGGAGCCTCAAAGCTGAGACTTAACCAGCCCCTTATTTTGCTACATGAAGAAACAAGCTGAGAGAGGTTAAGAGACCTGATCAGCTCTTTGCAGAGACCAGATGAGAAACCAGGAATGCATAATTTAAAAGTTTTGTGTGTCAGTGTATGAGTTGCATAACAAATTTTGAGCCAAATTAGAATATTAATTCCAGTTTGTCTGTTATGATAAAATGAAGGGAAAATAAAGCAGCCTTTGTTAAATAATGAGTTTGGATGATCAAATAAGAAAAAGATTTAAACATGAAAGCCAATAGTCTTCAAAATGATGACTAATTCCTAGTCTAATAAACACACTGTATGTTCAGATAGAAACATTACTTTGATTTTGAACTAAGAAAAAAGATGTGTAAGAAGTAAGTGAAATGCTAAGAACACCAGGGTGGCAGCCTGACTGCTGACTGTTGAACAACTCCCTATGGCTGTTTACCAATTTCTTCTTCATCTCCGAGATGTTAACGCTGGGAAATAATTTCTCTACATTCCTGCTTAAGACCCTTCAAGTTTGGTCTGAATACATTTCTAATATGCTATCTCAATTGTTTTTATCTTCCTTTCCTTTGTGTTAAGATAAATATAAAGGTTTGCACAATCATGAAGATTTACATAATTTACATGCTAAAATGCTTTTTTAGTACATAGATCAGGAGACCCAACTTAAAACCAAAACCAAAAAATCCTACAGGATCAGAGACCTAGCACAGTACAGAAGTTATGACTTGAATCAAAGACAAGCATGACACTCTATGTATGGACAGTGTGAAGAAGCTGTGGATTTCAGCCCAGTATTGATTGTTGCAGGTAAATTGCTAAACTTCTCTTCAGCCATTATCCAGAGCAGTGTCTCGACCGTTCTTCTGGCAGAGGTGAAATGTGGGAGTAGAACCCTGTAATCTCAGCTGGCACCCAGCAGCAGAAACTTCAGCTCGCCTTGGGAAGCTTCAGGCAACTCTTTCATTCTTTACAGGTAACAGAATAGCCACAGGCAACCAAACTTTGGAGGCAGCAACTTAAAGAGAGAGTTCAGCAGTCTGTTACTGTTGAGGGAATTCTCTAAGAGAAGAAGAGAAACAGATTTCTCCCCTTCTGGTGAGGATGACTCACTTGGCAGAGCTGATTTCTTGAGGGCAGAACTGAGATGACCTCCTCAAAAACATCATTCTGGATTTTAGAAGATACCGTCATTGTCTTTGTCTTTGTCTTTTAAAGGACAAGTCTCTAGCTTTCTGGGCCATAAACAGAGCTGCACTGTGTGTGTGTGTGTGTGTGTGTGTGTGTGTGTGTGTGCGTGCGCACACGCGCTGAGTTTTGTGATCTCCAGTCTCCTTTCTCCACGCTGATACTCATATCACTTGAACAAGTTAAACGAGGTCATATGACAACACATGAGCTAACTCCTTTCACTTAAAAAATTCCAAGAGTATCATTATGTGTTTGAGTTAATAGATAACTAAGAAGTAGCAAGCTTTGTTCCTCCTGATTTTTAAAATGGGAACATCCTCTGACAAGCACTTGATTCTCCGTAGCCTTCCACAAATGCACAGAAAGAGGAAATAAAGGATTCAGAATCAAGAAGTGGACGTTTGCCAGTTTTCTAGCTTACTATTTACAAAGGAAGTACGGAATGTCTCTGCATTGCACAGCTCCAGGGGTCCCCATGGTGCCTCTCAGAGCAATGACCTTACCACTGTTTACCTTTTAAAACACAATCTTGAAGTTCAGTGTTTTTCAAAGCATGCTCAAGCCGCTACTGCACCAGCATCACCAAGGTACTTGTTAAAATGCAGATTCTTGGGCTGGACCCCAGACCTACTAAATCTGGGAATAGACTAAAATCAACATTTAAAAATAGTCCTTATTAACATTAGAATCTGAGAACCCATATTTAGCAGATTTATTTCATAGCTTTTAAGTACTAAAAAATATACTAAAAAAAGTACTAAACACAAAAAAACTTAGAGTGCATTGAATAAAAATAGGATTACCTTTTCCAGAACTTGCTTTTTGTTCTTTAGGTCTTCATTTACTTCCCTGTTCATGCCTCTTGATTACATGGATGGCACTGCGGCCAAGCAGGATTGGGAAGTGCGGGAGGGAGTACAGTTGGCATAAGAGGGATAAATGAAATAAACCAGGGACTGAAGTCTGCGAAGTTTATATTAATACGGATTTGTGAGAACTTCAGTTTCTCCAAGTCACCAATGGTTATTTAATATTAGGTATTTATGATAGGCACTAAGATATTTTTACAAATCTATTCTGTTGTTTTAGAGATCTAATTTTCACTTTTCCTATTTGGATGGCTATTTAAAGATGTACCCAAGCACAGTTCAGACACAGAATATTTTTGTTCAGTGGTCTCTTGAATCACACCTAAAATCCAAAGGAAGTAAGTTTCTGGAGTTTACAGTTTTGTTTTTAACAGAAGACAATCAGCACCATCTAGTGGATTCAAATAACTTCTCTCCTTGAATTCAGTGCAATGACGAGGTAAAGAGAGCAGGTTTTGGGACAGGGTTGGAATCCCAGTACCAGTCAGTTCCTGAATGACTTTGGGAAATTTACTTAACTTCCTTGTGCTCTGCTTCTCAACTGTAGAGCTGGATAATAATAGTGCTGCCTAATATATTGGATGTTATGAAGTGAAGTGAAATGATGGATCTAAGGCGTGCCCTAAATGCTCAGTAAATGTTATTTTTTAATAATGCTAAACAATAGACTCACAGGAGGTGGGAACTGTCCGTGGCACATACTTTTAACTGCTCTTTACAAGAAATGGCTATTTAAGCTAGTGTGTAGAATCTATAATACAAGGCTTACTGAGATTCCTCTCCTAGTAGGTTGTTACATTTGGCTGAGTCTTATGGTGAGAAAAGGGAGATTGGGGCAACAGAGTTGCAATGGTAGTTGGAGCCCAGATGGAATACAGTGTGTGTTCTCCTTCATTCCAGTCTGACTCCACTGAGAAGGAGAAGGTGAAGAGTAGGGAGAGACTGAAAACCAAAACCAAAACCAGCTGTCACCAACCTAGAAGGAGACCAGGGAAATATTAGCTTAAAAGATCTTGACTATGGAAGACATCTTTATGAATTATTTTGAAAGGCACAATAATTTCTAGATCATGTTTGGAATTTTTGCACATAGCACTTCAGAAAACACTGCATGGAAAAATATATTGGGCTCTTTGACATCTGATTATGAATTGTTTTGACGGTGTCACCTGCAACAACTGACATAGAAATATTTCAGGAAATTGAAAACACAAAGACACAATGTATTGTGTACTAATACACAATAAATAAAGTTTGTCCTCATGGCACATACAGCCTCTCAGCACTTTGCAAAACAGAACAGCAGGAGGTAATAAAGTGAGAATGACAGAAAACAATTCAAGATGTGAACTTCAGGCAAAGTGTAATCAATGGGGACTTAATTTGAAAAGGTTACAGTGAAGAAACACTAAATTTCTATTGAACTTGAATTTTTCTTTTCACTTTCTTTACAGGTATCTTATGTTGCATATATTGTAAAAGCCCCAGTTAAAAAAAACACACTAATTAATCATTAACATTGAACATAGCCCTGATTTTTCTTAGTTGTTTTTTCCCCCACATCCTTAAGAAATCTGAAATATATTTTTAAAATAAGCGTTATATCACCAAAAATTAAAATACAAAGAAAGGACTTCATTTATGGAATATTAGAATTGTGCAGGCATTTGGAGATCATCTAGCTTCTAGCTACTTAAAGAGTGGTTGGTGGACTGGAGGCATTGGCATCACTTTGGAGCCATTTAGAACTTTGGGTCCCACCTGACACTGAATCAGCATTTTAACAAGATCCCTAGGTGCTTGATCGGCACAGTAAAGCTTGAGAAGCCCTAGAATGTCAGGTTCCTTTGATATCAGAGGTAGCCCTGGGATCAGGACTTTATGAACCTACCCCTGGTGAGTCTAACTCAGCAGGGCTAAGGACTGCAAATCAAGCCCAACTTATTTCTCAAATGAGGAAGTTATGACCCACGATACTTTACAGATTTACCCAAGATCACACAGCTATTTAGGATCAGAATCCAAACAATGGCACCTCTCCTCCTTATAAAAAAAATAAAGCAGAGTCAGGGGCACAAAGGGAGGGAGTGCACAGATGGGGATTCTTATTCATATAGTGTGGTCAGGAAAGGCCTGCCTGAGGAAGCAGACAACTCAGGAAGGAGAGGAAGAGAGCCTTATGGATTGCTGGGGAACTGTATCCCAGGCAGAGGAAGCAGCTGGTGTGTGTGTGTGTGTGTGTGTGTGTGTGTGAAGGAGGGATTATTCATATTTGAGGAACGATAAAAAGGAGTAGTGTTTCCAAATTCCCAACAGATATTAATCTTTGGGATGAAAAAATAAGAAATCAGAACTGCCAGGACTTCTCACAATCTTAAATTATTCTTAAAATATTTACAACCTTCTTCATATTTTTAGTTGCTATCATGGTGGCAGAAGTATTTGTTTAAAAAATAAGAACTATTAAATTTAGAAATGTTTACAACAACTGTAGCTTATAGAAAAACAAAACAAAACCAAATTACGTACACACACAACACTATTGGGTACCATTTGAATAATGTAACATGCAAATCTCCAAGCAAGTTTAATAGCAATTCACAGAATCACAGGTTGGATATTGCCAATATAAGGAGTTATTTTTAATAGAAATGTGTCATTTCTTGGAATACCAATCATAGCATTTGTATAAAATACACAACAAATATCACTTACTAATATTTATTTTATTTACAAGAACAATTCACTGTTAGCTGCAGACAGGGCCAGGAACACACACTTATAATATGGTACCAAGCAAGACTGACCAATCAGGTGGTGACTGCATCTCTCCCAGGTGCTCTTTTCCTGATTTCCAGATGTTAATCTCAACTTTTGATTCAGAGTGTCAGCTTTCCCTGTTCTTTCTTTTGACTTGACATTAGTGAATTTCTTTACTAACATCTCTCTGTTGATTGCTAAAGTTTAATTCTCACAGGAGAATTAAAATACTTCTCCAAGTTTCCTGATTTCTCAACTTTTTTAAATTGGAAAAACGTATAAATTTCCTGAGAAATGCTGAGAAGAAATTCTTGCATAGAAACAATAACAAGGAGGACAGGAAGGCTGGAACAAAGTTTACCAGGCAGAGGGTGGTAGGGCTGGAGGTCTGAGATAAAAAAGAGGTGCTGCTCACTTAGAAACTGTGGGCATTATAAGGATTCAGCACGAAATGGGGAGTCACAGAGAGTTCTGAGCAGAGGAGTGTGGCTTGATTTAGGTTTTGAAGACATCATTCAGGAGGCCGTTTCAAAGTAGTAGGGGCAAGGATGGAAACTGGGAGATGTTTGCAAAAATCTAGGTTAGAGATGATGGACCTGAATGGAATCACTTAAGGTGGTGAGAAGTGGTTGGATTCTGGGTATATTTTGCATGTAGAGCTGATAGGATTTACAACGAATTGATTGTAGACTGTGAAAGGAAGAGGAATTGAGGATCACTTCAAGGTTTTGATCTGAACCTAGTAGGATGTAGTTAATGTTTACTGAGATAGATAAGAGGGTGGGCAGCCTATGGAGAAGTTTTGATTTTGACCTGTTAAGTTTGAGATGCTTCTTAAGTCTAAGTGGAGATGGCCCCCTATCTCTGTGAAGGTGCCACATAGTCAGATAAAAGAGTGTGGAGTTCAGGGGAGAAGTCTGAGCTGGAAATAGAAAACTCAGAATTTGGATATTTTCCAAAACAGCAGTATATGGATGCCATTTACAACCAGGTTTTCACACCCAGTACTGCCTTAGATAGTAGCCATTGCTCCTTGACACCTCACTTAACCTTTGTCTATTAAGCTGAGAAACCGTAAGGAATACACATCCTACCTACTTAAAACAAGGCTAAAGGGACCATGTGAAAATTCCTTGTAAACTGCAAAGGGCCGTTCAGATGGAAAGAAGCAGATATCTGATGGTACTGGGGATGAAGAAAATCAGTTTGGGGACCCAGATAAATCTTTTTACGTTCCAAGAATCAGAGAAACCAGACATAGTGCATATAGCAACTATTAAGCTTTCTGGACTGTAGCCCAATGTGGAAAACCAGTATTTTTTATTTACATAGCATCCGAAATTTAGCAAGAACTTCACATACACAATCTTTTTGAGTTGCACAAAAATCTGGTGAGGAAGGAATTGTCACCCCCATTTTACGGAGGAGAAAACTGAGTTCAGGGAGGACAGCAGACCTGCAGGGCATGATAATGAGGGGCAGAGCCATACAAACATCCAGACATCCTCCCTGCGAATTCAGCCTAAGTACGAACAAACCATTTCCCACCCACACCGACTGCAAGGAAGACGCAGGAAACAGCAGGGCTGTCCCCCGCTCCGGGGGCTCACTCAGTGCTCCTCGCTGACCCTGGCCCCCACATCTTGTATCTGGATGGTACAGCCCTTTTCGCCTATCGCGAGACTGAAAGCGTCAAGTTTCTGGTTGCCAAGGGAACGGCGTTCCCGGAGCAGGAGGGCTTTTGAACGGCAGCTCCTTCCAGACTGGAGAAGCTGTAGTGGCGGGGAAGACCCCTCCTCTTTGGGGGACAGTGAGTGACGCCGAGAGTGTCGGTGGTGCGCTTCTGCGCCCGTCAGTACTCCGCGGACTAGCAACTAGCTCCTGGAGTTTCCGCGGGGAAGGTGAGGGACCGCGCCGATTACGAGCCGGGCTCCGGCGCTGCGCAACCAGCCAATGAGCGAGCGGGGCGCAGTCGTGTCGGGCTGCTGGTGACCCGGCTGTCAGGGAGAGGCAGGGCCAATGAGAGGGCGGGGCGGAGTCGTGTCCCGTTGCCGGGCCCCGTTACTGGCTGTGAGGGAGAGGGGCAGGGCCCGTAGAGGCCGGGCTCCCCGCGGGCGATCTCAGTCCGGGGCGAGCGCGGCTGGGGTCTGCCAGGTCTTGCGCGGAGCCCGCGGTGTGATCTGCCTGCTTAAAGACGGGGTCGCCAAAATTTCCTGTGCCCGGCGGCAGACGTTTCTGACCTTCCGTCCTCCTGCCAAGGACTTCCACTGTTCTGTGCCTTCTGGCTCCTAGGATCTAGAATTTAGATAAAAAATTAATCGTTAGCCATTTAAAATAGACCAAGGATGCAAATAGGAATTTCACAGAAAAATTAACAATAAGAGGTGGCCAGTAATTACACATTTGACTAGAGTTTCAACTTCTCTCATAAAGAAATGCTAAATCAAACACACAGATACCTTATGACAATTATCAGAATGAGGAAGATGAAAAAGCATTGACAATAACCAGGCTGACCCCAGGCCCCTTTGAGGAAACAAACACTTACATCTCATTTTACACTAGTACCTGTTGGTGTAATCTGGTACAACCTTTTTTGGAGGACAAATTGACAGACTGCCAAAATTTTAAATGCCAAGTGTTTTTTGACTCAGCAATTCTTATTTATTTTCTAGATACATAAACTTAAGTAAACAAAGATTTGTAAAAACAGGTTAACTTAAAATTGAAGTGTACATAAGAAATTCACCTTTCTAATGTACAGTTCCCTGAGCTTTGACAAATGCATCAGTGCGTAATTCCCACCACAATTGACTCAGAACAGTGTCATCCTTCCCTCTCCACATCCCTCAGTACCTTTTTGTAGTTAACCCCTCCCCACCCCAGTCTTGGCAACCACTAATCAATTTTGTGTCACTGTAGTTTTGTCTATTCCAAAATGTCACATAATTGGAAGCAACAATATGGAGCCTTTTGAATCTGGCTTCTCTCAACTGTTAAAAAAAAAATTCAGTTAAGTAAATTGGAAGATCTAATTGCCTTTGTAAAGCTATTCTTGAATTGGGAAGCATCCCCTCCAGCTAGTTAGGGATGCTCTGTTGAACTGTAGAAAGTAAAGGTTTCTAAAGGTAGGGAGGAGGCAGAGAAAAGGAAATTATTAGCAAAGGATCCATTGTTTCAGGCAAAGTTACCCTTCTAAGGGGAATAGAAGTGGGGTCTATCAGTTAATTTCCTACTGCTGACTAGGAAATTCCATGTTGACTGTTTAAAAGTTACATTCCAGGGTTGAGGGGATCAAACTGCTGTTAGGTTAGGTATTGTTGGGCTTTGCCCACCTATTAACATGAGTGACTCCATCTTTGGGCCTGTTGTTCCCTTTTATTTTTATTTTGGTATCATTAATCTACAATTACATGAGGAACATTATGTTTACTAGGCTCCCCCCTTCTCCAAGTCCCCCCCACAAACCCCATTACAGTCACTGTCTGTCAGCATAGTAAGATGCTGTAGAGTCACTACTTGTCTTCTCTGTGTTGCACAGCCTTCCCCCCACATTATACATGCTAATCATAGTGCCCCCTTTATTCACCCCCCTTATCCCTCCCTTCCCATCCATCCTCCCTAGTCCCTTTCCCTTTGGTAACTGTTAGTCCATTCTTGGGTTCTGTGATTCTGCTGCTCTTTTGTTCCTTCAGTTTTTTCTTTGTTCTTGTACTCCACATATGAGTGAAATCATTTGGTACTTGTCTTTCTCCGCCTGCCTTATTTCACTGAGCATAGTACCCTCTAGCTCCATCCATGTTGTTGCAAATGGTAGGATTTGTTTTCTTCTTATGGCTGAATATTATTCCATTGTGTATATGTACCACATCTTCTTTATCCATTCATCTACTGACGGACATTTAGGTTGCTTCCATTTCTTGGCTATTGTAAATAGTGCTGCGATAAACATAGGGGTGCTTCTGTCTTTTTCAAACTGGGCTGCTGTATTCTTAGGGTAAATTCCTAGAAGTGGAATTCCTCGGTCGAATGGTGTGTCTATTTTGAGCTTTTTGAAGAAACTCCATATTGCTTTCCACAATGGTTGAAGTAATTTACATTCCCACCAACAGTGTAGGAGGGTTCCACTTTCTCCACAACCTTGCCAACATTTGTTGTTGTTTGTCTTTTGGATGGTGGCGATCCTAACTGGTGTGAGGTGATATCTCATTGTTTTAATTTGCATTTCTCTGATGACTAGTGATGTGGAGCATCTTTTCATGTGTCTGTTGGCCATCTGAGTTTCTTCTTTGGAGAACTGTCTGTTCAGATCCTCTGCCCATTTTTTAATTGGATTATTAGCTTTTTGTTTGTTGAGGTGCATGAGCTCTCTATATATTTTGGATGTCAACCCTTTATCGGATCTGTCATTTATGAATATGTTCTCCCATACTGTAGGAGACCTTTTTGTTCTATTGATGGTGTCCTTTGCTGTACAGAAGCTTTTCAGCTTGATATAGTCCCACTTGTTCATTTTTGCTTTTGTTTCCCTTGCCTGGGGAGATATGTTCATGAAGAAGTCACTCATGTTTATGTCCAAGAGATTTTTGCGTATGTTTTTTTCTAGGAGTTTTATGGTTTCATGACTTACATTCAGGTCTTTGATCCATTTCGAATTTACCTTTGTGTACGGGGTTAGACAGTGATCCAGTTTCATTCTCTTACATGTAGCTGTCCAGTTTTGCCAACACCAACTGTTGAAGAGACTGTCATTTCCCCATTGTATGTCCATGCCTCCTTTATCATATATTAATTGACCGTATATGTTTGGGTTAATGTCTGGAGTCTCTATTCTGTTCCACTGGTCTGTGGCTCTGTTCTTGTGCAGGTACCAAATTGTCTTGATTACTGTGGCTTTGTAGTAGAGCTTGAAGTTGGGGAGCGAGATCCCCCCCCCACTTTACTCTTCCTTCTCAGGATTGCTTTGGCTATTCGGGGTCTTTGGTGTTTCCATATGAAGTTTTGAACTATTTGTTCCAGTTTGTTGAAGAATGTTGTTGGTAATTTGATAGGGATTGTATCAAACCTCTATATTGCTTTGGGCAGGATGGCCATTTTGACGATATTAATTCTTCCTAGCCAAGAGCATGGGATGAGTTTCTATTTACTAGTGTCCTCTTTAATTTCTCTTAAGAGTGTCTTATAGTTTACAGGGTATCGGTCTTTCACTTTCTTGGTTAGGTTTATTCCTAGGTATTTTATTCTTCTTGTTGCAATTTTGAATGAAATTGTTTTCCTGGTTTCTCTTTCTATCAGTTCATTGTTAGTGTATAGGAAAGCTACAGATTTCTGTGTATTAATTTTGTATCCTGCAACTTTTCTGTATTCCGATATCTGTTCTGGTAGTTTTGGAGTGGAGTCTTTAGGGTTTTTAATGTACAGTATCATGTCATCTGCAAATAGGGACAGCTTAACTTCTTTACCAATTTGAATTGGTTGTATTTCTTTGTTTTGTCTAATTGCCATGGCTAGGACCTCCAGTAGTATGTTGAATAACAGTGGGGAGAGTGGGATTCCCTGTCTTGTTCCTGATCTCAGAGGAAAAGCTTTCAGTTTCTCCCTGTTAAGTATGATGTTGGCTGTGGGCTTATCGTATATGGCCTTTACTATGTTGAGGTACTTGCCCTCTATACCCATTTTTCTGAGAGTTTTTATCATGAATGGATGTTGAATTTTGTGAAATGCTTTTTCAGCATCTGTGGAGATGATCATGTGGTTTTCTTTTTGTTTATGTGGTGGATGATGTTGATGGATTTTCGAATGTTGTACCATCCTTGCATCCCTGGGATGAATCCCACTTGGTCATGGTGCATGATCCTTATAATGTATTTTTGAATTCGGGTTGCTAATATTTTGTTGAGTATTTTTGCATCTACGTTCATCAGGGATATTGGTCTGTAATTTTCTTTTTTGGTGGGGTCTTTGCCTGGTTTTGGTATTAGAGTGATACTGGCTTCATAGTTTGGGAGTATTCCCTCCTCTTCTATTTTTTGGAGAACTTTAAGGAGAATGGGTATTATGTCTTCTCTGCATGTCTGATAAAATTCTGAGGTAATTCCTTCTGGCCCGGGTGTTTTTTTCTTGGGTAGTTTTTTGATTACCGCTTCAATTTCTCTGCTGGTAATTGGTTTGTTTAGAGTTTGTGTTTCTTCCTTGGTCAGTCTTGGAAGGTTGTATTTTTCTAGGAAGTTGTCCATTTCTTCTAGGTTTTCCGCTTCTGTGTTCTTTTTAAGCCACTTTCAGAGTCTAACATTCTGGGAAGTAAGATTTAATGATGGATGGACCCAGATGTCTTTTGATGAAACTAGTGTAGTGTTAGTTTGGTAGCAACATAATCCTTATAAGGCTCTGAGTTAATTACATCCTAACACTAATGAAACATTAAACATACAGGTCATACATAACTTGCTTTACACTTTTTGTCTGTTTCAGGATCTCAATGGATATTATAAAAGGCAACTTAGATGGAATTTCAAAACCAGCCTCAAATTCAAGAACACGTCATGGTAGCAGAGGTTCAAATGCTTCTTTGGAAGTACTTTCATCAGAACCAGCATCCTTCAAGGTAAATATTGTTTCTTTCCTTACCTTCTCCTCCTTTCTTTTGTTTTAAAATTTTTAGATGTGGCTGATTTGTTCACAGTTGTACTTTGTTAATGCTCATTTGTTGACTTTTTCATAAAGTTTTGTGTTTCAATATCTATGCCACTTTTGTCTCTTACTATGAAAAAGGTTAAGTAATTAAAAAAATGTAGTTTGGGTAACAGCCATGTGATTTTTGTTTTTTAGTATATTACGTGACTATGACTGCCTTTTGCTTACTTTGGTAGTCTCTTTTTCATTTCTTAAAATCTCTGAACTTAATGATTTTTAAAATATCAGTTTTTAATCTAAGATATGGGACAATTTATTTGTTTTAAGGTTATTTGTTTTGAGGTTTGAACAAAAATTTTGAACTTCTTGGTGGAAAAAATCTTTGCAAGTTTACAAATGCATCTCCATTTATTCTTTTAGCTTAAGGACTAGACTTTGCATTATGAAACTCTTAGAGTTTTGTCTATCATGATTTAGTACAGGAAATGGGAAGCACTGTAGGTGTTTCTAGCAGAAAGGGATTGAATACAAGAAATTCAATTCCTCAAAGCAATGGAAGGCCACCAGCAATGGAAGGCCAGCAGGGAAGGAAATCATGGGAAGAGGTTTGTCTCGGGTTACTGGTTCCCAGATCACAGCACATGGCTGAAATTCAGAGATCAGAAAGCTGCTGCTGCTGCATCTGACACTGCACAAGCCCCTCAGGACCACAAAACTGGTGACTAGATATGCAGAGATGACTTCCTTTCATTTTTCTTGCCGATGCCCTTTCAGGAGCTTAGGAAGATGGCTTCTGCCCCACTTCTGCTTTCTAATTTTTGTGCAGATGTATCTAAATGGATAATCTTAACATGCACCCAGAACTCTAGCTGCAGGCAGCTTTGTAAAATACAGTTTCTGTCTTAGCTCTCTGTTTTTTATAATCTAATCCTGCATCATTACTATACTGTGTGTTTAGACTCTTGTAGCTGTGTAATAAGTCTTGATATCTCCTAGGATGGGTCTCCCTATCTTAATATTTTCTAGGACTGTCTTTATTCTTAACTTTCTGTTCTTTTATATTTTAGATCAGTTTTTCAGGTTCTGTGAAAATTACTGTTGGGGTTTTGAATGAAATTGCTTTGCATTTATAGATTAATTTGGAGAGGATTTCTAACTTTATGATATTAAATTTTCCCATCTATTAACACTGACACATATAGTATAAGAAAGAATTCAAAAATTTAAAAGTATGTAAAAAACTGCCCAGAATGAAGCACAGAGAATAACACATCTCATTGACTTTTTTGTTTCTAATATAAACATTTTACATACTTTAAAATTTACTCTTTTTTGATGTATAGCTGAGTCTGGCAAATGTGTAGCATGATACCATCTCAATCAAGATATAAAATATTTCTAGCACTCTTCAAAACATTACCCCTTTGTAATCAATCTCCCCTACCTTTAAAATCTGGAAACTCTTGATCTGTTCTCTGTCCCTATAAGGTTTCCTTTTCCAGGAGGCCATATGAATGGGATTAAAAAGTGTGTAGCTTTTGATACTAGCTTTGACTAGGGGTATAGTGCATTTCAGAGTCATCCATGTTGTTGCATGTATCAATAGTTCACATAAGATTCCTTGTATGGGTGTATCATGGTTTGCTTATCCATTCCCCAGGTGAGGAACATTTGGATCATTTTCAGGTTATGGTGATTATGAACAAAGCTGCTATAAACATTTGCTCACTGAATTTTTTTTGAGGGAAATATGTTTTTATTTCTCTTGGATACCTAGGAATAGGATTTCTGGGTTGTATGGTCTAAGTGTTTGTTTAACTGTAAGAACTGTCAAACTGTTTTCTATTCCCACCAGAAATATATAAGAGTTCCAGCTGTTTTGCATCCTCACCAGAAGTTGATATTGTCAGTTTCTTAAAAAAGCCATTATAGTAGGTTAAGTAGTATCTCACTGTGGTTCTAACTTACACTTGCCTGGTGAATAATAATGTTGAGAATGTTTTCAAGTGCTTATTTGCAGACCACATACCTTTTTTTGAAAATTATATGTTCAGATTTCTTGCTTTTAAAAATTGTGTTTGTTTTCTTACTGTTGACTTTTGAGAGTTCTTTATATATTCTGGATAGAGTCTTTTGTCAGATACATGATTTGCAAATCTGTAGCTTGACTTTTCCTTCTTTTAACTGTGTCTTTTGAAGAGCAGACAATTTTAATTTTGTTAAGTTCAATTTATCATTTTTTTTTCTTTTGAGGATTGCTTTT
The DNA here is from genome assembly GCF_030020395.1 of Manis pentadactyla. Taxonomy (NCBI): domain Eukaryota; kingdom Metazoa; phylum Chordata; class Mammalia; order Pholidota; family Manidae; genus Manis; species Manis pentadactyla. The sequence continues at coordinate 89,313,711 of NC_080029.1, read as the reverse complement.
TGTTGTATCTAAGAACTCTTTCTGACTGAAGATTCTGAAGATTTTCTCCCATGTGTTCTTCTGAAAGCTTTATAGTTCTGTGTTTTAAATTCAGATGCCTGAGGCCTCTCTTGTTGTGATGCCAGTGAGAAGGCTGTGTAAACCCAATGTTCATTCCAGTGTGGGTTGTCCAGTTTAGATATTTTTCTCTGGTTGCTTTAATTTTTTCTCTTTGTCTTAGTATCTACTATTACCCATTTAGGTATGGATTTATTAAATTTATCCATCTGGGAGACTAGTACTTCTTCAATTTGAGGATTTGTGTGTTTCATTTATTTTGAAAAGCTCTTAGTCATTGTGTTTTCACGCTTCAAATATTGCCTACATTAAAAAAAATTTGTGTCATTCCAAGTCATATTAAATGTCTTTGAAACTTTCCCTTCTATTCTTCATATCTCTTGTCTTCTTTTTAATATTTTTGATTCATTTATTTCTCTATGCTTTATCCTAGGGAATTTTTTAACACGTATTTAAAAATTTTTGGGCTATTTCTTATGCTATATCAAATTGGCTCTTTAATCCATCCATTGAATTTTTAAATTTAATGATACATTTTTAATTTCTGGAAGTTCTTTCTAGTGTATTTCCAAATCCATCTGTTTTTTACTTTATTTTGATCTTAAATTCTTTGATTCTCTTTCCCACACTCATTAAAATACTTATATGATTATCATCAGCTTTTGAACATCTTAAATTCTTTTGTTTCTTGTGATTCTTGCTTATTGTTGGTATTGTATGAACCTGGTCATGCTTTTGAACTTTGGGAATGTAAGGTTTAGTTTTGGGATTTATGGAGTCTGGTTTGAAACTACGTCTCCAAGAGCAGGTTTCCGTTTGCTTCTACCAGATGCCTCAGTGATACCACCAGTATGAATTTTTTCTGTGTGTGTGTGTATGTTAATTTTTCAGCTGTAAGTTGGACTGGTGAGGTCCTTTCCTCATATGAATAATAAATCCTGGAATTTTGACTAGTTTTATTGCTCAAGCTAGTTTCCTCATGTATTCAAAGGGGTAGTAATACTATCTACCTCATAGGCATGTATTGAGGATAAAATGAAAGAAAATATCTAAAGCTTTTATAATAGTGACTAGCACCTAGTAAGTATTCAGTATGTCTTAGCTATTGGCCTCAATTCTTTAACTCAGTTGATCAGTCCTTCCTATGTTATTCACAGCATTCAGCATACAGTCTGGCACATAGTAGGTATTCACAAAATATGTGTTCAAAAGATTTAGAATGAAGATTTTCCCATTTTATGTATGTAGGATAATATATAAAGATCTGGCAAATATTAGAGTACCACAGAATTAGCATTTCTGCTTACCTATTTTTGGGTGATGATTTTTTAAAGCAGCAACCTCACAATATTGACACATATGTTTTAATAAATAGATTAATGTGTTAATCTTACTTCAGTCAAGATTTATATAAAAGAAAAAATATCAGCAATATCTTCAAGTAAGATTTTATATAAATCCACTAAGCTATAGGTCAAATTCTAGTATATTTATTAGCCAACAGGGACTTTGATATTTATAACAAAAGCAAAGTTTCCTGAAAGTTGTGATTTGTGTTAATCCATTTCATAGAAAATCAGCAGGGTTCATCTCAGGTTGGGGAAGAAAGCCACAGATCTACTGCGTGCTGACTGCTGATGGCAAATAATTCATAAACCTTATGTATTGTCTGAATAATAAACGCTGGAATTTTGACTAGTTTTATTGCTCAAGTTTGTCTTATTAATTCTCACCCAAAATTTCTATATGGCAGAAAATAAGCCTAAAATGATAGAGTTTTAATGAAATTTCTGTAGTGATACTCTTTTTCTCATTCTAAAAATGTCTAAAGATGAATCTCATTTTAAAATCCAAGTATGTTCCTAATACCTAGTCATGTCTTATATATTCTGTGTTCCCTGATGTAATAACCATTCTCGGAGGAAGGGTAACTAAATTCATTTTATGCCAAGACATAAATGACTGACAGGGCTCATGTGACCTCTCTGAGTAATTTCAGCATTTTCACAGAATTGGATAGCTTTAAGGATTTACTGGATATTATGGATTTTCAGGCTTTACCTGGTCTTTGAGAGAGTTATGTTTTTGAATGGGGAATTCTCTTTAACACCTCCAAGATTCCATAAAGTAGGCACTGTTTTGCTTGTTTATAAATTGGGCCTCCACTAGTTTCATTCTATTTTGGATCTGTTTTCTTGTTCAATTGGGGGAGTAAACCTCTACCACAGGGTTCTTGTAAGTAGTCAACAAGGTGGTGTGTAGGCATGTAGACAGGACCTTGTCAGTCCAGTGCCTCGGGGGATGTTGGCTGTGATGTCATAGCATTCACTCAGCTCAGTTTTGCTGGGGCTCAGTTCCTGGTTCAGGGGAACAGAGATGCTCGTGCAGTCCTGTATCCCAAGTCACTGCAAATGATTCAGTGCCTATAGAACATTATATATTGCCTGAATAATGAAACCTGGAATTTTGTATGTTTGATTCTTAGCACCACCCATGTTCTACCCTGGCGAGTCCCAAGAGGGAGCAGATTACAGTGGGAGAGAGTTGCCCCTGTCGTTGCAGAGAACATCAAACCCTCCAAGGGCTGAGCCCCGAAGTACTGGAGCAGACAGGCCCTCTGTGGAGAGAGAAAGCTCCTCCCGGAAGTGGCTGGCTCTCCCTTCCTGACGTTTTGCCTCTCCCCTGGGTTTTGTTTGCTTCTACCATGACTCTCACTGCCATGAGCAGCCCTAAGGGCCCTATGATTCCTGTGTTTCCCTGGTGCAGCCATAGATGTCTTTTCTTGTTCTCTCTCAGGAACACACAGCTGCACAAACTGGTGTTTTCAAGATGAACTTTGCTAAAATGGAAAGAGGAAGCAAAATGAAATAGAACAGCTGTGAATAGCATAAAAATAATCACCAAAGCATGTGGTTCTGATTTGAAGGATCTCATTAGAAGCGCATCTCAATTCAGACTATTCACTTTTCAACCCTTCAATAGCCACCTGTGGCTACTGGTTATTGTCTTGAACAGCATAGCTCCAGACCTTTGACTTTCCATCTGAATTCATGCTCAGGGAGTGGGGAAGCACATGCCTCATTCCTAGAGCCTGGCAGAGACCTTCTCTTCCGGATTGGTTCCCGATCTTTCTCTATTATTGCTAGAAATTGCTGGAGAATGGTGCATATTTCTTTGGTGCAAATATTATTAAATTTAATTGTTTAGTTGAATTACACTTAAAAAGTGTTATATTTCTAGAATAATTTAATGCAAGTGTCTGTCCTCACATATATTTACATTACTGTTAAAGTAGTCTAGAAATTTTAAGTTAAAAAAAATACATTATTTTTGAAAACTGTTGCTTTGGAAATAATTTTTAGGTTGATACTGCAATCAAGTTGAACTCTGATAGAAGTGGCCACTCAGAAAGCAGTAATACAGAGGAAAGGAGAAACAATAATGATGATAAAGGAGAAAACTACTCTGAGAAAATAGAGTTGTCTGAGGAGGGGTCAGATGATGATCTGATCGTGGTTCAGCATCAGATAATCCCTGCATGTTCAGGTAGGGTAATCAAAAGTGATTGGCTCATGATAATTATAGGTGTTGTAGTTAAAATAGAATTATATGTGCTTTTTATCAGCTAAGTAGAAATTTAAAAAAATGAGACATACATTTTGTAAGCAAGCAATCACCAGGTTTTATTTAGAAGGACATTGAATTCTTAAATACACTTAGAAAAATAATAAAACATGCTATTTAATAAAACTGTTATTGTGGTCATTCTACCTTAATCAAGTAGAAAGTGTATCTACATTAATGATGTGATTTTAAAATCTTTTTAGTGACAAAATTGCACAATAAAATGTATCCTGTAATTTATAAATGCCTTTTTGGGGATAATCCCATCTGATCTTAATAACATTTAGATTTTAAACGGCTCCTTTCTTTCATGGTTATTAAATTCATACCGGTCAGAACAAATTAGAATGGCAGGTATCAAAGTGCCGCCTGCAGAGCCCTGGCGGGTCCTTAAGACTTTCAGGAGCTCTTCAAAGTAAAGACTGCTTTTATCATATTACTGATATATCAGTACTATAATTAATCATAATACTGAAATAATGCTATTTGCCTTTTTGCCCACTGAATGGACATGTGCACTGATGGTAGAAAAGCGATCGCAGGTAAGATTTCTGGTGCTTTAGCCTGAAACAAGGCCATGGCACCAAGTCGTACTAGCAGTCATCATATTCTTCACGGTCAGGCACTGGTGAGAAAAAGAAATAGCCAGTGCTGTTCAAGAATGTGCTTGATGGGACAGTAAAAATTAGTAATTTTATTAAGTCTTGACCTTTGAACATACATCTTTTTAATATCCTGTGTGGAAAACTGAGAGGTCCATATAAAGCCATTCTGCTGTACACCGAAATGTGAAGTTTGTGTAGAGGAAGAGTGCTTGTGAGATACTTTGAGAGCCGAGCTGGCCGCTTTTTAAATGGAAAAACATTTTTATTTGAAACAATCACCATTTTTATCATTTTATTGGAAAGAATTTACTTGAAAGTTTGACCAACAAACTATTATCATTCGGACTTGGATATTTGGCAACAGCCTGTTACAAGGAAAACAATGGACAGTATTTTTTGTCAGTGAAAAAATTTGAGCTTTCACTGAAATTTAGAACTGTGGAAAACGCGTATATGTCAGTGTGAGCATCTCAATACTAGATTTTTCTGATAAACATTGGTGGCGATATTCACACGTGATTTTTTTGATATTGTATACTGAAATGTGTTGCATTTTGAAATTCTGCATAATTCATTGAACCACTACATTTCAAAGACCAATGTAGGGCAAAAGATCCATTCAATACAAAAGATATGCCCATGGATTTTAATGGAATAAATAAAAAAAACTCACTGGTGTGATTACAGACTTCATATTACAACTAACCTTTAGAAACTACCCCTTTTCAAGTTTTGATGTTGTATCAAAGAATATCCACAACTATCTGAAAAGGCTATTAAATTTCTCTTCCTCTTTGCAACTACATGTCCCTGTGAGGCCAAATTTTCTTCATATACTTTAACTGAAACCACAGATTGCAACTGATGGACTGTAGAAGCAGATGAGAATCTAGTTGTCTTCTATAAAGCCAGATACTAAAAATTTTAAACAATGCCATTCTTAATACTTTGAAAAATACAGTTTTCTGTTATAAAGATGTTATATTTATGTTAACATGTAATTAGTAATGACATACTTATTATTTTAAAAAGAATAAATACAATATTTTCCAGTTTTGATTTCTAATATGGTAATTATCAATAAATAGATAAAACACATAAACAAAAGCTACTTTGGATTCTCAATCATTTTTAAAGCTGTAATGGGAAGCTGAGATCATAAGTTTTGAAAAACTGCTAATTTAGAATATGCTTAGAGTGAGATCAGCTCCCAAAGTTATAGTTATGAGGAAACAAGATATAGTTGATATTAGCTACTGACACAGTTTACACTGTGTTTGCTAATATTAAGTACTGCAAGAGTTACTGCAAAATGCCTGCTATATGAACCACCTATGTACATGGAGCCTGAGAATGTTAGGATTGGCAGTTGGGAATTAGAACTAAAGACTATTGCATTTGAAGTAGGTAAGCAGTAAGATTTGCAGAGATAGCATAGGGTCATAGTGAAGAGTGATCAATTAGGTCAGTATTAATTAATAAGATCAGTATTCTTTTTAGATAAGTTTATTCTCTTTAAAAACATCTCTTTCTTAAAAAGGAAATTATATACATTATGGGGAAATATCAATGGACTCTGGATTTTCAAAAGTTGCAAGATTTGGCCTTTCTTAGCATAATGTGCCATTTCTAATGATCTGCCTGGGGTTGCTGAGACTTCAGTATCTGAGCATTTATGCTTCTTACCAGATTTTCATCTTTTATTAGAGGAAGTATTGCTTCATGATGAAGAGTTTTGGCTCTGGCGTCGGATCTGGGTGGGAACTGACTCTGCCATTTTCTAGTTACATCATCTTGGTCATGTATGTAACTCAGTTACAAATCAGCCTTAGTTTACTAATTTGTAAAATGGGGACAGTAATTATACCACCTTACAGGGTTATGATGAGGACTAAATAAAATGATGCCTGTAAATAAAGTACGTAACATTGTGCCTTAGCAGATAACTATAAATGTTAGCTGCTATTATTAACACTATCATTAATCATAAGTTAAAACTTGAATGTGAAAGTTCTAGACAGTTCCTAATTTCAAATAAATTACTGTCAATTATCTACAATTCAAGAACATTTTTAAGTACATCAAGAAACTAGAACAAATGGGAGGGGCATAGATAGAAGGTGTCCAGTTACATGGAGTACTTCTCTGAATTTGTTTCTTTATGTTGGAACCACTTAAGTCACTTATATGCTACATTTCACTGTGACAATTTGTGCAGACAGCTTCTCTTTCAGGTAGTATGAAGCAGCTTGAGGATAGGGTCTTTGTCTTATTCTTTATTTGTTAGCTATAAATATAGAAGGTAATGTAGGATAAAGAACTTGGGATTTAAAATCATATGAGACCCACTTGTGAGTTCAGTGCTATAATTTCTTAGCTGTTTGAAAGGACCCAGTTATTGCAACTGTAAAATAGAGATAAATGTCTATTTCACAGGGTTTGTAGATAATTATATGAAAAAATATACATGAAAACACCTTGTAAATCAAGATATATGACACCATTGGTAGTTATTACCATCAGCCACAAACATTTGTTGAATGAAAGAACAAATAGTAAAAACACAACAAAGCTTTATTGTTTAACTAAACTTCAAGCTAATTCCTACTTTCAATACAATACAGATGAACCTGAGTTAAAAGAAATAGATTCTCAACTTCAAGATGCTATTCAGAAGATGAAGAGGCTTGATACGATATTGGTGAAGAGACAAAATAGAGAAAGAGAAATTAAGAAGCAAGGTCTAGAAATGAGAATAAAGCTGTGGGAAGAACTTAAGGTAAGAATGGTATAACCATATGGCTGACTGCAGTAAATAATTTCCTTTAAGATGCTTAAGAAAGTATAGACTGTGGTAGTGTTAATGTGGTCTGCCTTTATTGATTTATTTTGTGGAGGTAGGACAGTGGTGTGCAAATGTGTGTATGGGGGGAGGTGAGGGAGAGAGTTTTCTGGAACTGGTGATGGTACTTTTGCATTGTTGCCAATTTCAGGCTGTGCACTACCGTGCACATTCCTCACGGGCAGCACTGTAGCCCTCTTTCCAGTGTCAGGCTAAGGCTCCTCCATCTCTGGAATAGAAGGAGATGTGGTGCCTACTTTCATCAAGTCTGTATGCCTCTTTTTTCTACAGCAAAGTTATGGTTTAGAGGTAAATTCACAAATATGCAAAAATTTAACCCCCTGGTTACCATTATTATTTGAGTTATCTTTTGTGACCAACAAGTGGGTGAGTTTACTGTTTCATATGCTGGTCAAGATCTCTTTGGGGAGCTGGGAAGTGCTTGTGGTCTGTCACCATGCTCTCTTTGCTTCTGTCTATGAATTTCTAGGGCTCCATTAACTTTCCTTGGCCTTCTTGGACATTTTGTTCTTTGTAGTATTGAGGAGTGGAAGTAGACCAGCTGTTGGCACTGACTTGATGTATAGCCATTGGCTTATATTTGAACTTTGTCCTGCAAAGGAGAGCACTTTTAAGTAAGGAACATTATAATAACAGATCGTTTTGTTCTTTTTTTTGATAAATTTCTCCTTGAGTAGTTGACTGACTTCTGAGATTTCCTAGATGATAATATGGATTAATAATGGGGTAATTAAGAATACATTCTTACAAGGTTTCCAGGAAGACCAATGGGATGGGAAGAAAACAACATACAAATATAATGCTTTTAACTAGAGAAATAATTTGTGTAAGTCTTTTTTAAAAGAAAAATGTGCCTATTATTCCTTTTGAGTCTCAAAGCAAAATTGTTTTTGTGTGTGTGGGAAAAACTTAAGGTAAGAATCATATAACCATATACTGACATGAATTATGTCATATGAACATGAAACAAGGATTAGAATTAGAAACATAATAAAGTACATTATCTTGAAAGGTCTGAAAATGTAATTTGGTGATGTACCTCTAGGTTACTCATTGGTTGTAGAAATATTAAATAGAAACTAAGGACACTTTAAGCAAGGTAATTCTCATAAAATGGTACACATGTATTACTGTTCTGTCTGGGAATACTCATTGCTAGAACTTTGTGGAAATAGGAAACATTAACAAATTTCCTAATTAAAGGAATAAAAATGACCTGAGCCTTATTGTTTGTATGTACACAATAGGAAATCAGGCTGAAATTTTAAGAAATATCAATGAGTTTAGTTGCCTCCTTTTCCCATGTTTAAACTTTTATTTTTCATTAGTCTGCAAAAAATAGTGAAGCTTTGGAAAGTAATGAGGAGATGGAAAATACAAAAAAGTTTCTAGCTTTGACTGCTGCATCAGAAGAAGCTGTTGGTGAGTGAATGTATTCATCTTTTTTTCAGAGTCATAGAATATTTAGATTTAAGTAAAATTCCCTAACTTGTTATTTATTTATTTTTCTTTGTGAAGTTAACACTTCTTTAATCCTACGTTAGGTAGGAATATATGGAACTGACCTGAACTTAGGTATGTTTCAGAGTCTTGCACAGTTTGCGTAAGGGTGGGGGACAGGGCAGTGACAAATCGGGAAATAGGCATAGATGTCTTTGCCTTTATTTCCTGTGCCTCTTGGGTGCCTCTAGTCACCGATTTATGCAGTCAGTTCCTTAACTGCCTAGAGTCCTCCCACAAGGTGTCTCTCTCAGGCCTCTGCAACCCTTTCATAAAAATCCATTCCTGTTTTGTCCTATTTTCTGTTCTCTCACAGTCTTGCTTTTGCGATGAGCTAATTCATTCTGCATGTTTCTGCTTATCCTCTGTGTATATGCCCATTTGTGACTCTTCCTCTCATCTTCTTTATCCTCCCCTTCTTTCTCCCCTATCTCCCTCTTCTCCCTTTCCTTCTCTTCCTCCTCCTCCTCCTCCTTCTATAGACGTATTACAGAGTCACGTAATCTTTAACCTACTTACACAGTGGTGAAAATCTTAGGGATTGGGAAGCAGTTGGTATTTTTTGGCAGGACGCTTTTGAAATCCTTTAACCTATATTGCATAGGTGGTCATTTAGTACTGCCCAGGCACTAGACTGACTCAGCAGGGGCTTCTGATTTCTCTGGGAATCCAGGGATCCATTTGTCTTTTTACAAGATGAATGTCTAACATTGTAGAACCCTGAGAACCTGACAGAGCTCCCACAACTGTTTAGCATGTACTTTGATGTGGATGACATACCTTCAGGTTTGTTCCTGTCTGGACCCAGCACTGAGAGCTCCAAACTGCTTGGGCCTGAGGGATTTGGATTTAGAATGCATCAAATGTTTCTCCTCAAGAAGGTGGGTGTCCCATCTGGGTTGCCTTTTCTATGATAAGGACTTCCGAAAAAAATGCATGTTTGCATTAGGCACAGGAACAGACCCATAGATCAGTGGAACAGAATAGAAAGCCCAGATATAAACCCAAGCATATATGGTCAGTTAATATATGATAAAGGAGCCATGGATATACAATGGGGAAATGACAGCCTCTTCAACAACTGATGTTGGCAAAACCAGACAGCTACATGTAAACAGAACGAAACTGCATTATTGTCTAACTTAATACACAAAAGTAAACTCGAAATGGATCAAAGACCTGAATGTAAGTCATGAAACCATAAGACTCTTAGAAGAAAACAGGCAAAAATCTCCTGAATATAAACACGAGCAACTTTTTTATGAACACATCTCCTCGGGCAAGGGAAACAAAAGCAAAAATGAACAAATGGGACTACATCAAACTAAAAAGCTTCTGTACAGAAAAGGATACCATCAGTAGAACAAAAAGGCATCCTACAGTATGGGGGAATATATTCATAAATGACATATCCGACAAGGGGTGAATATCCAAAATATATAAAGAACTTATACACCTCAACACCCAAAAAACAAATAACCCAATTAAAAAACCCAAATAGAAAAGTGGAGGATCTGACCAGACAGTTCTCCAAAGAAGAAATTCAGATGGCCAACAGGCACATGGAAAGATGTTCCACATTGCTAATTATCATGGAAATGCAAATTAAAACCACAATGAGATATCACCTCACATTAGTTAGAATGGCCAACATAGAAAAGACTAGGAACAACAAATGTTGGTGAGGATGAGGAGAAAGGGAAACCCTCCTACACTGCTGGTGGGAATGTAAATTAGTTTAACCAATGTGGAAAGCAATGTGGAGGTTCCTCAAAAAACTAAAAATAGAAATACCATTTGACCCAGGAATTCCCCTCCTAGGAATTTATCCAAAGAAAACAACTTCTCAGATTCAAAAAGACATATACACCCCTATGTTTATTGCAGCACTAATTATAATAGCCAAGATATGGAAACAACCTAAGTGTCCATCAGTAGATGAATGAATAAAGAAGATGTGGTACATATACACAATGGAATATTATTATAAGAAGAAAATAAATCCTACCATTTGCAACAACATGGATGGAGCTAGAGGGTATTATGTTCAGTGAAATAGGCCAGGTGGAGAAAGACAAGTACCAAATGAATTCCCTCATTTGTGGAGTGTAACTACAAAGCAAAACTGAAGGAACAAAACAGCAGCAGACTCACAGACTCCAAGAAGGGACGAGTGGTTACCAAAGGGGTGGGATTGGGGAGGGTGGGTTGGGAGGGAGGGAGAAGGGGATTGAGGGCTATTGTGATTGGCACACATGGTGTCTGGGGGGTCATGGTGAAGATAGTGTAACACAGAGTAGACAAGTAGTGACTCTGTGTGGCATCTTGGACAGTGACTGTGGTGGGCTGTGTGTGTGAGGGACTTGATAATATGGGTGAATGTAGTGATCACAGTGTTGCTTAACGATGTTGCTTACAATCTTCATAAGATTGTATATCAATGATACCTTAATGAAAAAAATCAAAGAAAATAGAGAGACAGAGGGCAAAGAGACACAGAAGAGAAGGCAATGTGAAGACGAGGGCAAAGATTGTAACCATGGGTCTCAGACAAGGAACGCTGGCAGCTGTCAAAAAACAGGGGTCAAGGAATGAATGGAATCTCACCTAGAGCCCCTGGAGGAAGCATGGCTTTACTGACACCTTGATTTTAGACTTTTGGCTTCCAGAACTGTGAGAAGACAAATTTCTGTTGTTTTAAGTGACCAAGTTTGCATAATTTGTGACAGCAGCTACAGGAAACTAAGACACCTTTGATTAAATCCTACAAGAGAAATTACTTAGTCAAGAGGTTTTTTAAAAGATTTTTATCCATATTGACTTATTGAAATCTTATGCCAATTTAGACTCCCACCAACATTGTACTTGAGTATTGTTTTCCTATACTCACAGCAGCAATGAATTTTGTAATAGTTTTAAAGATTGTTTATTTAAAATGGAATCAATAATTTATATCTCTTTGATAATCAGGGAGGTTGAATATTTATTCTTTTGTTTAGCCATTTCATGAATTACTTGTTCTTTTCTAAAGTGAGATGTTCTTTTTTTATTAATTTGAAGTACTCCTTTATGTATTCAGGATACTAATTTTTCATCATAAATATTAAAAACATTTTTTCTAACTTATTTTTCTTTAGTTTTGTGGTTTCCTTGCTCTCCTGAAGTTAATATTCCCCCCACCCCAGTTTGTTAGCTAGTGTCAGAAGTTCATAAATAACAGAAGTAAAACCAGTGAATCTCCAAAATAGTAATTAGTAAAAGTTTATTGTGTGCGTATTGAGAGGACAGTTTGCAAACCAGGAGCACTCAAACCAAAACATGGAATGAAGCTCAGTGGTACATTTTTATAAAGCAGAGTGCTTACCTCATATCAGTTTTGGAAAACAGTTTAAGTTTTACTTATGACTTTCAGAGGTGTGAGCAAAAAATGACCGAGGTCAAGTTGGCCTTGCAAAATAAGCTAAATTGCACTTTTAATTCCCTGTTTTTGTCTGCTTGGGGAATTTTCAAGGCTGGTCTCTGGTTGTTTTTCATTTTAACTGTAGTTATCTCAAGACCTTTTTTGGATAATCCATCATTTCCCTCATTACTTGAAATGCTGAATTTATTGTGCACTGACTGGACCTATTTCTAAATTTTCTGTTCTATTCTGTTAATATTTCTGTGCTGATGTTAGTATTACACTGTTTTGATCATTGTAGCTTTGTAATACACTTTATTAGGGCAGGTATATTGTTGTCTTTTTCAAAAAGTATTTTTGGAATGACATGTTTTTATCAAGCTTCTTTTTCTCTGTGAGAGTTTTCTGGCAATGACCATTATTTATGAAAAAAGACTGCAAAGCACCTTTAAACCTATAGATTATAAAATGCTTTTTTACTAATTGTATCTAAAGACTATTGTGGAAGATTATCTTGAAAAGTACAACTTCTTATATTTTCTTTCATATCTATCAAATTTATACCTTCATAGAATCAAGACTCACTTACTCCAAATAAAAAACATGGACAGTGTCAGGAATGTGATTGTGGATGTTATAGTATCTCAGCATCTGTATTTTAGGAAGTAGGAGCTAAATGCTGATTCCTCTAGTGGATGAGACATTTCTAAGAGGCCACACCTGCTTGTGGTTGACTCTGGAGTAAGAACAGTGAAACACACCACTCTGTAAGGGGATCCATGGTGGCCTTTTGACATTGACCTTTTCAGTCACAGAGTCACTCACTACCAAATGAACTTTTGGCCTTCTAGGACAAGACTTTTGTTATCAGTTTCCCTTTCTTCAAAATCAAATCAGAACTATCAAATATTTAATTTTCAAAACTCATGGCATGTATGTATTTGGCTTAAACCTGTAGAGCTCAGTTATATCTCGAGTCACATGATTACTGCAGGCCCTGTAGACATTTACAGTAATTTTAGATTACTCCTAATGTTCTAACATGGAAATTAGTTGGACTTGATGAGCTGAAAGCTGGAGTTAACAGGGGCTTGAAAGCTATGTTCAGAGAGAATCATTGCTTTAAACATCAAATTAGAGTTTCAGTTTTTAGATTTTGAATTCTTAGCTAATTATTATGTATTGGCAGTGTTTATTGTGTGCAGCACAGATAAGATGTAGAAGCAGAGTTGATGTCAAAGAAAACGGGAATGGAAGACACTGTTAGGAGAACTGAATGTTGCCCTTCACTCTTGCTACCATCCGTCTTGATTTAGCTCACCTCTGACCAGTGCACCAAAATAAAGAGACATTATTGTATTCCCTCATATTTTTTTAGAATTTGTTTTTTTTGATGACTGGTCTTTTATAGAAGGCAAAATCCTTAATGAAATTTCCTACAGTCTCTTTACATCATAGGCATATATTTAGCAGTCACACATACCTAATTTTTAAAAATCTTAGAAAACAGAAGAGATACTGTTTACTTTAGGCTACATTGTTAGCCTAATTACACTTTTTAAAATGTTTTATATAGCATAATTATTACCTATTCCAAAAGAGGAAATTTTGGAATCTTCAGTTTAAGAAAGGTATTATTAGCAGAGTGCTTCCACCGCATGCATGAAAGAAATGAATAGGATGCCAGAGTCCAAGTTGACCACATAGCACTGATTTTGAAAGTCTAGTATTCTTACTATTACAGTATAGCCACATATTTAAAAATGGCGTGAAACTGCTTGTGTTTTCTCTGTTCCATTCTGACATTTCGTTCCCATGTTATTCACTGAACCGTGGTTACCCCTCTTAATTAAAGTATAAAACTTTTTAACTTAAAAATTATTTTGATTAAGGCTATATATAGCCATAAGTTTTAAAGTAAAATGTTCCTATAAGGCTTTTATGAAAACAGAAATCATTTGCTGTGTTTCCGTCCATGATCATTTTTTCAGTTACCAGGAAAGCGCAAAGCCTTTGTAGATTGTCCAGTAGGTGGCAGTATCCAGTTAAAATTCATACTATAAAAGTTTGAAGAATTTAGAGCCACGCTTATTTGGATTTGAACTTTAAATGCACATCTGCAAACATACCCAAAACTACTTTCTACTTTTCTTCTTATTTTTTGCCTTTAAAGTAATGGAGAAACTCTTAGGAAGAGTATTCTTCATTGATCTCCCAGGTATTTCCTTAACCTCTTATTTAAGAGTAACGAGGTTACCCCCAAAACACAAAATATATCCCAGTATCCTTCTAGCCTCACAAATAACCAACAGCAAAGCAAAGATACATGCTGAGTTGTACATTTAGTTTTATTTATAGACACTAAACACAAATAAGGCCTTGACTCCAAGAGAAAGGTTAGAACTACATTAAATTGATTTTTAAACCATATTTTGACTTTATAATCTAGAGATAATAACCTCAAGTTTAACATTGAGACTTTGAAATGGATAATATTGCACTTGCTAGAGATCTCAGAAATACTTCAATCTGTTCTACTCCACTTATGAGGGATCATTTCTAAGTTTTTCTAGAAAATTTTCTGTGAAAATCAAAACTCTTTACCACACCAGGAGTTTTCCTTAGTTCTAGCATTTGTCTAATAGATAGAGGAAGAATTCAGTACTTTCTGAGACAAATCCTTCTAGTGAGTAGACTTGTCAGTGTTTTAGGTAGAGATTATTTTTTTCTACCTTTGTCACACTTGCCTCTTGTTTGTCCAGTTCCAAATTTATAAATGTGCGTAAGTGTAAGACGACATCTTCATCCATCAGGCTTCTCACCATTGGTGAGTACCTCTTTTGAAAGTGCTTTTCCCTCAAATTCAGTTATATGATATTTCCCTTGGATGTTAAGATTAAATATTCCAGGAAAAGCTGGTAGTGTCTTTCTGCTTTGATTTGTGGAGCACAGAGGGAGAAAATTACTTACCCATGCTAACTGGTACAGTGAAGAATTTTTGGCTTTTAGCCTCTGCTGGATCCTCAGTATTGCTTAGCATTTTCTTTTGCATTCTTTGAAGTAGCTGTTCCAAATTGTTACTGTGTGTCTAACCTCTTACCTTCTTTTGCAAGTCCTTCACTCTGGGAGCCTTTCTGTCCAGAGAAAACAGATTATTGGGTGGGAATCCCTTCCACATTCTTTCTTTCTGTCTCTATACTGCACTCTGTATTCCTTCATTCCCCTTCTGTCTGACCTCAGTCTGAGGGAAGGTGCTCCTCTTCTCCAAGGCCAAAGTCAGCAACATCTATCCCTTTCACTCTGCCCTGGCTCCTGGTTCATCAATCATTCTGTCTCTCACTAAGAGCTTCAGTATCTCACTTCTCTGGATCCTTTCCTTCAGTTTACCATGTTTGAATCTTCTAGTTCTAAAACAGAATCCAAGGGCCATCAAACTAACCAAACACAAATAAAACCTCCTCCCTCAGTTCTTCACCTTGCTCCCAAACAGGTACCACTCAGTTTCCCTCCTCTCCTTAAAGGTCAGACTTCTTGAAAGACTAGTCCACACCTACTGGTGTTACCTGGTCAATTTCCATTTATTTCTCAACTCCTCAATGGTCTGTATTTTCTTCTATCATACTACAGAAACGTCTTCATCAGTGGGCTTCCCAAATTCTGAATCTAGTGACATATTTCTAATTTTTATCCTACTTGACATTTCTGTAGTATCTGACATAATTGACCACTCATGGAATATTAACACTTTTTACTGGATTCATTATTCTCTGCAGGTTCTCCTTTCCTCTCCCCATACTCTTACTTCCCATTGTTGAAATCTGTTCTTCTTTTGTGGGTTTTCTGTATCTTGGCTAATGGTTTCATCATCCATCTAGTCTTTGTGATGATTAATATTGATGTATCAACTTAACTGGATCCCAGGATGCCCAGGTACCTGGCTAAGCATTATTTCTGGAAGTATCTAAACGGTATTTCCAGAAGGGACTAGCATTTGAATTGGTAAACTGAGTAGAGTGAATTACCCTCCCCAGTGTGGGTGGGTGTCATCCAATCTGTAGAAGGCCCGGATAGAACTAAAAGGTGGAGGGAGGGGAGGATTTGCCCTCTCTACTTGAGTGCTTGAATTGGGACATTGATCTCCCGGCCCTCAGTGATAATTAAATTAACTTATTAATTCTAATTCTCTTTAGTTGTTTGCTTTGAGTATTGTTAGTTTATGATCACCTGGAAACAATGTTAGTTTTTGTGGTCTTTTCAGTAGTCAGTATTCTGGGAACTTTTTAAGGACCTAGCATTGAAATTTATTGAATGTATTTCAATAACTATTCAAATTACCATAAAGCTCCTTGACAAACTTACTTAATGTTTCAAAATTTACAGATTTTAAACAAAATGAGTCTTCTATTCCTGAGTCAATATTTCTTGGTTATAAAAGGCTTATTCTTTAAATTTAACATCAGATTTGAATGGCTGAATTTATTCGGGATTTTTACATCTATTTTTATAAGTGAAATTAGCTCCATGTGTGTATATATGTGACTATGTATGCCCATATACACGTATGTTAGGGTGTTGGCTGGGGGTGTATGAGTATATGCTTTGTCAGATTAAGTTCATAAAATGAATGGGGTTAGATGTTCAGTTATTTCTATGCTTTGAAACAGTTTATATAACATGGGGATTATCTGTTCCCTAAAAATTTGAAAGCTTTCACTGGAAAAACCATCTGGTTCAAATAATTTCTTGGAGGCAATTCTCTGAGTCTCTTCTCAGCTTCTTTCATGTTTACCATTGTATTTGGTTTGCTTGTCTTCTAGAGTCAATTTTGGCAATACAGCCATATCAGCGAGGTTTTAATGTATGTTTTTCACCAAGATTTAAAATTTTACTCATACAATTTCATATGTTATTTTAAAACAATAATTCTCCTTATTGTTTGTATGTCTTATTTCTTATTTCTAATTTTGTTCAAGTTTGCCTTCTCTCTTTAATCAAGAAGTTTAACTTTTTAACTTAGCACAGTTTTACATTTACAGAAAAATTATGAAGATAGTACAGAGATTTCCCATATACCTGCAGCCGATTTCTCACAGCATTAACATGAATATGGTACATTGTTACAATTAATGAACCAATATCGATACACTGTTATTAACTAAAGTCCATACTTTATTCAGACTTTTAGTTTTTACCTAGTATTCTTTTTCTGTTCCAGGGTCCCATGCAGGATACTCCATTACATTTAGTCCTCGTGTCTTCTTAGGCTACCCTGGCTGTGCACTTCCTGGTTTCTGATGATGTTGACAGTTTTGAGAAATATTGGTCAGGTGTTTCATAGAATTTCTAGCAATTGAGATTTATTCGTGTTTTCCTCATGATTAGACTAGGGCTGTATGTTCTTTGGAGGAAGATCACAGAGCTCAAGTGCCATTTCCATTGGATCACATCATACGGTCAACATAACTTATCACTGTTGATGTTAACTGGGATCACCTGGCAGAGAAGTGTTTGCCATATTTCTCCACTGTGAAGTGCCTCTACTTTCCCCCTTTCATTGCTGTCCTCTTTGGAAGGAAGTTACTATGCACAGCCTATACTTAAGAAGAGGCGAATTATGCTTCACCTCCTTGATGGTGGAGTACTTACATAAATTATTTAGAATTATTTTGCATGGGAGATTTGTCTATTCTCCCCGTTTATTTATTCAATCCTTTATTTATATCAGTATAGACTTGTAGATATTTATTTTATACTTTGGGTTATAATATTCCACTTTATTTTGTTGCCCAAATTTTTCCAGTTTTGGCCATTCAGACCTGTCAGTCAACTCCTCTATGATACTTCCAATATTGTGAGTTTTGTTTTGTTGTTGTTGAGCATGTCTTTACTTTCTAGCATTAGAAGATGCCCCAGATTCATCTTGTATATTTCCTGAGTCCTAGAATCAGCTGTTTCTCCAAGAAGCCCTGGTTCCCCTGATTGGAGAATGACATTAGCAGCCAACATCTGGGTGCAAGGTGTGCTTGTTGTTACTGAGAAGTCATAGATTCTAGGCCCTCTGAGAAAGGAAATATTTGTGTATATAGTAAACCGTTATATCCATATCTATAAGCATTTCTATGTGTAACCATCTGTATTTATATTAAGCTAAATGTGGGTTCACATTGATGTCTCCAACTATACTCTATTACTCCATGGACCATTCTAGCCTTTTCCCCTTGCTTATCTGTAACCTTCACTCCAGCAGTGAGAAACTGGGCTCTTATACTGGCCCTCCATTTACTCAGTTGTTCAATTTCACTACACATGTATAGGGATATTAAAATTGTTAACCTGTGCCTCCATAGGAAACAACTTAATCCACTGGAGTACAGTGCTCATGAGCAGTTTCTGTTGCCTTTAGTCTTGCAGACTCCATTCATTTCCAAAGTTATATAAGGCAAGTGCCTTTTTCTTCCACCCACTTCGGTGAGATTGTTTCAGACATTTTGTAATAGAGTTCAATTGTTTTGTCATATTCTGCACTCCATCCTGGGATTCTGTTACATCCTAATTTTACTAAGGTTCACTCTCTGTACTGTAAAGTTACAGGTTTTAAAAATCTCATTGTATCATGTACCCATCATTACAGTATCATACAAAATAATTTTACCACCCTAAAAATATCCCATGTGATTTCCCATTGAAGTCTCTCTTTTCTGCCCAAACCTCTAGCCATCACTCATCTTTTTATTGTCTATATAGTTTGCTCTTTCCAGAATGTTATATAATAGGAATCAATACAATATGTAGCCTTTTCAAATTGTGTTTTTACTTAGCAATATGTATATAAGATTTATCCATATCTTTTTATGGATTGTTAACTGATTTCTTTTTGTTGCTGGATAATATTTCATTCTAAGGATATACCACAGTTTGTTTTCACCCTCTCCTATTGAAAGATATCTTGAAGTTTCCAGGTTTTGGCAATTATGAATAAAACTGCTTTAAACATTTGTTGTGCAGGTTTTTGTGGACATAAAATTTCAGTTTACTTAGGTAAATATTTAGGAGTAGGGTTGCTGAATCCATATGGTAAGATATTTAACTTTAGAAGAAACTGCTGCCTGTCTTCCAGATTGGCTGTACGATTTTGCATTCCCACTAACAAAGAATGAGATTTCCCGTTGCTCCATATCCTTGCCAGCAGTTGATATCGTTTTCTAGATTTTAGCCTTTCTAATAGGCATAAAATGTATCTCATTGTTGTTTTAATTTGCATTTGCATTTCTCTAATGACAAATGATGTTGAGTATCTTTTCAGATATTTGCCTCTGTATATTTTCTTTAGTGAGTTGTCTGTTCAGATCTTCTGCCCATTTCTCAAATTGGATTGTTTTCTTATTGCTGAGTTTTAAGAGTTTTTTGCATATTTTGGATAGAAGTCCTTTATCAGATCTGTGTTTTGCAAATATTTTCTTCCAGCCTGTGTCTCGTCTTTTCATGCTCTTAACAGTGTCTTTTGCAGAGCAGATGTTTTTAATTTTAATAAAGTTCAACTTACCAACTTTTTCTTTCATGGATTGTATTTTTGGTATTGTATAGAGAAATGCATAACCAACCCAAGGTCACATAGATTTTTCTCCTGTTTTTTTTTCTTTTGGTTTATAATCCAATTTGAGTTAGTATTTGTGGAAAGTGTAAGGTGTGTGACTTGGTTCTTTTGTGTTATTTTTGCATACACACAGCCAATTGTTCTAGCACCATTTGTTGAAGAGATTATCCTCTGGTGAACTGCCTTTGCTCCTTTGTTATAAACCAGCTGACTATATTTGTGTGGGTCTATTTCTAGACCCTCTATCTTGTTCCAGTGATCTATGTCTGTTCTTTCACCAATGCTATGCTATCTTGATTACAACTACTGTTTTCTTTTAAAAATTGTACTTGCAGATTTTTATTTTATACTTCCAAGAATGAGTTTTGATTTTTTTTCCTAATTCTACCTCTTTTTCTATTCGTGAACTTGTTTTGTTATTATTTCTGTAGTTTCTTCTGTTGAAATAGTTAATTTTATTGTCTCTTAAAATGTGTTTATTAGTCTGCTAGAGCTGCCATATAGAAATAACACAGACTAGGTAGCTTAAACAGCAGAAATTAATTTTCTCACAGTTCTGGAGGATAGAAGTCCAAGATCAAGATTTTGGAAAATTCATTTTATGGTGAGGTCTCTCTTCCTGGCTTGTAGATAGCCACCTTCTCACTGGATCCTCACATGACCTTTCCTCTGGGGACAAGGGAGATGGAAGGGAGGTGAAGATGTCTCTGGTGTCACTTCCTTTTCTTATAGGGATACCAGTTCTGTTGGATTAAGACCCTACCCAATGGCCACATTTAACTTTAATTATCTCCTTCTGGGTCCTGTCTTCAAATAAAGCCACATTTGGGGGTTAGGGCTTCAAGATAGAATTTTGGGGGGATATAATTCAGCCCAAAGTAATATGATAAAAGCATTATTGCTATGAATTTGCTTCTGAATATAGTAAATTATCCTCTGTAAGTCATTATTGATCCTTATTTTCTCATTGACCTAACAGCTAATTAGAAATGACAGTGCTTTTCCTTGTTCACCAGAATTTTCTTTGTAAATGCTGTATTTTAAAAGCTAATGTAGAAATTTATAATATTTCTATCATTGTTTTGATGTTTTGAATTTATTGAAAAATGCTTAATAGTCTTATAGAGTGGTTCTCAACCATAGGAGACATTTGGATAGGTGCATTTTTGGTTGGTGTGTGACAGGTGATGGGGGACGGCTTCTTCTAGCTCACAGGGGTGGTGAGAACTTCTGAATCTCCTTCATGCCATAGGCCAGCCATGGGGAATTGTATGGTGTGTGTGTGTGTGTGTGTGTGTGTGTGTGTGTGTGTGTGTGTATGTGAGAGAGAGAGAGAGAGAGAGAGAGAGAGAGAGAGAGAGAGAGAAAGAGAATGAATATTCCTCAGGCCCTGTCTTGCCCTACACATGGCACCGGCCATTGTTGCTTTGCAGGCTGTCACGGGTGGGTGAGAAGCATTGTGTGTGGGGTCTCCTCTTGGAGGTCTAGGGGTTCAGAGAGGCAGAGCACACTTTGCTCCGGGCTTTGGGGATCTCTGTCCAACTCCAGGATTTACCTCCAAGGAAGTGTGTACCAGGGAGCAGTTTCACAATTATGTTCACTTGTGTCTAAACTCATCCCCTCTGATTGCTCTTCTAGGTCCTTCCCTATTTTTTGAAATGGGTATAATTTTTTCCCTAGGTGGCAGGAAACAACTTAAATCACATCCTACAATCTTCTTTCAAGACTCTTATTAAAAACTATGCAAAGGCCTTCAAGCTCTACCTCTTGGTCTCTGGAAGGAGATTATTTATTTTCCAGATAAATGTTTGTAGTTAGAATAGGAATTTAAAAAAATTTCCCATTAACTTTTTATTTTGATATAATTTAAGGCTTAAAGTCTTAAGAAAAGTACAAAGAATTCTCAAACACACTTTACCCAGATTCTCCAAATGTTAACATTTTACCACGTTTTTCTTCTCTCTTCTCTATCTCCTCTCCCTTCCATCTCCTTCTCCACACAAGGACACACACACAAATCAGGAAATTAACATTAACAATGCTATTATCCAATCTGTGAGCCTTATTCGTATTTTGCCAGTTGTCCCACTAAAATCCTTTATAGCAAAAGAAAATCCCAGATCATGTGTCACATTCAGTGTCTTGTCTCTTTAGTCATTCTTTGTGTTTAATGACACTGGTGTTTTTGAAGACTACAGGTCTGTTATTTTGTAGACTGTTCCCCAGTTTGGGTTTATTTATATTTGTGCATGATTAGGTTCCAGTGGTACATCTTTGCCAGGTATCTCACAGAAGTGATACCGTGTCCTCAATGGGTCATACCAGGAAGCCTGTAATGTTGGTTGTCCCATTACTGTTGATGTTAACTTTGATCACTTGGTAAAAGTGGTGTCTGCCAGGTTTCTCTACTGTAAAGTTACTATTTTTCCTTTTGTACTGAATAAGTTATCTTGTGGGGAGATACTGTGAGGCTATTATCCTGTTATTCTTCAAACTTTTACTCTAATTTTATCACCCATTGATTTTTAGCTGAGTCAATTATTATATTATTATAATGTTGAATTATTATTGAATTCATACAATTATGAATTATTATTATTACTAAATGGTTATTTTCTAATTTCATCATTCCTTTTGCATTAATTTGTTGTTTTTTACTATAAGGAGAAGCTTTCTAAAGGAAGGCTTTTGAAATTAGGAAAAATTTTTTTTCTCCAGAAATTAAGGTCCTGAAATGGAATGTCTGACTTTAAAAATGACTTTTGACTGAAGCTGAGATAAGAGGCCTGTTTGTTCTAGGCTGTATCCACCTTCTGTCTGAAGCAACAAATCCATTGAAACTAAGGGTAAAGAGCCACAGGGTCACAAGAATAATGTTAGCCTAGGAAAAGCCCCTAGGTTTAAACCATTCAAGTATCATCTTGCTAAAAGAGTAGTTAGTTCTGCAAGTTTTCATATTTTTATGTCTTTATTAAAGGGGCTTTAGTGTAAAATTGAGTGAAACTGCTATTAAAAAGGAATTATGGGATCAAAAATAAATATATCACCACTTTAAGGATATGATGTATCTTGAACCAATAATAAAATGTTGCCAAATTGCTGACTTGCTTGGCCTGTTTTAATGAATATTTAAGACCACTGGTAATAGTGGTTGAAAAAAATTAAAGTTTGAAAAGAACTTAAACCTTTTGTCTTTTGAATAGCTTACTCTTCCACTGAGGCTTACACCTAAATTGCTAGATTAATTCACTGAAGACTGTACGAGGATTAATGTTGTAATGTCATCCCAATGGTGCTACATTATTATGAATTCCAAATTAGAGAAATGGAATTGATGAATTTGATTTTACTATTAGAAGTTGTATATTTTGAACTTGATGATGTATATATGCTGGGGTAAATGTATCTTCCACTTGCTTCCTTGGCTTGTGGCATCTCAGGGAGGTGCGACTGAACCAGGTTTGTTTCAGAGATAGGTGGTAGATCATGTAATATCTTCAAGATGTGTTATGTTTTCTGAGCAAAAACATTCCTGTGCCACAACCTGGCAGATTCTCCCATGTTAAGGCATTTAAAAGAGACTTAAAAAAAGGATACTCATTTATGTTTGCAGTTTCTTGCAAATGTACAATGCCTAAATTAGTTAATAGCGGAACATAAAATAAATTACATTAAAACAAAAAGAGTTGAAAACACAATTTTCTAATTTCCTTATGGGTATTAGTCCAAGAGAATGAATCACAAAAGAAAAAAGCTAACTCTAAGTCTCCCCTGTTTTCTCTTTTATCTTGATGATTGAAAATATATCAGAAATCTTCACCTTGGGGATTTAAGATAAAAAAAGAAAAACAATTAAAATTACTCAGTGTGCATGTTCTCTGTATTATGAATGTTGAAATGTGGATATATTATCTCCAGAGAGTTAATGTGACATTTCAGCACATCCTTGTACTTCCTCTTTGTACATAAGATTCAGGAAAATGCAATGATGTTTGTCTATCTTGATTTCTGCTGTTTGTTTCACTGGCTCATGTATACAATGATGATTATCATTTCTCCTGGGAAGTAACATTGTCTTTAGAAATGTGTGTGCAGTGGGGATTGAGGAATATGTCTTAGAATATTAGGTCTTTTAAAAAAATTGTTAATGTAGACAGTTCCTTATTTATTTGTGTGTTTTTTTTAGAATCAATAGATCCTTCTTGCTGTGAGCATGAAGACACCTTTTTCTCAGTGTTTCGCACTCAGATCCCTCCGGAAGAGTATGAAAACCATAAAGAGAATGTTAATCAAGGTGTGTTTTAATTTGTGTGATTTTATATATTTTAAAAATACTAGCTGTAAACAAATATTTACAGATGAAATGATTTGTGATTTAATCTGGAGTGGGTGGAGATAGGCGAGGTTCTAATGAAACAAGATTGGTCATGAGTTAATCATTGTTGAAGTTAGTTGTTGAGGGTTCATTATACCATTCTTTCTACTTTTGGAAGTCTGAAATTTTATATAATAAAGAGTTAAAGAAAAGCTGGCTGCAAGTAATGGAAACCTAGCTTAAGCAAAAAAGAAAATTTATGGAAAGAATCCTGGTGGTAGACAGTTTCTTTGATTCCCAAAGAGCACATTATGTGGATAGTCACTGAGAGGGAGACTCAATTCCAAAATTCTAGAGAAGAGACCAATGGGCCCAATTTGGATTAGGTGCCTACCCATAGTCTAACCAACTTGTACAACCCAGCAAGGGTTGGGGTCACTATAGGAACATGGCAGTGTCCGCTGTGGGTCACCACCAGGATGGAGAGAAGAGGACATTTCTAGTGAGACAATTCTGACCAGACAATCCAGTGTTTTTTCCTGCAATTTATTAAAAGTATATTTTAAAGAAACTCTATTACAAATATAGACATAGATGTATTTATCTGAGTTATTTTAATGTATTAAGAGCATTTAAAACTCCAACTGAGTGAATAAATCTCTTATTTCAACCTGAAATACTATATGCAACTTGGATGATGGGAAAAAGTTATGTATTGCGTATCTGAGGAGACCACTCATTCTTTAAAGTAACTCATAGGTAGTTGATTTTAAAAAACTGTGTTACTTATTAAAAAATAAAATCCAAAGTATAAAGCACAGATTTAGTTGCCTAGAAATTATAATTTGTATCTGAGTAATTTTTTTTACTCAAATTTATTTTTCTTGGAAAAGACTTTAAATGCAGAGATCTTAGCATTTTCTTGGTTCTTTCTAGCTATTGTTAAATAAATATATTCTTTAATAAATTTTTATTGAATCTTTGATAATTAGTTATAAAGACATCAATTGACTAGCTCCCTTAATCCTTTTAATTGAGGTAACCTTTTATAAAAAAACAAAGATAATTTTGAAGTAAAACTTGTCTGGGTTGAGCTACAGACTGGTGCTTTTCCCTTTTGGACTTTAGTATGGCAATGTATCCTATTTTGTGGGGTGGACTCCATTTGTTATTTGAGAACACTCTTCATTATGCATACTTTTAGAACTTAAAGAAGGGATCACATGATCTTGTTTTAAATGCCTTAAATGTGACTACAGTGAAAACAAGATATTTAATAAAGGGAATAAGATTCCACAAATATTTTTATTATCCTGGTTTTGAACACCCAAGGTTTGAACAACGTAGAGGTTGACTTAAACCTCTTTTCAAAGGTTGAGAAAAACTGACGAACTGAGACAGCCTTTCAGGGTTTGTGCAGATGGGATGTAGAACATCCAGGACACTTATGTCCAGACCTTGATTAAAAGAAAGGTTTGAACAAAAAGTGTATTGTTCAGATAGGGTGATGGCAAATTAATAGGATAGCAGGAAATGACTCTAGTCTTTAAGGAAAGTTTTGCTTTATGAAAAATAAAATAAAATGTGTTAAAAAATCCCCATGACATCTGAGATTTTTCCTTTACATGTATCACTTGAAGTTCTTTTCATGTTTCCTATGATTCCAATGGAACAGCAAGAAGTTTGATACATGATAATGAATAACAAAAGACATTTTATGAGAGCTTAATTGTAAATTATGGCAGCACATTGATCTTTTTAAGAATAAATTTCCATGTATATTAGGTTTCTGTACCTGGAATTTAGAAGTTCTTCTATGTGTATTTTCTTCCTTCCTTCTTTCTTTCCTTCCTTCCTCCCTCCCTCCCTTCCATCCTTCATCACTGATATACAATCTTATGAAGGTTTCACATGAACAACATTGAGGTTTCAACATTCACCCATATTACACCCCAACGTCCCCCCAACCCTTTGCAGTCACTGTCTATCAGTGTAGTAAGATGCTATGAGTCGTTACTTGTCTTCTCCATGCTGTACTGCCTTCCCTATGACCCACCTATTTTGTTATTGCAAATTATAGTGCCTCTTAATCCCCTTTTCTCTCCCTTCCCACCCCCCTCCTTAGTCCCTTCCCTTCGGTAACCACTAGTTCCTTCTCGGAATCTGAGTCTTCTGCTATTTTGTTCCTTCAGTTTTCCTTTGTTTTTATACTCCACAAATGAGTGAAGTCATATGGTACTTGTCTTTATCCACCTGGCTTATTTCACTGAGCATAATACCCTCTAGCTCCATCCATGTTGTTGCAAATGGGAGGGTTTGTTTCCTTCTTATGGCTGAATAATATTCCATTGTGTATATGTACCACATCTTCTTTATCCATTCATCTATTGATGGACACTTAGGCTGCTTCTGTATCTTGGCTATTGTAAATAGTTCTGTGATAAACATAGGGGTGCATATATCTTTTTGATCTGTGATCCGGCTTTCTTCAGGCAAATTCCTAGGAGTTGAATTACTGGGTCAAATGGTGTTTCTATGTGTATTTTATTTCTTATGTATTTTCATATATGTGTAAAGTAAAATTTTAGCATAATGGACAATTATAATTATGAAAAATTTTGAACTTTTTTTAATATTAGATTTTACCTATGATGTTGAAAGAAATGAGTCATTAAACAAAGCAGAAAAGGAACCTTTTTCAAATACCCCTGAACTCAGAGGTAAACACAGCCAGGATTTTATTAAACGAAACATTGAGGTATGTACTTAGATGTTTAGAAGCCACAATATGGGAATAAATGAGCTGTGAAAATGGAGATAGTTGTGTTTGGTGTTTTAAAATAATTTTTTGACCATGATACGTGTATATGTAATTGAAACAGTGTATGTAATTGAAAGAAAAGTTTTATGAACCAGAACTTAGCTCACTATTTTCTATTCCATCATCCTATGCTATCTTTTGCCTTTTAAAAGTGCTAGCTGCAACTCGGTACATTTATTTCCCTACCCAGAAATGAATCTGCTTCCTGCAATTTGAAAAACATATATTTAGATAATAGCTTTGGACAATGTTTGCATATTTTATTTATTTTTTGCATTTCCTCATCACTTTATTTATTTATTTAAGGTATCATTGATATACACTCTTATGAAGGTTTCACAAGAAAAACAATGTGGTTACTACATTCACCCTTATTGGCAAGTCGCCCCCATACCCATTGCAGTCACTGTCCATCAGTGTAGTAAGATTATTTGGCAGATTTAAAATTGCATATTAGAGTATATCTGTAATGTAGAAGCCTCAGGTGCCATTTTTGTTTTCCTGAAATTTAAAGTAATGAGACTGATTTTGTATGTGGTGCAGTTTAGAAATTCGAAGGGAAAATGCTCCTAGCAGAGCTGGAAATGCCATGTGGTTGTCTGCCCCCTGCCACCCCCTAAGCTGAGCTTCTAGACAGCCCATCAGTCGTTACTTCTCTTGATTAACTCCCTGCTTCAGGGGCTTGACCTTGGTCTTCCAGGCCCTGCAGCCTCACTTGGTGTGTCCTCAAGGTGGGCTAGCCAAGGGCACAGGGGCTCGTGCATTAGACCAGAATGCTGATGAACTAATTTACAGCAAGAAATGTAAGTGCAGTGGACAGAAAGCTCATGGCAAACCATTCAGGCAGTTAAGTCACTAGGGAACTACATTGGTGAGTGTGAAGTATTAACAAGAGGAGAGGGGTTAAATTATTACTCACAGTTCAAGCCTGAGGCTTTTTTCACAGTTGGCATTGGATTCATGGGTCAGCCTGCCATTGCCAGGACTGAACTCTGAGACTGATTTCTCTGTGCTCTGCTTTGATCATATGATTTGAAGGGAACTACCTTCTCCAACGTGATTGGTCTCTTTGTGCTGGTCCATTGAGTGTTGATTTATCATTTAATTTTCTAAGAGCAGTAGTGTTTTCCCTTATCCAAGTTCTTGCTGCCACAGACTAGCTTCACCTTGAGTTTCCCTTCCCCCCTTCTAACAGTAGTAACTGAATCTTTATTTAAACTCCTGATATGATAGTCTTGAAATTTCAAAGCAGTTTCATTTAGTGGATATGTGTAGTATTAGGAGGTGGTAAGAAGATTCCTTCCAAATGTCTCAGCAAGTGTTTTTGCATTGACATATATAGAGTTTTGCAAAATGCCCGTTTCATTGTTTTATTTTATTTTTTAAATAAAGTGCTTGTTGAAATGGTTAATATGAGGGCCTGCTTATAGTAGGAATATCTTTGCTTGGAGAATGGACCTATACCAAAAATTTGGAGTAAAATAAAGTTACCTAGCAAATGAACGACACCTTGTTGCACAAATTTTCTCAGTATATCTGTAATGTAGAAGCCTCAGGTACCATTTTTATTTTCCTGAACCATGAACTGCTTTGGGTATTTAATATTTTCCATTAATACATTTTGTAGTTGGCCAAGAATTCTGGAAAATCAGTGGTTATGGTTGACAGAGAGAAGAAAAGGCTGGTTGAACTTTTGAAGGACTTAGATGATAGAGATTCGGGGTTGTCCAGTTCTGAGGTATGTGAATTCTGATATTTAGTGACCTCTTTGCTTCTTAATTTTTATGTTCTAATCATGTTATTGACCTAATAGCACAAATTTACAGTATTGGCAAATTATGAGATAATATTCACTGACTTAAAAAAATTCTATTTTACAGATTTATTTTTATTGAAATTTTCAAATCTATTCTTAGTCTATTCATTATTGACTCTCAGGATTATTTTACATCATTATAAGAATGACTGCACCTTGGCTATCACAATATTAACCTCTGCCTGTGATGTAATGGGCTTAGTCACTGATGACATTTATGTTTTTCTCTGAAGCCCTTTGTTTTGGGCATTTCTTGTTATCCCTAAACTGGCTCCATGATTTCTCAGTGTAGCCTCTAGTACTTAAAGCACACTGTCCTGCTCCTGCCCACTTAACCTGGAACGTCCGGGTCCCTGACGGTCTGGACGGTGGCACTAGCTGAGTCTAACAAGGAGGCACCCTGCCAGGCGCAGGACAGCCAGGCCTCAGCATCTGATGCGGGCAAGGTTTGGTATGCAAAACTGCTAAATACCCACATAATTCTGAGATATTTTAGCTTTAGGATTCATGGTGATTTGTTTATTAACAAGAGCTAAGATAACAGGAAGAATTAAGGGATCTGAGTCTCATTCTTAATTTTATTATTAATTATGAGGTTGGGCAAGCTGCCACTTACTCATTCTTTGGGTACAAAACCATGGCATGACAGATCTTCCTTACATACCCTAGAAATGCTTTAACAATGAATTTTTGTAATTAATATTGTATTTTACATATTATTTTTGTTAGTATTTTTGTCTTGTCCCTCTATTTTAAACTCTTCTCTATCACTTAGTTTCAGGGAGATGTTTTACAAATAATATGTAGCTGGATTTTTGTTGTTGCTATTATGTCTTTATCTTTTGTTATTATTTCCTTGCTCTTTATCTTTTAATGAGGATATTTAATTTATTCACACTTATTATGACCACTGATGATTTTTGAACCTTTTCCTGACATTCTATTTTATATTTCTTTTATTATATTTATTCTGTTTTCTTAACTTTACCCCTTTTCCTCCCATGGCTTGAAATTCAGTGTCCTATTTCTGATCTGGTGCTGTTAACTCTCGAATTCTTAAAATACATTAAAATGTATATTTTCTTTTCAACTTCAGTATTTAAGTAGTCTCTTAACAAGACAGGATCTTTGGTATCTTTGGTTTTTATTTCCCTTTTCTCTCATTTCCTCTCCTCCAGAATATATTAAAATCATCAGGAACTTAATTCTAAAATATTAGAGGTTTTTACCTTTAAAAAACATGCTTCTTGTAGTTTAGGAATCTTTCTTCCAGTAGCCAGATTTTTTAGCCACTTCATTTGCATCATACCTTGTAGGCTCTTTTTATCTGAAGGTTCAAGATCTTTCTTCAGTTCAGAAAATTATCCTCTATTATTTCTTCCCTTCCATCATCTTTTTTCTCTCCTTTTGGGCTACTTGTAAAATGGGATATCAGTTGGGAATGTGATTGGCTGCAAATAACAGGAAACTTTATTAACAGTGGCTTCCACTGTTACTAAGTAAGTAGTTAATTTTTCTTCAGGAACAAGAAATCCAGGTAAAGGCAGCTAGTGTCTTTCTGTTTTCCTGCTGCACATTCTTAGTGTTTTGTTTTTAGGTTTGTAAGACTGCTGCTCTATCTGTAGGTAATGTTTCTCTTTTCTAGGCAGAAAGAAAAGGGGGAGGGGAAGGAGCAAGACACTCCTCTGAGGCTTGCCTTTTTCATTTGGGAAGGTGCGGTGCCCCTGGGGCTTCTACCTGCGACTTGTTGGCCAAGCTGTGTCACAGCTGTGCATTGTGTGCAGCACTGCAAGTGAGGCTGGGCTTTTGGGGATTTTACTTTCTCATAGCAGAGGAAGGCACGGAAGAAAGAAAGAGGAAAAGGGGATCAGGCCAGTCAATGTGCAAGCCCACAGATGGGTGTAGAAGCTCCTGGATATCTCCTCCAGGTCTTATAATATTTTTCTCATAGTCTTCATCCTTTTTTGTCATTTTGCTCATATGAGCCCATTTTAAGTTTTCCAAGTTGGGTTTCAGCCATGTCTGTTCTGCTCTTTAGCTATGCAGACCTCTTTTGAGATTATTGCTGTTATTTTTTACAGTTACTGTTTTTAAACTAGTATTTGCTGAGAGTTCTTTCTGCAAATCCTTGGGGAGAAAGAGGATCCTTTCTTATTATCTGGTGTGGGATATAGATATTTTATACAGAAATTGTATAAAGCCAGATAGAAGATGGAACAGAGATTCAGAGGTGGAAGATACGAAGTATGGCAGGAAGACTTTAAAACACTTTGGGGAAGGGACCTGTCTCCTGTATGCTTACACCATACCATTCCTCAGATTTGCTGTATGCTCTCAAACTTCTGTGCACCCTTTTCTTTATTGATTGCCCCACCATTTCATCTGTGCAACTTAAAGAGGATGACTAAAATGATGACCTTGTTTTAATTCCCAGGACTCTTGCTGTCTGGTGGTTTTTTTATAGTGGAATGTTTAATTGTGTGGATTAATATTCTCCTAAATCTCTCTAGGATACTTAGAATTTTTAAAACATTTCCTCCAATGTTGGGAGCTCCTAAAAACCAGATGCATGGCACAACACATGTTAGTCAGTGTTGTTCTGGGTTGCAAGAAACAGAGATGGACTTTGGTTAAAAAAAGAGCAAATGAATTTATTGGGAGATTTGGGTAACTCATAGACTTAATGGGAGGTTTGGAGAGCCAGGTCTGTAAACCAGGCAGATTTCAAAGTACCCAGAAACACAATCATAGAAAGTTGTCAGAAACAGGCTGGTTAGGGGCTGCACCACAGCCACCAGACACCCCACTTGGAGGATAAATGAGGCCACCTTCACTGCTACCAACACAGATTCTCCCTGCTGCCGCTGTTACTGTTAATCACTTCCCAGGTGCCCTGCATCTTTGAGTCTTTCTCTCCCTAAAGAGTCGAAGTCCAGGGTTCACTTTTGATTGGTTGAATCTAGGTCATTGCTTGTCTTCCTGATGCCAGTGGGTAGGGAGAAGGAGTGACTGGTGGGGACTTGTCCCCTACCAAGATGCATGCAGTTTGCTTTCACTGAAGCAGAAAGGGAGATAGGATGTTGGGGTCAGGGGAAAAAACAGATACGAGACTTTCTGGATAAGTTTTTGAGTGTATTTCTTCTGGTTACTGCCTAGGGTTCAATTTCTGGTACTAGAGTCATGAAAGTGAAGTACCAAATCCTTAAGCTTTCTTGCTCTCTCCCTGCCCCTTTATTCTTTATGTTCTTTATGATTCTTCTGTCCTTGTACTACATGTGTGACCTCACCCACTCCTGTGGTCCAAAGGTTTGATCACTATAGATACATGGGTAAGTCTAAAATACTTATTTCCAATCCAGGTGCCTATCTTGAACTTTATACATATTTAATTACCTAACGTAATCTGTGAATAACCTTGGGACATCTGTGAATATCAAAAGGTCTCAAGCAGAATTCATCATCATTTTCCTCCTCAAGCCTGCTATGTCTCTTATATTCCCTAGCTTGGTCAATGTGACCACCATCCCACTAGCTGACAAAAACAGGAATTAAGTTTTTATCCTTAATCCTTAACTCCTCCCTTCATACATCCCTTTTATTAAATTATCTCCAGATTCTTTAAATTCTACTTCCAAAGTATCTCTGGAATCTGTCCTATGTTCTGCATTCCCAGGAAATCTTCTTTAGTTCAGGTGTTAATCACCTCCCAAGTGCCCTGCATCTTTGGGTCTTTCTCTCCCTGAAGAGTCAAAGTCCAGGGTTCACTTTTGATTGGTTGAATCTAGGTCATTGCTTGTCTTCCTGATGCCAGTGGGTAGGGAGAAGGAGTGACTGGTGGGGACTTGTCCCCTACCAAGACGTATGCAGTTTGTTTTCACTTTTGTTCTAGATTATGGTTTTTGCTTCTTAACTGGATTATCTACCTCTGTCTTTCCCTTACCAGCTCCAGTTTTAAAGTGCATATCCCATCATATTGTTTCTTTAAGATGTGATTAAGATCTATCATTTATTCCAGGAAGCCTTTTCCAATCACTGTCTCCTTGTCCCTTTCTGTCCACAGTGGTTAGTTGACCCTGTCTGGTTTCCATGGTGCCCTAGGCCTACTAGCATTCTTTACACCTTTTTAAAAAGAACTCCCTGAGCACAGCAGTGTGTGAGATTCATACTGAATCACCGGTGCCCAGTGTAATGCCTACACACAGTAGGCACTCAGTCTGAGATTTTGAAATGATGGTTAGGAATGGGTTTTAACCTGTTATGAAACTAATGTTAGTTGAATAAGGAGTTAAATGACCAATTAAGCTCATGAAACCTAAACAGAGCATTTACAGACCCTATGTTACTTTTTAGGGACAAATTTTGAAAATACCATGTCATTACGGGTAAACATGATTTTTTCCTATTCAACATATCACAAGTCACTTTTTCAAACTGGAGAAATGAGAATGTTGTGAGAATCAGACTGTGAGACTAAGAGATTATTCCATACGGGGAAAAAAACCCCACAAAATTTAAGAAGATATTTTACAGAGAGTTTGACAGATAATGAAACCATAAAGTAATTTTTTTCTTTTACTATCCCAATGTTAATTTTATGTTTTTTGTTTATTTGTTTTTGGGAAGTCCTAAGCACTGGTGTAGCATATATATGCAACATAAGAATGACGTGGTGGTCCTTGTTCCCTCTTAGGGGGACCAGCCCGGCTGGCTGGTCCCAGGAGAAGGATACAGGCTTGCAGTCACCCAGCATCAGCAGCTTGCTGAAATCGACACAAAACTCCAGGAACTCTCTGCAGCCTCCCCAGCAATTTCCAGCTTTTCACCAAGAGCTGAAAATCAGAACAATCAGGTATATTTGATTTAAGAGCGCATACACTGCTCAGGTTTATGAGTGCTAAAGCTAGTTTACATAATTTGACCTCTGCTTGTTAATTAAAGAGGTTTCTTCCCAATTGCTGTTTCCATGACTACAACTGCAGATAATGGTGATTTCCATACAAGTGTGTATTTTCTTTAGGTGACTTCCACTTTCTATTTATTTTTCTTTCATTTGGTGATTTGCTGGGGTGGGGATATATTCACTAAGGAATTATATATTTTAGATGATGATATTTTGGTGATTTAAGCTGATTCTTAATCAGGAGAGAGGGAAGGAAATTGACATAGTACTCAATTACTCCTTTTAGAGCCTTATCTTTGTTTATTCTTTTTTTTAAAAAATTTATTCTTATTTCTGTTTATTCCTCTGGTTCTAGGAATTAGTGATGGCAACCACTTGTCCCTTACTCTGCTGCCTTCTCCCGGCTCCTTTAAGCTAACGTCAGGCGGTGAGGCGCACTGTGTTGATGACCTCTCCCTGTGAGGGATTTGAAATGAATATGTTTCCTCCCTAGATAGTTTCCTCAGGTATTCTTTTACAAAGCTCAGAGAAGGTGCAGAAAAAGAGAATAGCAGCAGCTTTGGAAAGTAGAATCCTTCCTCCTTCCCTCATCCCCCCACTTATTTTAGTACTTCATGGGATCTGGTTTGGAGCTGGGCCATGGTTTCCACTTGAAGAGAAAATGGCTGGTCTTTTACTATTCTATGAACCCCCTACCACTTTTGTAAACATTTCACCAAATCATTTTCTGTACAATCTTAGATGCTTGTGATTTTTTTCATCCTTAAAAAGATTAAAATACTGGGAGTCTCTAGGTAATAATTCTGCTTTATAGTGAGTCTTTTCTCCAAACTGTCAGTTGAAGGTTAGGGATTTGGCTTTGAGCCGGTTGTAATGACTTCATGAGAAAGCAACAGTGTTAATGTGTTCCAAAGAAAGTTTGGTCACCGGCAAAACCTTATGGAGCCATCTCAGCTTCCTTAGATTATGTTTCTATGGGCCGGGAACAGCTGCTTCTGAGCTGTTTACACAGCAATAGTGGTAGGAGTGGAAACCACTGATTTCTGGGTTGGGATTAGAATTCTTGGAGAACAGAGAATTGGAAACTCTGTCCCCACCTAATGTACCCCAGGACTTTGATACTAGTTACACTCGTGGTTTATTTACGTTATTGGGTGCCATTTACCAAAAGGAAGAAGCCCAGATGGGGACATAATGGTCTGGGGATATTCTTTGTTCTTCCCGTGTTATGGTGGTGGTGGTGTTAGATCTCAAAAGTAGCTGAGATTTGAAAGCTGAACAGTGGTTCTGAAGACGGAAAAATGTCTTTCATGGCTTCAAATGTTATTCTCAAAAGAGAAGCAGAATTTAGAGATTTGTTTATCCATTAGGTCTTCAAATAAAGCATGACTATGGTCATATTCTGTCATCTGAATCATGTTTTCAGAGTTCACACTTATAGTTCAGATAAAATATTAAAAAAGTAATACAAACAAAAACCAGTACGTTGCTTAGTTGTTACACTGTATGCTTTTATGTGAAACAGCACATATTTAGAGAGGAAAGAAACTACATTTGGAGACTTCCAATGGATGCAGAAACAGAAATGTAATATCAGTTGTTAAAAAATAAATAATTAAGGTTTCTTGCATGCAAAAAAGAGTATCATTTGCGCTTTTGTTCAATTTCCTCCTGGCATTTCTAACTAAAACCAGCATTGCACACTGAATTTTCAAGCCAGAAATGCTAACATGGAGAAGTATTTTATGGATATTATTTTTGGATAGGAATGCTTTTGAATAAATATGTTAAAAAGTATCTGGATAAACCCGGTGTATCTATTCAGTTGATGAATGGGCTGCACTCTATTTGCTGAACCACAAATATTCATAGTACTTATTCATGTTATTTTTATTTTTAATGCTTCTGCAAACCATTAACTCATCGGTAATTTTTCTCCATGCTCCTTATGAAAGTATGTCTTTTAAGTGGAATATAAATTTCTGCTTTTCAACAATCAATTAAACAAATATTAATCAGGAACTCACTGTCTGCAAGGAATAGTAGGGGCACTTAAAGACAAGTCAAGCAAATAGGGAACCGGGGAGTCAGAAGGCTGAGCTTCAAGTTCCGGCTCTTCCACTCACTAGTTCTGAGGACCAGGGCATTAATTAGAAGCACCTAAGCGCCAGTTGCCTCATGTATAAAGAAGAAGCAATAGTATTATTCTTTAGGGTTCCTTTAAAGAGTAAATGAGTTAATGTATGTAAAGTACTCAGCACAGTGTCTGACAAAGAACTCAACCAATGATGTTATAATAAAAAGTGACTTAGGGAACTTATTCCTTATGGGAGACACAGCAAATATATAAATAACTGTGATACAAGACAACATATATAAACACAATTGAAGGCCACTAGCAAAGTGGTGGTTTAGAGGAGAAATAAAAAGCACACACAGAAGGAATATCAAGAAAGTACATTTCCACAAGTGAGGGGCAGGAGGAGAACTAGTGAATGAGGTGGAAGGGGTCACAGGCCCATGAGAAGCTTACCACTGTATAGCATGAAGTTGAAAACTGGTGGCCTGCAGGGCAAATTTGGCTCACAGATGGGTTTCTTTTAGCCTATGTAGAGTTTAGCTAGCATTTAAAATCGGGTGAACTCATATAAAAATCCAGATTTCCTTATTTTTTTTGGGAAACTAGAAAATCTGGCAACATTAGGCCTGAATCTCTTTTTGGCAAACTATAGGATTAAGCTGAGTAACAACTGCTGCTTTATATGGAGTACAAGTTCTCCAATTTGCTTGAGTATCCACCACTCCATATTGTACTGCACGGCCTGAGGCCTACTTCGTCCATGTATGTTGCTTGCCCAGCCCATCAAAACATCTTTGAATGCCTGCTGATATCATAGGAGATGCTGTGGTCATTGATGGTGAGTATCCAGATTAGTATTTGGCTTCATCTCTGACCTTTCAGCAGCTTGTAGGATATTGGAGAGGATGTAAACATAGACGAGTTGTGGAGTGACCATACAATGAAACAAGAAGTACCACAAAGAAACAAAAATACCCGATCTTATGAAAAGTACAGAAAGTATATGCTGGGAGCTGCAGGGCACAGAGAAAGGAAAGGTTATTTGGTGCAGGCATGATAATTAAAAAATCCCTTTGGAGAGTTTTTAAATTTTGTTCAAGAAAATAGTTTTCCAAACAGCTTGAAACATGCAGTCTTTCTGACTTACCTGACTCTGGCAACCATGGGTGTTAGGTTGGTAGGCAAGTAAGTCTAGCATGACTGATGTACCTATGTCAGAATAATTTGAGGGACCCTGGGTATGTGACTCAGAGTTTAAGTGTTGGTTATTGTGAGATAGGAAATCTTATTTTCCTTATGAGCTTGCTGCTGATAATGTTCTCTTATAGATGCCCTGGCCTGGCTCTAACTTTGTGGCAATGTTTTAAAAGCAGCATTTGGCTTTTAGTTACCTTATTTACTTAGCGTACAACAAAGCATGCTGACATTCAGAAGAAAGAATGGTGTATTACTGCTGTTGCTGTTATGTGAATAATATCATGTGGTTGCAGTTTTTACATCTGTTTTTTATTTTCATTTCATCTTAGCAAAAGAGAACTAATTGAAGCAATTTTTTTCTTAAGGTCTGTGGTTGAACTGTGCATACCTTTCTCTGTCCCTCCCCTGACCCTCTAACAGATCAGTTAGTTCTTTCCACATATTATAAATCCCACCATAAAACTGAGTGATGTTCTATAATTTAGTTACTGTAATTTGTATGTGTATATGTATTAGATTCCAGCTTTCTCCAGAAATATCTAAGATATAGGAGTTATGTAAGCATTCAGTTTCTTAAATTCTTAGCAACTGGATTTAATAATAAACTCTATTCAGTTTGGCTCTTGTAAAGATGTGTAATTTATTCATCTCTCATGCAATCAGTCTTACTAAATCTAGAATTCCAGTTCATGGTTAGATTTTTTTTTTCTGTTTGGAAGAATGATTTCAGAAATGGCTCTCATTGATAAGAGGCATTTCTTTGTTTTCAAACCAACTAGTTTGATGAAATAGAAAGGTCCTCTTTAATTTGATTTATTTTCTTATTCCTAAAATTGATCAGTTGTACACAATTTGGTAAGACCAACAAAAAATAGCAAACATTTGACTGAGGAAAGTTGTAGTTGTACTCATCTGTTTTCTTGCCAAGAGTATACTATTATTGACTGGAACAAGTAACTGTTTTTGGTCTCTTCCTGTTTCAGCATTAGCTAAAATTGAGGAAATATAAAATGTTGCTTGACATGTAATCCTGAAAGATGTTTTATTGTTGAGTCCAGGGATTTCCAGAATTCTAATAATGGCCGTACAGTCCACTTGATGTCAAATTGCTTAATACACTGGTTGAAGGAAGGAATCTAGGAATTTTTTAATGTATGCTAATCACAAGCACAGAAATCTTATTGACCATCTGCTCATTTCCCCAAACTAGAAGTATGTCACAGGAGTAGGGACTTCTGGACTGAGAAATAAAAAAGAAGTTACTTCAAAAGTCCTTGCCTCTAATGCTAACCTGTGAAATATATCCAATTAAATCTGGGAAATTCTTGTTGCCACCTATTTTTCACAGATTACTTTGAAGTTTATATTTCTTTGTTTTTCTATGTTAAGCCTCCTGTGTAGTCCAAGTTTCTTTCATTTCATGGCAGTATTCCAAGATGATAAATACAATCAGGCTGGAAGATTTTCCCCCTGCTTTTAGTACTGCCAGGTAAATGATCCATCTGATGACAGGAAATAGCAGTAGCCTGTAGAAAAGTGTAGATTAGTTTGAAAATACAGGGCAAGCTAGATTTATTTAGGCACGTTTGTATTTTTCTGTGGCCCTTAACGCATGCCTTCTTTGCATGTCAGGTAATTTATGATGATGTGAATAATTTCCTCTGTATTTGGCTTTTGGAAATGAGTTTAATTAGCTTCAAAGATCCTTCTTGGCTCAGTCAACACCACAGATGACTTAGATTCTAAGGGCGAACTTAGAATCCCTTGACAATCAGTTAGTCAAATCAACAAATATTTATTGACCTCAGAGACAGTTCTCTTCTCATCCTTAGATAATCTGCATATCACACAGAGCTTTAATTGAACTGAACTTAACTTTTACTGAATAGAAGCATTCCTATGTGACTCAGAAATATAGAAATGATATGGGTGGTCAGAGAGTCTGTTCAAACAATTCTACCATAGGAAATCAAGATATTTCCTGATGATCATGAAAACACATGGTACTGGTTGGCACTTTGATGTGACAGTAGAACTTCTCATGGCACCCAGGGCTTCTTGAATATGCCACTGTGCAATTTTTGCCAGAATCAATGACTACCTGTTCTTGCTCTAAGTCTCTGCTTTCATTACATGCTATTCTTCATTTATTTGAATTATATGGTTGTGCTATCAGAGACCATGCTGAGGAAAAATGTCACATATCCTTGAGACTAACTGTAGAGAACTGCAGACTTATAAGCTGTTAGAATTGGAAGAAACTTTCTCAGAAGAAATTAAGACCCAGAAAGAGAAAGTGACTTGCTCAAAGCCCATAGATGGTTATACCAGCAGAACTGGGGCTAAAATTTAACCTTCAGGACATACCTTTTGGATACAGAATCACATTGTCAGAGCAGAGCAAAAATAGCCTTGGTAGAATAACCTTTTTATTTTCTTAAAAATAAAAAATGCCTTTTTCTGCTTATGAAATAAATACATGTTTATTATAGAAAACTTGGGAAATACACATCTAAGAAAAATAACATAAAGTAATCCATATTTCTACCATCAAGTTAAATTTCCTTCTAGTCTTTTTCTCTACAGTTTCAAACACACACATACATACATAGTACACCAGTTAGAGTTCTGAACAAGAAACACCCAGCTTGGATTTTGAAGATAAATGAAGGAACTATTTATAGATTTAAAGGAGCCAGTGACAGGTGTTTGGACACCCAGGGACTAGCAACAGTGAGTATGGGGATGAAAAAGTATATTGGGGCTTAGGGAGAGCCAGCACCTTGGTAGAAGAATTGGCCATCCAACGTTGTAATCATAGTAGGCAAAGGCTCAACTGAGCCCTCCCCTGCAGTATGAGAATTTGAGTTGTTGTTAGTGTCTTGTTCCCCTGGCAATGCGATGAAAGTTGAATGTCAACTTTAGGAAGCAATTTTGCTTATGCTAAAATGACCCCTGGATTGGGAGAATTATAAAGACCTGATGGGGAAGCCATGCTTTAGGGATCCCTAAGGACAGTGATTCTTGTGGCTGGGCACGTCTCTTGCAGGGAACTTAGGTGCTGCGCCTATAATGTCATTTCAAGAGGTGATGCTCCTCTAGGATAGAAGGCTTTTAAGCCAGTGGCTTCCTTGCCCCTTGTACCTGTATGGTTATGACATGACAGCAGCAAAAACTCCCATTGAAGAGACACACCCCCAAGTGTGCCCTGCTGTGTTTCTCGTCCTATATCCTATATCCAGAGATTGGCCTCTGTTTTATCTTTGAGTGTGAGTATTCAGTTGAATATAAGAAAACCCTCCTGGTAAGCACCTCAGGGCTACATCACTGCCAAAACTATGTCAAAGCCAGGTGAGGAAGGGGAAAATACCCCAAGCCCTTGCCCTCTTTCCTCCTGCCCTCCAGTCTCTTAACACTCTTCTCCCACATTGACTGAACCTAACCACAAGAGAAAGTCAAGGAGATGGGTTGACTCTGCCAGCTTACGTCAGGTGCTCACCACAGTTTATCATTCTCACGTTGGTGGGCATTTGACTATGCATAAAGCTGCTATCAACATTTGTGTGCAAGCCTTGAATCATTTTCATTTCTCTTGAATAGAGTCACAGGAATGGAATGCTGGATCATACCAAAGACACACATTTTATTTTTTAAGAAATTTCCAGCCTTCCAAAGTGGTTGTACCAATATATACATACACTAATAACATATGAGAGCTCCTCTTGTTCCACACTTCTTCAACATTCGGTGTTAAACTCTTTCATCCGGGCTATTCAAGTGGCTGTATAGTGATATCTCATTGTGATTTTAATTTGCATGTTCCTGATGTCTTAATGATGTTGAGGACCTTTTCATGTACTTATTTGTCATTCATATATCTTCTTTTATGATGTATCTGTTAAGTCATTTTAGAACCATATTGTCTTTTATTATTGTTAATTTTATTGTTGAATTGTGTGAGTTTCTTATACATATGGATACAATTCCTTTGTCGGATTTGTGTGTTATGATGTTTTTCTTTCAGTCTGTGGCTTATCTCTTTTTTTAATGTGACTTTGGATAAGCAAAATTAAAAAATATTGAAGTCTGATTTACAAATTTTTTTCTTTCTATATTTTTCTTTGTCTAACCAAGGATACAAAAAGTCATAGTTATAGCTTATTCAAATGATGTCCTTTTTTCTTTCTAAAAAATTATTTCCATTTAAAAATGAAATCCAATTTGGATGTTTTTCAGATCACTGTCTAATCTAATCCCCCATGTGATGGTATTTGGAGGTGAGGGCTTTTGGAGATAATTAGGTCATGAGGGTAGAACCCTCATGCATGAGATTAGTGTCTTTATAAAAGAGTCCCAAAGAGCTCCTTTGCCCTGTCTGCCATGTATGGACATGGCAAGGAGATGGCTATCTAGGAAACAGGAAGCAGGTCTTCATCAGACACCAAATCTGCCAGAGTCTTGATCTTGGACTTCCAAGCCTCTAAATATGTCTATGGTATTTATAAGCCACCCAGTCTGTGGTACTGTAAAAGCAGCTCGAGCAGACTAAGACAGCATGTATCCTCCTTCATAGTAGGTATATCTTCATGAAAGTTCATAAAATCCTGGAGGAAAAACTTCTGGTAGCTCTTGATCTCTAGAAGGATCCATAGGGTGAATTATTATCAAGAATATTTTAAAGAAGGAAACCTAAATGTTTGGGAGTGGTTTGAAATTGGTGGTATCAAGGTCTCTTTGCAGCTCTAAGCATCCAGGATTTTATTTGGGTCTGAGACTCAAGCAATGGGAGATCAGACTGAGAGATAGTCAGAGCCCAGGCCACAAGTGGGTGAGGACTTGCTCTGTGGCTTCTCTGCAAAGGGTGGAAGGAACAGGAAGAGTGGTGGTACCGAGATCAGTTAAGAGGACCAAGTAGTAGCTTAAGTCAGTAGCTCTCAAGTTTTCAAGTGGTTGTGCTTTATGTTGTCATCCCCAGTTCTCATGTATTAAATGAGAATCTGTAGCTTGGAGGCTGCACCTTTGAATATTTTCACAGGCTCTGTGGGTGAGTCTGAAGCACATTGGAGTTTGAAAACTACTGGTTACAGTGAACGATAAGGGGTCAATGAGAAAGAGAGAAGGGCCTTGATTAAAGGGGCATTAGTAAGTAAACTGGTGACTATTTTTGGTAACCAACTATTTATTATGTAAGGAATGAGAATGTGGGAGTATTCTGAGCAATTTAGAAAATGTCATTTGTGCCAGTCACTTACATGGCAACACAGAGTAGGAGATCTGTGGGAGAGAAGGTAGGAAGTTTAGTTATAAATATGGACCAACTTACTATCAAGAAAGAACCATTTATATTTCTTTGAAATATTATTAACCTTGGGAGAAAGTGGTTCTGTCAATTCAAATGTTGCTGATAATAATGAAATAACTTGTGTAATGCTTCTTTTTAAAGGAGACATTCATCTCACATTGTTAGGCACTAAGATTTGTTGCATGCCTACTATGTACTATAATGATTTTTAGGCTAGATATTATTATTATCATTTTGCAGATGATGCAGTTGAAGCTCAGGGAGGTTAGTTGATTTTTCTAAGGCCATCTTAGGTAGGAACGCGGTAGAGCTAGGATTCAAAACTCCTGACTTAGCCAAGTCCGGTTTTCTTTTTACTATTACGCAGCTGTCTCTCTTAACATGGAGATGCAGGGCTTTTTTCTTGTTATTTATATAGATGAACTTGAAGCCCGGAGAAACTGATTTCCCCAAGATTACAAGCTGATAAATACAGAGCAGGAACCAGAGCCCAGGTCCCTGTTTCCTGGCCATGATTGAGTTTACGCCCCTGCTTGTTTTATGTACAGTTCGACCTTTTCCCTCCTCAAAAATGAAGAGTTTAGAGAATTATAAAAATCATTTTGAAGAAAAGAAATACCGTTTGGGAAGCAAAGTCAACTTTCAAGGCTCAAGTGCTTTGGAGCAGTGTATGATGGTACGTTATCAGCCTGTGTATGAATTTTTTTTTAAATTAGGAACCTGACCTTAACGGTGATGAGAAAAACATGGAAATAACTCCAGGAGAAAAGGTACTTCGGAACACCAAAGAGCAACGGGATCAGCAAAATCGGTTGAGAGAGATAGATGAAAAGCTGAGAAAGATGAAGGAAAATGTGGTAAGTCTTTTTTAATTTAAAGTTTAGTTGTGACCAATGATATTAAAAAAGGTTCTAGTTTCCTCTGAATGTTTTATGACTGTTTTTATGTGTTAAATCAGTCAAGAAAACTGACATGGGAATTTGTCAGTAAGGATTTGAGTAGAAGCTAAAAATGTGATTCATAGAACTTAAAGTTGTAGTATACTTAATTATATAATAAAACCTGTGAAATACTATCTGAAGTCAGAAATAATGATCCATTATGCCTAATAATCTGTGTATGACAATGACTAAATGTTCTTCTTTTTGTGGAAAAATTTGATGGTTGATTTCAGAAAATCATCTTTATATATTGAACTTACAGCTTAAATATTCCAGCTTTTTATTCATAATTCGTTATTTATTATTACTCATTAATTTTAATGCATTCTAAATTTTTCTTGAGCCTATTTCATGTTTTAATTGTTTGCCATTGAAAGACATATAATTGCTGATGAGAGAAAGCTCTTAAAGCAACTAAATTGTGAGCTGTTTATATTCTGAATGTATTCGAAATCCTCTATAATGTGATGGTTTTCCAGTTTTGAGGTTGCCAACTAGATACTTGGTTTTTACCTACAATTAATCATGACAAGGCTAAACTTGTGATTTATCTACATCCTCTCTGTTGGGACTGATGGTGTCATAATTGCCTCAAGTACCTACTTTCTGTCTCCTACTAAATCCTTTCATCTTTGCTTATCTTTGAGCCTTGTTAAGTTTTAACTAATGTATCTAATTGTCACCATATCTTACCACGATTCCTTTCGACTCTTTGAAAATCTCTTTTTTGTGCCTACTTGTATCACCCTTCTCTCAGCATTGTCACCTCCTGTTTAGCCACTTATTAGCTGGTCACTCTCTTCTCTCGTTATGCCATTTTATACACTGCTCCATGGCAGTAGGCTTCAGGTAAGTGATTTTGATTAAACTCTGCTCCTCAGAGCTCCTCAAGAGCGGGCACCCATCCCGGCTGAGATTCTCCACCCACCACGATCACATCCAGCTGTACTGCTCTTACCATTTGCCAGCATGGACAGCACACTGACCCAGAGCCTGAAGGATGGCTGGGTCTGTTCAGTGAGAGTCAGGCAACAGATCGAAAGGGAATCAGTGCATTGTGCTTCTCTTTATATGTCATTTTGTTACTTTTCATGGGTAAGTTAATGGGAATTACATTTCAGAGACCCTTACTTTTAATTTCTGAGGGATGTTTTCTGTTTGAGTCTGTTGATATGGAGAAAAAGTAGAAGTAGGAATAGTTAGGAAGTGTAAAGGGCTCTTGGCCTATAGCTGTGTCAGTGATGATGGGGCATTGTAAACTTGATGTGGTAAATGAAATACATTAGAACAGATGGACCTAACAGACATCCACAGAACACTCCAGCCAAAAGCAGCAGGATACACATTCTTCTCAAGTGCATGTAGAGCATTTTCTTTCTTTCTTTCTTTCTTTCTTTCTTTCTTTCTTTCTTTC
Organism: Manis pentadactyla; assembly: GCF_030020395.1. NCBI lineage: Eukaryota > Metazoa > Chordata > Mammalia > Pholidota > Manidae > Manis > Manis pentadactyla. The sequence continues at coordinate 89,269,282 of NC_080029.1, read as the reverse complement.
TTTCTTTCTTTCTTTCTTCCTTCCTTCCTTCCTTCCTTCCTTCCTTCCTTCCTTCCTTCCTTCCTTCCTTCCTTCCTTCCTTCCTTCCTTCCTTCCTTCCTTCCTTCCTTCCTTCCTTCCTTCCTTCCTTCCTTCCTTCCTTCCTTCCTTCCTTCCTTCCTTCCTTCCTTCCTTCCTTCCTTCCCTCCCTCCCTCCCTCCCTCCCTCCCTCCCTCCCTCCCTCCCTCCCTCCCTCCCTCCCTCCCTCCCTTCCTTCCTTTCTTTTTTGGCTTTAAACAGCAAATGTTTATTTTTCTTTCACACTACAAGTATATTGAGGAGTGTTGGGGGCTCCATTCAGCCTTATCTTCACTCTGTAACCTAGGTGATGGGGCAATCATTATGTTATATTTTTCTGGTCATGGTAACAGAAAAAATTCTGAAAAGGTTTCACACCAGCCATAAGGTTCTTGCCTTGAAGTGACATACACCATTTTCATTCACTACTCACTGGATAGATAAGGCACATTGCCCAGCTCAGAATATGGAGTTGGGCCCAAAATACCATCATAAGTAGCTTTACAAGAGAGAGGCACAGGCACAAAAAGAGCCTCCATAAATTCAGAAGGACTGAAATTGTACCAAGCATATTCTCATACCACAAAGGTCTGAAACTAGAAATAAATTATGCAAAGAAAACAAAAAAGCCCATAAACACATGGAGGCTTAACAACATGATCCTAAATAATCAATGGATCAGTGACCAAATAAAAGCAGAGGTCCAGCAATAAGTGGAGACAAATGAAATCAATAACTCAACACTGCAAAATATGTGGGATGTAGCAAAGGCCATACTTCCCTCAGAGGGAAGTATATTGCAATACAGGCTTATCTCAGGAAAGAAGAACAATCCCATATGAACAGACTAAACTCACAATTAACAAAACTAGAAAAAGAACAACAAATGAGGCCCAAAGTCAGTAGGAGGGACATAATAAAGATCAGAGCAGAAATAAATAAAATCAAGAAGAATAAAACAATAGAAAGCATCAATGAAAGCAGGAGCTGGTTCTTTGAGAAAATCAACAAAATAGATAAACCCCTAGCCAGACTTACCAAAAAAAGAGAGTCTGCACACATGAACAGAATCAGAAATGAGAAAGGAAAAATCACTATGGACACCACAGAAATACAAAGAATTATTAGAGAATACTATGAAAAATCATATGCTAACAAATTGGATAAACGAGAAGAAATGGACAACTTTCTAGAAAATACAACCTTCCAAGGCTGACCCAGGAAGAAGCAGAATATCCGAACAGACCAATTACTGGCAATAAAATCAAATCATTAATCAAAAAACTACCTAAGAACAAAACTCCTGGACCAGATGGCTTCATTGCTGCATTTTACCAAACATTTAGTGAAGACCTAATACCTGTCCTTCTTAAAGTTTTCCAAAACGAAGAACAGGAGAGAATACTTCCAAACTCATTCTATGAGGCCAGCATCACTCTAATACCAAAACCAGGCAAAGATACCACAAGAAAAGAAAATTATAGACTAATATCCCTGATGAACATAGATGTAAAAATCCTCAACAAAATATTAACAAACTGAATTCAAAAATACATAAAAAAGATCATCCATCAGGATCTAGTGGGATTTATTCCAGGGATGTAAGGATGATACAGTATTTGAAAATCCATCAACATCATACAAAAAGAAGGACAAAAACCATGTGATCATCTCCACATTAACAAAATGGAGGACAAAAATCCCATGATCATCTCCATAGATGCTGAAAAAGCATTCAACAAAATTCGCTATCCATTCATGATAAAAACTCTCAACAAAGTGAGTATAGAGGGCAAGTATCTCAACATAATAAAGGCCACATATGGCAAACCCACAGCCAACATCATACTTAACAGTGAAAAACTGAAAGCTTTTCCTCTAAGATTGAGAACAAGACAAGGATGCCTGCTCTCACCACTTTTTTTTTATATCATTAATGTACAATTACTTGAACAACATTATGGTTACTAGACTACCCCTATTATCAAGTTGCCCCCCCACACCCCATTATAGTCACTGTCCATCAGCATAGTAAGATGCTATAGAATCATTACTTGTCTTCTCTGTATATACTGCCTTCCCCACATCCCCACCCCACTACATTATGTGTGCTAATCGTAATTCCCCGTTTCCCCCCTTATCCCTCCCTTCCCACCCATCCTCCCCAGTCCCTTTCCCTTTGGTAACTGTTAGTCGATTCTTGGATTCTGTGAGTCTGCTGCTGTTTTGTTCCTTCAGTTTTTTTCTTTGTTGTTATACTCCACAGATGAGTGAAATCATTTGATACTTGTCCTTCTCCGCCTGGCTTATTTCACTGAGCATAATACCCTCAGCTCCATCCATGTTGTTGCAAATGGTAGGATTTGTTTTCTTCTTATGGCTGAATAATATTCCAAAGTGAATATGTACCAAAACTTCTTTATCCATTCATCTACTGATGGACACTTAGGTTGCTTCCATTTGTTGGCTATTGTAAATAGTGCTGTGATAAACATAGGGGTGCACCTGTCTTTTTCAAACTGGGCTGCTGCATCCTTAGGGTAAATTCATAAGAGTGGAATTCTTGGATCAAATGGTATTTCTATTTTGAGTTTTTTGAGGAACCTCCATACTGCTTTCCACAATGGTTGAACTAGTTTACATTCCCACCAGCAGTGTAGGAGGGTTCTCCTTTCTCCACATCCTTGCCAACATTTGTTGCTGTTTGTCTTTTGGATGTTGGCCATCCTAACTGGTGCGAGGTGATATCTCATTGTGGTTTTAATTTGCATTTCCCTGATGATTAGCAATGTGGAGCATCTTTTCACATGTCTGTCAGCCATCTGAATTTCTTCTTTGGAGAAGTGTCTGTTCAGATCCTGTGCCCATTTTTTTAAATTGGATTATTTGCTTTTTGTTTGTTGAGGTTTGTGAGCTCTTTATATATTTTGGATGTCAACCCTTTATCAGATCTGTCATTTATGAATATATTCTTCCATACCTTAGGATTTCTTTTTGTTCTACTGATGGTATCTTTTGCTGTACAGAAGCTTTTTAGTTTGATGTAGTCCCAGTTGTTCATTTTTGCTTATGTTTCCCTTGCCCAGGGAGATATGTTCATGAAGAAGTTGCTCATGTTTATGTCCAAGAGATTTTTGCCTATATTTTTTTCTAGGAGTTTTATGGTTTCATGACTTACATTCAGGTCTTTGATCCATTTTGAATTTGCTTTTGATATGGGGTTAGACAATGATCCAGTTTCATTCTCTTACATGTAGCTGTCCAGTTTTGCCAACACCAGCTGTTGAAGAGGCTGTCATTTCCCCATTGTATATCCATGGGTCCTTTATCATATATTAGTTGACCATATATACTTGAGTTTATATCTGGACTCTCTAGTCTGTTCCACTGGTGTATGGATCTGTTCTTGTGCCAGTACCAAATTGTCTTGATTACTGTGGCTTTGTAGTAGAGCTTGAAGTCAGGAAGTGTAATACTCCCTGCTTTATTCTTCCTTCTCAGGATTGCTTTGGCTATTCGTGGTCTTTTGTGGTTCCATATGAATTTTAGAACTTTTTTCTCTAGTTCATTGAAGAATGCTGTAGGTATTTTGATAGGGATTGCACTGAATTTGTAGATTGCTTTAGGCAGGGTGGCCATTTTGGCAATATTAATTCTTCCTAGCCAAGAGCATGGGATGAATTTCCATTTATTAGTGTCCTCTTTCATTTATTTTAAGAGAGTCCTGTAGTTTTCAGGGTATAGGTCTTTCACTTCTTACTTAGGTTTATTCCTAGGTATTTTATTCTTTTTGATGCAATTGTGAATGGAATTGTTTTCCTGATTTCTTTCTCTGCTTGTTCATCGTCAGTGTACAGGAAAGCCACAGATTTCTGTGTATTAATTTTGTATCCCAAAACTTTGCTGAATTGAGATATTAGATCTAGTAGTTTTGGAGGGAATTCTTCAGGGTTTTTTATGTACAATATCATGTCATCTGCAAACAGGGACAGTTTGCCTTCTTCCTTGCCAATCTGGATGCCTTTTATTTCTTTGTGTTGTCTGATTGCCATGGCTAGGGCCTCCAGAACTATGTTGAATGAAAGTGGCCACTCTTCCTGCTTTTATAGAAATCAGGAAAACAATTCCATTTACAATTTCATTAAAAAGAGTAAAATACCAAGGAATAAACCTAACCAAGTAGGTGAAAGACCTATACCCTGAAAACTATAAGACACTCATGGGAGAAATTAAAGAACACAACAATAAACAGAAATGCATTCCATGCTCATGGATAGGTAGAATTAATATTGTCAAAATGGCCATCTTGCCTAAAGCAATCTATTGATTCAATGCAATCCCTATGAAATAGCAATAGCATTCTTCAACAAACCAGAGAAAACAGGTCTAAAACTCATATGGAACCACAAAAGACCCCGAATAGCCAAAGTAATCTTGAGAAGGAAGAATAAATCTGGGAGAACTGCGCTACCAGACTTCAAGCTCTACTACAAAGCCACAATAATCAAGACAATTCAATACTGGTACGAGAACAAACCCACAGATCAGTGGAACAGAATGGAGAGCCCAGATATAAACCCAAACATATATAGGCAATTAATATACAATAAAGGAGCCATGGATATACAGTGGGGAAATGATAGCCTCTTCAACAACTGGTCTTCACAAAACTGGACAGTTGCATGTAAGACAATGAAATTGGTCTATTATTGTCTATCTCCATACACAAAAGTTAACTTGAAATGGATCAAAGACCTGAATGTAAATCATGAAACCATAAAATTCTTAGAAGACAACATAGGCAAAAATCTCTTAAATATAAACACGAGCAACTTCTTCATGAACATATCTCCACAGGCAAGGGAAACAAAAGCAAAAATAAACAAGTGGGACTATATCAAACTAAAAACCTTTTGTACAGCAAAGGACACCATCAGTAGAACAAAAAGGCATCCTATGTATGGGAGAACATATGCATAAATGACATATTCGACAAGGGGTTAACATCCAAAATATATAAGGAACTCACACATGCTGCAACACCCAAAAATCAAATAACCCAAATAAAAAATGGGCAGAGGATATGAACAGACTCTTCTCCAAAGAAGAAATTAAGATGGCCAATAGGCACATCACTAATTATTAGGGAAATGCAAATTAAAACCGCAATGAGATGTCACCTTACATCAGATAGGATGGCCAACATCGAAAAGACTAGGAACAACAAATGCTGGCAAGGATGCGGGAAAGGGGAACCCTCCTACACTGCTAGTGGTAATGTAAATTAGTTTAACCATTGTGGAAAGCAATATGGAGATGCCTCAAAAAACTAAAAATAGAAATACCATTTGACCTGGCATTTCCACTCCTAGAAATTTACCCAAGTAAAACAAGATCCCAAATTTTAAAAGACATATGCACTCCTATGTTTATTGCAGCACTATTTGCAATAGCCAAGATATGGAAGCAATCTAAGTGTCCATCAGTAGATGAATAGATAAAGAAGAGGTGATACGTATACACAATAGACTATTATTCAGCTATAAGAAAGAAACAAATCCTACCATTTGCAACATGGATGGAGCTAGAGGGTATTATGCTCTGTGAAATAAGCCAGGCAGAAAAAGACATGTATCAAATGGTTTCCCTCATTTGTGGAGTATAACAATGAAGGAAAACTGAAGGAACAGAACAGCTGCTGACTCAGCTGACTCACGGACTCTGGGAAGGGGCTGGTGGTTACCAAGGGGGAGGAGTCGTGGAGGGTAGGTGCGGAGGGAGGGGGAGGTGGATTGAGGGATTTTTCTTTTTTTGGTACAATGGTGTCAAGGGAGTCACAGGGAGGACAGTGCAGTGTAGAGAAGACAAATGATGACTCTGTGGCATCTTACTACACTGATGGACAGTGACTGCAATGGTGTGTGGGGAGGATTTGATAGGTCAATGTAGTAACCACAGTGTTTTTCATGTGAAACCTTCATAAGCGTGTATGTCAATGATACCTTAGTAAAAAATAAAAAAAAAGAGGGATGAGCCATGGTTTCTAGAAGCAGCATGTATGAAACAAATGTTTAGTGTTCTCTCAGTGTGAGTGAGCAATGTAATATAGCTGCTATGTGGTACATTAAGGGGTATGCTACACATTAAGGGAAAGGTGAGCAACATGGATCTTATTTATGTTTGTATAGTAGACAGGGATAAGGAAGATATTTAAAACCTGGTCAAATGAAAGATGGCTAGTGGGACTGAGTGTATTTATATAGTCTGGTGAAGAAAAGACTGTGTGTGTGTGTGTGTGTGTGTGTGCATGTGCGTGTGTGTGTGTGTGTGTGTAGTGTGGGAGGATAAGGATGGTTTGATAGAAAAATCACACATGATAACTTCTCAGAGATTTAAAGGACTATCTTCTTTTGGAGTATTAGTTTTATTCTTTATAGTGTAGGAACAAAAGCATTGTGATTGGGAGGCTATAAAGAGATTTTATTAAGGAAGAAAGAATTATCTCATGGGAATGGTCTATTTGAGGCAAGGCTTTCAAATTAGACTGGAGTGACATTTTCTGGGTAGCTGTAGATAGGGTGTAAGGATCAAAATGTTGCAGGAACCATGGAAACTATGAGCAAGGAGTTGGGACACTGAGACTTTTGGTGAGAAGAAGTATTTATTAGTGCCCTGGCTCAGTGGGTTCCTATTCAAAGGCTGAGCCCCAAGCACAGTAGGTCCTTGCCTTTTATACATTCACTATAAGGTTAAGGGGGAGTCAGCACCCAGGAAACATTGCAGTGGGAGCTATTAGGTCACTATAGGTGTATCTAGGATGCTAGTTATAGTTTAATCTATCTCTATAAAGTATACCCGGATACCCTACTATATGGGCCTTCTGAGACTATGTTCAATAAGCTGTTCCATACCACTGAGTCCCGGTAGGGGGGAATACATTGTTACACTGTTTCAACCTCAAGCACTCAAGCACCTTGTGATTCCTTTACATTCCTGAAGCCTCAACAGAAATTTTGTCTCCTTGGCTTTCTACCACAAAAGGGTGGCTGGATGGTTTAGATCAGTTTCTCCAGCACAGGCAGGCAGCTTGTATATGGAGAGTATGTGGAGGTGCTGTGCTTAGAGTTCTCTTTGACATATGGGAGTAGGATTTGTGCTGAGCCACTCACTTCTTGCTAGTTTGTTCCCACAGGGTTAGGAGTATTGGCTTTGACCATGGATAAGAGTGCATCTGTCAGGCTAACTACATGTATGGAGATAATTTGAGATGATAGAATCAAGTGAATATGGATATAGCTATATTCATATAACAGGCAACCCAAGACAAACCCCACAGACAAGCTCTCCATCATTTATCATGCAATGGTCTCTGGTACCGCTAAATCCTGGGTTTTCTCATCTAGCTCAGACATGCTTTCTATTGTTTTGGGTGCTCTACAGACTTGTCTGTTCATGTAGTCTTCTAATCCCCAACTACTTTATATTATCTTCTTGGGTTATAGTCCTTTTGTGTAAGCTTCTATAAATGGGACATAATTGTTAAGAATCAGACACTGGAGCCAGACTGCTTGGGTTTGAACCCCAGCTCTGTACTTACTGGCTGTGTAACTTTGGGCAGGTTTCCTAACCTCTCTGTGCTTTTGGTTCCTTGATCTGTAGAAGGGGGGAAGTTATAATTAATACCTGTCTTATAGGCTGTTATGAAGATTAGTTAACATGTGTAAAGTGCTTTGTACATGGTCTGGCACATCTTAAGTGCTATATAAATGTTATTTCTAGCATTGTTATTTTTTATTAACATTATTAATATGGCATTACATAAAGTTATTTCTATAATAAAGAAAGGGATGGTATAAAGGGTGACATTGAAGATGGAGGAGGAAGCCTCAGAGAAGAATCCAGATGCCCTTGTTCTGACTCGGATGAAGGAAGGGGAAGGATGGGCCTTGAAAGGCAGTCTTAGAGATGAAAAGGAGGTGAGAGAGGCCATGCCTGAATGTTCTCTACTTACTCTGTAAATTAGAGTTCAAGGCATATGGTCAGAATGAGAAGGTAGATGGGGATGGGGCTTTGAAGCAGGACACGAAAGGACTGGAACAGGTCACATGGGGATAAGAAAAGAGCAATGGTGAACATCAGGACGGCCCAGCTGCTTTGGAAACCCAAGCTGTGAAATGGGGCCTGTCAGCAAGGCTTGGAGTCTTTTCTGACAGCCTTTAGCGGTCCACTAAAAATGGAGACAATGGGTCAGGAGTTGAGGCAGGGGGGAGGAAAGGTTGGGTGATTGCAATGGAAGATCAAGGAGGCAGGGGAGTGACTGTACTAAAATTAAAGAGAAAATGAACAAATGTAATGTATATACTTCCGATATCAGCTGGGACTCTTGCCCTTTGACTTGGTTTCATAACTTGCTCATATACACATTGTATAATTCCGTACTGCTATCAGAAGAACGAGGTAGATCCACATTTATTGGAAATATGTTCATCATATTAAGGAAAAAAAGCCTGTTGCCCAAGATAGTGATCAGTATGATGCCATTTTTATAGAAGTCATAGGAAAATCCTAGAACAATATATACCAAGTGCTTAATGGTGATTACTTTTAGTGGGGATGGGATGGATGAGGAGGTGAAGAAAGGAAATTCACTTTTTATAACTTAAATTTAAAGGGAAGAATATCTTGGGATTATGGGCTTTATATTGTTTCTCATACTCTTCTCTATATCCCAACTTTCTGTAATATTCATGTATTGCATTTATAAACAGAATTAATGTTTAAAAATGTGGAAAATATTGCATTTAGTGGCTCAGTGAGTCATCATAAGGCATAATGTTCAGCCTTACCAGTGATTAAAATTTATATTCAAACAACCCTTAGGCAATATATATATTTATCAGACCAGCAAAAAAATGATAAATGTGATCTAATTATATGTTAGTAGGAGTTGTGTGGAGGTGGAGACAGCAATATTTGAACATTATTGGTAGCTTTTTCAATTTGTTACTTTTCTTCTGGAAAGCAACTGGCTAGTTATAGTGATAACTATAGTATTATTTATATATTTGACCTGCATTATTGACTTTTAGGAATATTTCCAAAGAAGTAATACCCTGGGAAAACCAAACCAAACAAGAAGCAACTTAAATGCTCTCAACTAGAATTCCTAAGCAATTTATACAATCTTAACTCATTTCATACTATGGTAGGATAATAAAAATGACAAGTATATGGATTTTATCAATTAAGGACTTTTAGTTGGCAATGGATAATGCAAAACATAAAATCTATATGGATTGTAGGTATTAACTATACCTATGTAATATATATATACTGACAACAATCTGAAGGGAAATAGAATGTGTGAATAGCTTAGCTTTATTATTTGTCATTTTCTATTAAATTGCCTTTATTCCTAAAGAAATAGGAGTCATAATTGAGGCAATTTTATTATTTCATTATTTTATTTATATATAGTTTAACACTTTAACATAATTATGGACTTTCTGAGTAATTTAAATAAATATTAATGACTCATGTGGTCTAATTTCCCTGAGGTATTGAGTGTTCTGTTGTGATAATAAGACTAAGGGGATTAAAAAAAAATAACACCTTTAGCTTCTAGGATTAGGTAAAAATGCCTTTAATGAAGTTGCTTAACAATTTTAGCTTTCACAAATCAGAAGAGTTCAATTTTAATGTTTGCGTTTTCTAAAAAAGAATCACCTATCTGATCTCATCTCATGGATTTCTGTAATGATAAAGTATTCTCAGTGTGTTTTGTTAGTATTATGAGGAAAAGCTTTCCATGATCCCAATCATTCTAAATGCATTGACCACACTTTTTAGGTCTTTATTGTGTCTCTTTTGGTTCTCAGTTTGAATTTCATTCATTTTTTCCATCATTTCAAGTCTCTACTATTTCTTTCCACATTCTTTCCCTTTTTGGTTTCCTGGAAACCACTGAGCTTGGCCTTGTTTGGTGAACTGCATTGTCATTATTGCATCCAAATGTTTAACACCCTAAGCCTTGTTGCTGAGCATTGTAGGTAAGAATGTGGTTCATAAAGGATGATAAATCCTTATATTCTGGTTCTTATTTGACATGCTTTCGCCATTTAACCTACTATGAGAATACATGGATGCCAATCAGAAGACTGGAGGGTTTCTTCTGCTTCAGTGAATGGACGGAGGGTCTATCTTTAATTGCCAAACATGCCATAGAATTGAAAATATAGAATGTGAGAGCTGAAGTGTCCTTAGAGGTCACACGGCCAGTTCTATGGATTAGAAACCAAAGTCTTGAACAGCTAAATGACTTTTCAAAGTCTATAATTAGTGGTAGACTTGGGCCAGTCTCCATTTCTTTTGACACTTCAACCTGTAAACTTTTTATTAAATCCAACCTAAGTCATACCTGCATAGTTCAGCCAATTTTCAGCTAAGATTTGGAGCCACTCACAAATGAGGGCTTCATTCTAAAACCTCCAAGCTGTGAACAATGATTTACACATCTTTTCCAAATTCAACAGAACTGCAAACAAACCTGATGTGTTTGTGGTTAAACTGGAAAACTAGTGAGTATACTTTGGTATTTATACATTAACTAAGGCCTGAGTTGGAAAAGTATTTATACTTTCTCTTTGGTGTCATTGTTCAGAACTGTAGAAGTTATTTAATCTTTTTTTCCCATTTATATAAGGTTTTAGGAAGATGGATGAAATGACAACATTGACACATAAAATTGGTATTTTTAAGTTTACAACCTTTACTTTTCCTTCGGTAGCTGATGGTAGGTGAGTGCCATAATGATGCAAAATATTTGGTTGTGAAATTTTGAGTGTGGGATTTGCACACTAACAATTAAACAAACCTTAAGAAATTTATTCTCATAATCATAGGCAAAGACACACATTTTGAAATGAGTGAATGGAACCAAAATTTTCAGAAGTACTTATATATGTTCTACATCATCTGGTGCAGAGATCTTAACAAAAGAAATTCTTGTAACTGAATAGCATTATTTAATGGTTGAGAAAGAACATGTAGCAGTTACAGGTACATGGCTGGTGTTCAGGAATTATTCTGGAATAAATAACTAACCTTTTCAAAAATTATCAGCTATATGTAATATTTGAATATGATGTAGGGTAAAACAGAGTTAGCTATAATGCTTGGGGTATAAAATGTCAAGGATAATTGGATGTTTTTTCATTAACTTATTTTCTCAACTATCATTTTTAATCCATTTGTAAAATATATTAATAAATTTCAGTTTCAAATGCATTTTGGAAAAAGAGGGATTATAAATATACTTTGTATTTTGTCTATATTAAAAAATATTTTAAAGATTATTAAGGATATTTTCTTCTGGATTATGATTCTTTACATGTATTATGATAATACAGACTTTGTTATTATTCTAGAAGGTGTAGGTATTGTGCTGTTTCTGAATGATAATGTGCCATAGCTTGAAAGTCATCTTAATGAAAATTTGGATGGCGACTTGGTTTTATAATACCTGTTTTTCCCTTAAAGCTATATTGTTGAGCAGAATCTCTAAAACAGGTAAGTTAGTGTTTAAGCATAACTGACCTTTTGCTTTCTGAATTAGGTTTTCAAAATTCATTTGTTGAAGCTATGTGCCATGGGTGTGATTACATGGAGCAAATGCATGTACATACTCAAGAAATAAGCAAATAATATCACACTGACTAATATAATTATGCATAGTTATATCAAATAAAAAGTATTTTAAAAGATTATAGTATGCTATGTGCAAATAGAAAACATATTTAACTAGTGTAACATAAATAATGATAACTTATGACAATTTTAGAGGTTGAAATTAAACCTATTATTTGGATGTTAACATGGAGAGGTAATACTGTTTAACATCTAAGGTCATTTTTAGTATCATTCTTTTATTATAACAAATTCTTGAATTTTTTCCTAATAGGGATGATGAATTCCCAATAGAGATGTTATTAGTACTCGTATGAGGTCTTTAATCCTTTCATCATTTTTTAAACCAGCTATAGACAATTTTTTTAAACAGATTTTCAGATTCTAGATCCTCTTCCCATTCCCATCTAAGGCTACGTCTGGCCAGAGCAGGGATCATCTACAGCAGGGACTGCAGTGCAGATGGACAGGGAACTGGTTGTTATTGGTGGGGAGCCAGGAACTTTGACCTGAATCTAAGTCCCTGTGCTTTTTACTTCATCAAGAGAAGCTTGCTTAAGGACATGGTTGATTTAAACTCTGGCATAGCTCCTTTTTGCATGGCGGACTCATGACAAACAGCCTGAGGACCGACACTGGCCAGCAGACCACACTGTGAGGGGCGTTGAGTGCAGGCCTGTTGCTTTTCTCTAATGTTGAGCCCATGGTTCTGAGCAACCCTCCTGGGTCTCAGTCACTGAGCTGTGTCTGGCCCTCCCTTTTTGCCTTCACCTTGTGTCTTCTGGTCCTATGTTACTCCTAGAGAGTGTGTCTTGGTATCACGGGGTTTGGCCCTGGTCTTTGGTTTTCAGCTCTTTGGCTCATATATATTATAGGTAACTATGGAGGCCTCCATCTCTATAGTTTACTGAGCTCACAGATTATCTATTAAATTCTTGTTCTCAACATCCTGTCCAACATAATACCATTGGTCACTGGCACTAGATGTTCAAGTTTAGGATGGTCCTTAAAAAATATGTCTGAAATTCTACCTCAAAGTCGAATTAAAACAATACCTTAATCTTGATTTCTGTTTAAGATCATGTTATAGACCTAAGTTATACTTACCTCAGCTCCAACTTTATAGAAAATTAAAAAAAAAATAGCATAATAGTAAAGCAAGATGTAGTATATCTCCATGGAGCAGAAATCTGATAGAAACACAAAACTTAGCAGACATGAAGCTGAGAGTTTGACTGATGTGAGGTCAAATTGATCCTTGTGAGCCCAGGGACCAGAGCCAGATTCATTTTGTGAAGCAAGTGGAAGGAAGGCTGTGGAAGGAAGTTGGAAAAAACTGAAATGAACTGAAAAAATACTGCCTGTGATTATGAATTATATAAAGCTTCATACTTAGAAATAAGAGAAAACATGGCCTTACAGCCAGTCTCTGTGCCAAGTCTCTGAGTAGAAGAGCTCTACGTCCAGTTATATGGCAAACTAGCTAATTAGAGAAACTGCTCTTTGTAAAGCCAACCCAAACATGCTGTATAAAATGTAGTTTTTACAAGCAATTTTTAAAGCTTGGTTGAATTGGCAGAAAAGGGAATTCCTTGGAGGACAGAAATGTTAAGGCACTGTGAATCATGACGGGTAAGTGGTTTGACCAGCAATGTCCTTGAGGTATCTGTTGATCTCCAATGGCCAAAAGCCCAGGTTTTAACAGGCTATGTGTAGCGGGCTCAGGAGACAGAGCCTGAGGCTGAGGAGGTTAAATCTTTCAATATTAAGTTGGAACACCAAATGGTTAAAATTTGAGTGGATGAATGAGGAAAAACTTGCTGTGGAGAGGGAATGGTCTATGTATGTATAATCTGTCTTTATTTTGGTTATGAGTGGAATTGAACAAAAAATCACCCATGAGACTTTCTAACTACAAGCTCACATGAGGGTAAGTTTTAGTTTTGAGTTCATACTATTTTCAGGGCCTGAAGAACCTCAGTTGAATGTTTAGATGAAAGGGGTCTTAGGTAGGCAGTACTCCCTCCTGGTAGAAGGAAAGGAAAATCTCTCTGGAAAAACACAATTTAAATCCAAATATTACAGACTCCAAGAAGACACTAGTGGTTACCAAAGGGAAGAGGGTGGGGAGGGAGGGAGAAGGGGATTAAGGGGCATTATGATAAGTATACATGATGTAAGGGGGTCACGGGGAAGGCAGCATAGCACAGAGAAGAAAAGTAGTGACTCTAGCATCTTACTATGCTGAGGGACGGTGATTACAAGGGGGGCTGGGGGGACGTGATAATATGGGTGAATGTTGAAACCACAATGTTCGTCATATGAAACCTTTTTCATAAGACTGAATATCAATGATACCTTAATAAAAAATAAAATAAATGCAGGTCTTAAAGAAGTCCCACAAAGTTTAAGGACCATGAATTTGCAATAAGGAACTCCCCTCTCCCCAAACACATAAAGAAATAAGCCACCACAAGCAAGAGGTAATAGAAAAAAACACACTGTAGAATCAGTTTCACATAGACTACAGTTTGGAATGATCTATTTCAGAATGTAAAATAAATCTACTTAATAAATAAAAGGAGCTTTTGAGAGTATGGCAAAGGAAGATTTGAAATCTACACAATTAGAACTCACAGAAATGAAAATATAATGAAAGTGGAAATTCATGGGTTAGACCTTCCTTGATTCCTGGACAGGATTCTGGCAGTTACATTTGCTGTTCCCCTCAATTTTCTGTAACTTCCCTAAAGCTTTGCATCATCCTTCTGGTGAGAACAACACAATATTTTCAAATCAGCCAGAGAAAAGCTATGTTGCCGAATAGTTTCCCTAAAAATCCTGTGTTCTACCTACTCATTCTTCCTCCTTTCCTTCTGAGCTTCTAGGAACTGCTGATCTTTTCTCTATGGTTTTGTCTTTTTCAGAATCTCATATACTTGGAACCATGTAGTATGTAGCCTTTTAAAAAGTTAAGAGGTTTTTTTTGAGTAGTTTTCAGTTTATAGATAAAATTGAGCAAAAAGTACAGAGAATTTCCACATACCTTCAGACCATTACCTATCTCCCCCATTTTCCCTATTATTAATATTTTACATTAATGAGGTATATTTGTTAAAATTCATGCTCCAATATTGATACCTTATTACTAGCTAAGTCTATAGATTACATTAAGGCTCACTCTTTGTGTTGTACATTCTATAGATTTTGGCAAATGTATGATATGTACCTATCATTACAGTATCATACAGAATGTTTTCATTGCCCTTAAAATTTCCTGTGGTCTACCTATTCATCCTTCTCTTCCTCCCCACGACTTCCCTGGCAACCACTAATCTTTTTCCTACCTTCACAGTTTTCTAGAATGTTGTATCTTTACTGTCTTCAGAGCTTCCAGAATGTCCTATAGTTGGAATCATACAGTAATGCTGAATTCTCATTCACTTCTTTCACTTAGCAATATGTATTTATAATTTATTCATATCTTTTTGTAGCTTACTAGCCCATTTCTTTTTTGCTAAAAAATATTCCATTGTATACTATACTTTAGACATATACTAAAGCACATCTTGGTTTTCAACTTACTTAGGTAATTACCTAAGAGTGTGATTTTTGGACCCTATAGTAACTATGTTTAACTTATAAGAAATTGCCAAACTGTCTTCCAAAGTGGCTATACCATTGCATTAACACCAACAATGAATGAGAGTTCCTATTGCTCCATATCCTTGCTAACATTTAGTATCATCAGTGTTTCGGATTTTAGCCATCCTAAGTAGTATGTAGTGGTGTTGCATTGTAATTTTCAATTGCCTGATGACTTATGATGTTGAGCATCTTTTAATATACTTATTTGCTAGGTGTATATTTTGTTTAGTGAGGTGTTTGTTTAGATCTTTTGCCCATTTTGAAATTGGATTGTTTTCTTATGTTGAGTTTTAAGAGTTATTTGTATATATTCAGCATAATCTGATGACCGGTATGTGTTTTGCAAACACTTTCTTCTGTGGCTTGTCTTCATTCTCTTAATCCCTGATCCATTCTTCACCACTTTAAGGATTATGTGTATTTTTTTGTTACAAGTCATAAATGTATAGAATATAATTTTAAAAGAATATGAAATACCAGAGCTTAAAAATATTAGTTTGAACGATATGTAATTGCTTTTTTCATAGGTCAAAAAATGATAGAGTATTGGCAATTTTGTGTAGGCCAACCTAACAGAAGCCAGCGTTCTCCCTTCAGTTTTCTGTGTGTGCATTATCCATCAGCAACAAATCATTACTATGTTTTTGAGATGATTTAGACAGAAATTAAGCTCATATTGGAATCAAAAGCAGATGTAGATGTTATAATCATACAACTTCAATTTTCAAAGACAGCTCTGGTTTCCATCACTCTGGTCACCAATTATTGAAATATTCCAGTTATTTTAAGGTTTCTTGCTTCCTAAAGCTACATTTAAAATGGGAACTCACCTAGGAATGGTACAAAAATTCTATATCCTAATCTTAATTTCAGGAAATTTGTTCATCCTCTGCAGAAGCTCAAGAAACTTTGTTTTACTGGATTTTGCTGCTGAACGTATGTGGGGGCCACTGGGCCAGAGTGGAACAGTGACTGCCTGTGTGGATGCTCATAGGCAATCTTCCTTGCTCGAAGCCATCCATTCAGATATCTGTAATAATTTTCTCTGGATCTCCAAATGGAAAACAATGGGATAATTATTAATTTGAGAGTCATAATTTGTGACCAGATCTTAAAACCGTGGTGGTCAACGATATGGCAATATTAAATTGTTCTGTCCAATAGATAAAACAAATCCAGATTTAAACAAATCTCTACATATTTAGTAAGTATAACACTGTTTTAAAGTTGGGGTATAGAGTCAAGTTTTTGACCTAGTGGGAGAAGAGGACTAGTAAACAAATATGACAATATAAGACAGAATAAGACAAGTGACATGAGAGAAGTGCAAGGAAAGTGCTATATTTGTTCAAATTAGAGAATGAGTAAGTAGAGGGATCTGGAAAGGCTTGGTGGAGAAGGTGAAATCTGAGTTGACGCTTGGGGAATGAGGAGGGTGCCACTTTGTGTAGATGGGGATGGGCATTACGAAAGAAGATACTTCGTGGAAAGGGCCAGATATGGGAAAGCTTGGGTCATTTTAGGGAACAGTAAGCAAGATCAGTAGCATTTATGAACTAGGCATATAAAGTTTGGGCTTTACGCTAATGACACAAAGATACACGACATTTTAGAGACTTGAATTTTGCTGAAGTAAGCATTTGAACCAGACTTTCTGCAGGGCTCTTGTTTGGGAGTGAGTCATTCAGTGAGTACCCCGAGCTGCCGCGCAGCATCCACAGCCAGCACAGCTCTTCTAGTATCAACTGGCACCTGAGCACCTGTGAGGCATGGACCTGAGCACCTGTGAGGTATTAAAAGCTATGTTTCTATGGTTTTTATTTAAAAATTTCTTCTAGTGGTTGTGATTGAGATTTGCAAAGAGGACAAAGACAGTGGTGCTTAGTAACAACAACAATGCTCCAGATAAATGTAAGAGTATAATGCTGAATTCAGTATTAGATCAGATTGGAGATAGGAATTTGGAATTTTATGGGTGACTTGGGACAAAACTTTGTGTTATCAGGCGTTTGCTTTTATTCAGTTTGACTGAAAGGAAAACAAGAAAAAAATTTAATATTAAAGTAGGAGGCCATATTTAATTGCAAGCTATGGCAGGTTGATAAAATTTTCTGAGTAGCAGTTTAATATGATTTGGACTGTTTGATATCTGAATTTTTAGAAAAGTTTTTATTGGTGTATTGATTAAACTTTTTGTCAACAAAGATAATGCTGAAAATTACTCTAAGGACTATTCCAACAGATAGAAATTCAGTAAAATGAAATGATTCCTATGATGGACATTACACTTTTAAGGCTTCTAGTCCCCCAGTCTTGTGCCCCACATTGAGATTGTGTGGATTATCTTGGGTTTTTCTGTAATATTCATCTCTCTAGGCATTATTTTTAATCTCTCTAGTAGAATTACAATAGTATTTGTTATAAAAAATATAGCTATGATAGACATTACCAGTTACCTATCCCAACTCCATTTACCCTTCCTCCTTACTGATGAAACTCTGGGACAGCCATGTGCCTAGTTGAAAATACCATCCCAGATTCCCTTTTATCCTGGGGGTGTCCATATGAATCAATTCTGGCCAATGGAATAGAAGCAGACATGTCCTATTGAAAAAGAAAGACTCATTGACATACGCCCTTTGCCTTTTATCCTTTCCCTTCTTGTTTGGGGCAACGAAATATTGCCTGAAGCTTCAGGAGGCTGGGGCAGTAATGCCACCATGAAGCCACTACCTCATCTCTTGTCTGCTTACCTCTGACCTATTCCTTAGGTTAGAGAAACAAACTAACCGTGGTTATATCAGGAGGTCGTGGTTTGCCGTTTCTTTCATGAAAGCAGTGCTAACTGATACAGTAGCCTACTTCCAGTCAGGTGTAAAATGGTTAACATTTCATGCTAGAGCGCAGAGGGCAGGGGGCGGTTAATGAGTTTGCCAGGGAATTGCCATGGCGCTTCAAGGTGTCTGCCTTTTGGGATGTGAGTTTGAACCTCAAACTGAAAGTTACCCTTCCACCAGACCTCTTCCCATTATTAAAGCATATGTAGCATAGAGGGCGAAATAGCAAGGGAGAGAAAGAACGCTGATCACAAGGAGCACAGAGTGGTCAGATTAAAGTATCCTGGGAGCTTTCAGTAAACACAGAAGTTATTTTTAGGGAAATTGGCCATAAACATTTTGCAGAATGTGGTGGAGAATGCAACACTCCTGCAAATGCCACTGGTGAAGACCCATTATTTAAAGAGAATATTGAGTGGTAAAAAGAATATAGGTGGTAATAAGAATCTTAGAATAATGAACTAACATTCTAGATCAGCATTGGTCAAAGAAATACAATGCAAACCACTTACGTAACTTTAAATCTTCTAAAAGTCACTTAAAAAAAGGAAAAAGAAACAGGTGAATTATATTTAACCCAATATATCCAAATATTATTGTTTTAATGTGTAATCAATATAAAAGTAATGATATATGCATATCTTCCTGTTAAGTTTTGAAATTCAATGTGTGTTTTACACATACAGCACATTGTGATCCAGACTAGCCACTCCTCTATTTGTTCTTTTCTAGTTATGTACAATATTTTTTTTTTTTTCTGGACTCTTGTTTTATTCCATGGAGCTATTTATCTGTTCTTTGTTCAACACCACAAAAGCTTGATTACATAAAGCTTGTTTGCTATAGCTTTTTTTTTTTTAATTTTTTTTTTTTTAAATAATTATTTTTTATTGAAGGGTAGTTGATGCACAGTATTACATTACATTAGTTTCAAGTGTACAACACTGTGATAAAACATTTATATACATAATTCTAGGTTCCAGCTATCACCCTACCAAGCTGTTACAATATCTTGACTTTATTCCTTATGCTATACATTACATCCCGGTTACTTATTTATTTTACCATTGGAAGTCTGTCCCGTTTTTTTTGTTGTTTGTTTGTTTTTTTTTTTGTGAGGGCATCTCTCATATTTATTGATCAAATGGTTGTTAACGACAATAAAATTCTGTATAGGGGAGTCAATGCTCAATGCACAATCATTAATCCACCCCAAGCCTAATTTTCGTCAGTCTCCAATCTTCTGAGGCATAACAAACAAGTTCTTACATGGAGAACAAATTCTTACATAATGAATAAGTTACATAGTGAACAGTACAAGGGCAGTCATCACAGAAACTTTCGGTTTTGCTCATGCATTATGAACTATAAACAGTCAGTTCAAATATGAATACTCATTTGGTTTTTATACTTGATTTATATGTGGATACCACATTTCTCTCTTTATTATTATTATTTTTAATAAAATGCTGAAGTGGTAGGTAGATACAAGATAAAGGTAGAAAACATAGTTTAGTGTTGTAAGAGAGCAAATGTAGATGATCAGGTGTGTGCCTGTAGACTATGTGTTAATCCAAGCTAGACCAGGGCAATAAAACATCCACGTATGCAGAAGATTTCTCTCAGAACGGGGGGGTGAGGTTCTAAGCCTCACCTCTGTTGATCCCCAATTTCTCACCTGATGGCCCCCCTGCGACTGTGCCTGTCTTAGGTTGTTCCTCCCTTGAGGAATCTTACCCGTCTCTGGCTAACCAGTCATCTTCCGGGGCCATACAGGGAAATGTAAAGTTGGTAAGTGAGAGAGAAGCCTTGTTGTTTGAAAAGGTTAGCTTTTTACTTCTTTGCATATTTATGCCCTGTATCTTCTATGCCCAGCATTTGTCTTGAGGTATCTTTACCACTTGGAAGAATTATGATACTCGGTAAATTTGATATGAGGCACGAATTCTATTTAAGGGTTGTAATTAGGAAGGAAGAAAAAAAGCTACAGAAGTAGCAGGCGGAAGAAAACATGGGAAGATTGATTATTTCTTTGACATATCTTCTTGTAGAGTAACTTCAGCATGTATAGGTTTTAAGCTACTACTTAAATTGCGTACACACATTAACATAATAGGAGTATAGTTACATAACCAAAGCATATCTGTAATTACCAGCCATCTGCAGTGAAACCAAGAAAACCAGTTAGGCACCTTAGGCATTTGTGAAAACTTATCTATGATATGGTGGATATTGTCCAACTGAACTTGAACAGTCTGAGAGAAATCAGACAAATTAAAACAACCCATTCCTGGGGAATGTTCACATCCCATATGTTCTTTCAACAGTAAATAGTCTGTAGTTGTAAGAGTTTGGAGCGCTACAATTTGCACTTCTCCAAATTCTTGGTTGAGTTCCAACAGTATAGATCCAGTCAAATTTGTTGTTTTACTGTATGCACAGGCCAGCTTAGATATCTCCTTCCTCATTCCCATGGCAAGTCCAGGAGCTGGTGGGATGAGTGCATCTACAGCTGTAGCAGTGTGTGGATCTTTGTTGGGGTTTTTTGATGATCATCTTCTGGCATGAGTCTTCCCGAGAGTGCTGATGTTGGAAGTTCTCTTTCATATTGTATCTTAGTTCATTTTTGGGGTAGCCCAATTAGGCTTTGATCCTCTGTATAAACACAAACAGACCCTTTGCCTACACTTTTATATGCCCTTTATACCCTTGTGTAGAACCCATTGGAGGTTACCACACAGGAACTGCCCTTTTTTTTTTTTTTTTTTTTGCTTTGTTTTTGGTATCACTAATCTACACTTACATGATGAATATTATGTTTACTAGGCTCTCCCCTATACCATGTCTCCCCTATAAACCCCTTTACACTCACTGTCCATCAGCATAGCAAAATGTTGTAGAATCACTACTTGCCTTCTCTGTGTTGTACAGCCCTCCCTTTTCTCCTACCCCCCCATGCATGTTAATCTTAATACCCCCCTACTTCTCCCCCCCCTTATCCCTCCCTACCCACCCATCCTCCCCAGTCCCTTTCCCTTTGGTACCTGTTAGTCCATTCTTGAGTTCTGTGATTCTGGTGCTGTTTTGTTCCTTCAGTTTTTCCTTTGTTCTTATATTCCACAGATAAGTGAAATCATTTGGTATTTCTCTTTCTCTGCTTGGCTTGTTTCACTGAGCATAATACCCTCCAGCTCCATCCATGTTGCTGCAAATGATTGGATTTGCCCTTTTCTTATGGCTGAGTAGTATTCCATTGTGTATATGTACCACATCTTCTTTATCCATTCATCTATCGATGGACATTTAGGTTGCTTCCAATTCTTGGCTATTGTAAATAGTGCTGCGATAAACATAGGGGTGCATCTGTCTTTCTCAAACTTGATTGCTGCGTTCTTAGGGTAAATTCCTAGGAGTGCAATTCCTGGGTCAAATGGTAAGTCTATTTTGAGCATTTTGATGTACCTCCATACTGCTTTCCACAATGGTTGAACTAACTTACATTCCCACCAGCAGTGTAGGAGGGTTCCCCTTTCTCCACAGCCTCGCCAACATTTGTTGTTGTTTGTCTTTTGGATGGCAGCCATCCTTACTGGTGTGAGGTGATACCTCATTGTAGTTTTAATTTGCATTTCTCTGATAATTAGCGATGTGGAGCATCTTTTCATGTTTCTGTTGGCCATCTGTATTTCTTTTTTGGAGAACTGTCTGTTCAGTTCCTCTGCCCATTTTTTAATTGGGTTATTTGTTTTTTGTTTGTTGAGGCGTGTGAGCTCTTTATATATTCTGGATGTCAAGCCTTTATTGGATGTGTCATTTTCAAATATATTCTCCCATACTGTAGGGATCCTTTTTGTTCTATTGATGGTGTCTTTTGCTGTACAGAAGCTTTTCAGCTTAATATAGTCCCACTTACTCATTTTTGCTGTTGTTTTCCTTTCCCGGGGAGATATGTTCAAGAAGAGGTCACTCATGTTTATGTCTAAGAGGTTTTTGCCTATGTTTTCTTCCAAGAGTTTAATGGTTTCATGACTTACATTCAGGTCTTTGATCCATTTTGAGTTTACTTTTGTATATGGGGTTAGACAATGGTCCAGTTTCATTCTCCTACATGTAGCTGTCCAGTTTTGCCAGCACCACCTGTTGAAGAGACTGTCATTTCGCCATTGTATGTCCATGGCTCCTTTATCAAATATTAATTGACCATATATGTCTGGGTTAATGTCTGGATTCTCTAGTCTGTTCCATTGGTCTGTGGCTCTGCTCTTGTGCCAGTACCAAATTGTCTTGATTACTATGGCTTTATAGTAGAGCTTGAAGTTGGGGAGTGAGATCCCCCCTACTTTATTCTTCTTTCTCAGGATTGCTTTGGCTATTCGGGGTCTTTGGTGTTTCCATATGAATTTTTGAATTATTTGTTCCAGTTCATTGAAGAATGTTGCTGGTAGTTTCATAGGGATTGCATCAAATCTGTATATTGCTTTGGGCAGGATGGCCATTTTGACGATATTAATTCTTCCTAACCACGAGCATGGGATGAGTTTCCATCTGTTAGTGTCCCCTTTAATTTCTCTTAAGAGTGACTTGTAGTTTTCAGAGTATAAGTCTTTCACTTCTTTGGTTAGGTTTATTCCTAGGTATTTTATTTTTTTGGATGCAATTGTGAATGGAGTTGTTTTCCTGATTTCTCTTTCTGTTGGTTCATTGTTAGTATATAGGAAAGCCACAGATTTCTGTGTGTTGATTTTGTATCCTGCAACTTTGCTGTATTCCGATATCAGTTGTAGTAGTTTTGGGGTGGAGTCTTTAGGGTTTTTTATGTACAGTATCATATCATCTGCAAATAGTGACAGTTTAACTTCTTCTTTACCAATCTGGATTCCTTGTATTTCTTTATTTTGTCTGATTGCCGTGGCTAGGACCTCCAGTACTATGTTAAATAACAGTGGAGAGAGTGGGCATCCCTGTCTAGTTCCCGATCTCAGAGGAAATGCTTTCAGCTTCTCGCTGTTCAATATAATGTTGGCTGTGGGTTTATCATAGATGGCCTTTATTATGTTGAGGTACTTGCCCTCTATTCCCATTTTGCTGAGAGTTTTTAACATGAATGGATGTTGAACTTTGTCAAATTCTTTTTCAGCATCTATGGAGATGATCATGTGGTTTTTGTCTTTCTTTTTGTTGATGTGGTGGATGATGTTGATGGACTTTCGAATGTTGTATCATCCTTGCATCCCTGGGATGAATCCCACTTGGTCATGGTGTATGATCCTTTTGATGTAGTTTTGAATTCGGTTTGCTAATATTTTGTTGAGTATTTTTGCATCTACGTTCATCAGGGATATTGGTCTGTAGTTTTCTTTTTTGGTGGGGTCTTTGCCTGGTTTTGGTATTAGGGTGATGTTAGCTTCATAGAATGAGTTTGGGAGTATCCCCTCCTCCTCTATTTTTTGGAAGACTTTAAGGAGAATGTGTATTATGTCTTCCCTGTATGTCTGATAAAATTCCGAGGTAAATCCATCTGGCCCGGGGGTTTTGTTCTTTGGTAGCTTTTTGATTAACGCTTCAATTTCATTGCTGGTAACTGGTCTGTTTAGATTTTCTGTTTCTTCGTGGGTCAATCTTGGAAGGTTGTATTTTTCTAGGAAGTTGTCCATTTCTCCTAGGTTTCCCAGCTTGTTAGCATATAGGTTTTCATAGTATTCTCCAATAATTCTTTGCATTTCCGTGGGGTCCGTCGTGATTTTTCCTTTCTCGTTTCTGATACTGTTGATTTGTGTTGACTCTCTTTTCTTCTTAATAAGTCTGGCTAGAGGCTTATCTATTTTGTTTATTTTCTCGAAGAACCAGCTCTTGGTTTCATTGATTTTTGCTATTGTTTTATTCTTCTCAATTTTATTTATTTCTTCTCTGATCTTTATTATGTCCCTCCTTCTGCTGACCTTAGTCCTCATCTGTTCTTCTTTTTCCAATTTCGATAATTGTGACATTAGACCATTCATTTGGGATTGCTCTTCCTTTTTTAAATATGCTTGGATTGCTATATACTTTCCTCTTAAGACTGCTTTTGCTGTGTCCCACAGAAGTTGGGGCTTAGTGTTGTTGTTGTCATTTGTTTCCATATATTGCTGGATCTCCATTTTGATTTGGTCTTTGATCCATTGATTATTTAGGAGCGTGTTGTTAAGCCTCCATGTGTTTGTGAGCCTCTTTGCTTTCTTTGTACAGTTTATTTCTAGTTTTACGCCTTTGTGGTCTGAAAAGTTGGTTGGTAGAATTTCAATCTTTTGGAATTTTCTGAGGCTCTTTTTGTGGCCTAGTATGTGGTCTATTCTGGAGAATGTTCCATGTGCACTTGAGAAGAATGTATATCCTGTTGCTTTTGGATGTAGAGTTCTATAGATGTCTATTAGGTCCATCTGCTCTACTGTGTTGTTCAGTGCTTCCGTGTCCTTACTTATTTTCTGCCCAGTGGATCTATCCTTTGGGGTGAGTGGTGTGTTGAAGTCTCCTAGAATGAATGCATTGCAGTCTATATCCCCCTTTAGTTCTGTTAGTATTTGTTTCACATATGCTGGTTCTCCTGTGTGGGGTGCATATATATTTAGAATTGTTATATCCTCTTGTTTGACTGAGCCCTTTATCATTATGTAGTGTCCTTCTTTATCTCTTGTTACTTTCTTTGTTTTGAAGTCTATTTTGTCTGATATTAGTACTGCAACCCCTGCTTTCTTCTCACTGTTGTTTGCTTGAAATATGTTTTTCCATCCCTTGACTTTTAGTCTGTACATGTCTTTGGGTTTGAGGTGAGTTTCTTGTAAGCAGCATATAGATGGGTCTTGCTTTTTTATCCATTCTGTTACTCTGTGTCTTTTGATTGGTGCATTCAACCCATTAACATTTAGGGTGACTATTGAAAGATATGTACTTATTGCCATTGCAGGCTTTAAATTCGTGGTTACCAAAGGTTCAAGGTTAGCCTCTTTAGTATCTTACTGCCTAACTTAGCTCACTTATTGAGCTGTTATATACACTGTCTGGAGATTCTTTTCTTCTCTCCCTTCTTGTTCCTCCTCCTCGATTCTTCATATGTTGGGTGTTTTGTGCTGTGCTCTTTCTAGGAGTGCTCCCATCTAGAGCAGTCCCTGTAAGATGTTCTGTAGAGGTGGTGTGTGGAAAGCAAATTCCCTCAGCTTTTGTTTGTCTGGGAATTCTTTAATCCCACCATTATATTTGAATGATAGTCGTGGTGGATACAGTATCCTTGGTTCAAGGCCCTTCTGTTTCATTGTATTAAATATATCATGCCATTCTCTTCTGGCCTGTAGGGTTTCTGTTGAGAAGTCTGATGTTAGCCTGATGGGTTTCCCTTTATAGGTGACCTTTTTCTCTCTAGCTGCCTTTAACACTCTTTCTTTGTCCTTGATCTTTGCCATTTTAATTATTATGTGTCTTGGTGTTGTCCTTCTTGGATCCTTTCTGTTGGCGGTTCTGTGTATTTCTGTGGTCTGTTCGATTATTTCCTCCCCCAGTGTGGGGAAGTTTTCAGCAATTATTTCTTCTAAGATACTTTCCATCTCTTTTCCTCTCTCTTCTTCTTCTGGGACCCCTATAATACGGATATTTTTCCTTTTGGATTGGTCAGACAGTTCTCTTAATATTGTTTCATTCCTGGAGATCCTTTTGTCTCTCTCTATGTCAGCTTCTATGCGTTCCTGTTCTCTGATTTCAATTCCATCAATGGCCTCTTGCATTCTATCCATTCTGCTTATAAACCCTTCTAGAGTTTGTTTCATTTCTGCGATCTCCTTTCTGGCATCTGTGATCTCCTTCCAGACTTCATCCCATTTCTCTTGCGTATTTCTCTGCATCTCTGTCAGCATGTTTATGATTCTTATTTTGAATTCTTTTTCAGGAAGACTGGTTAGGTCTGTCTCCTTCTCTGGTGTTGTCTCTGTGATCTTTGTCTGCCTGTAGCTTTGCCTTTTCATGGTGATAGGAATAGTTTGCAGAACTGGGACGAGTGACGGCTGGAAGGACTTCCTTTCTTGTTGGTTTGTGGCCCTCCTCTCCTGGGAGAACAGCGACCTCTAGTGGCTTGTGCTGCACAGCTGTGCGCAGGCTGGGTTTCTGCTTCCTGCCCGGCTGCTATGGAGTTAATCTCCGCTGTTGCTGTGGGCGTGGCCTGGCTCGGGCAGCTACTCCAAAATGGTGGAGTCGCGTTGGAGCAGGAGCTGCTGGGAGGCTATTTATCTCCGTAAGGGGCCTCCCTGCTCCCTGCAGCCCAGGGGTTAGGGTGCCCAGAGATCCCCGGATTCCCTACTTCTGGATTAAGTGACCCACTCTGCCCCTTTAAGACTTCCAAAAAGCACCCGCCAAAACAAAACAACGACCACCAAAAAAAAAAAAAAAAAAGAAAAAAATTTTTAAATTAAAAAAAAAAAAAAATTTTTTTTTTAATTAAAAAAAAAAAAAGGTGGTCGCTCGTTTTTCTTTATTCTCCGGTGCCAGCCTCAGGCCTCTGCTCACCGGTCTTGCTGCCCTGTTTCCCTAGTATTGGGGTCCCTATCCCTTTAAGACTTCCAAAAAGCGCTCGCCAAAACAAAACAGCAAAAAAGCAAAAAAAAAAAAAAGGTCGCGTGCTTTTCTTATGTCCTCCGACACCCGGCCTCCAGTGCCCGCTCACTGTTCTTGCTGCCCTGTTTTCCTAGTATCGAGCGCCCTGCACTCTGGCCCGGATGGCGGGGGCTGGGTGTTCGGCAGTCCTGGGCTCCGTCTCCCTCCTGCTCTGCCTGCTCTTCTCCCGCCGGGAGCTGGGGGGAGGGGCGCTCGGCTCCCGCGGGGCCGGGGCTTGTATCTTACCCCCTTCGCGAGGCGCTGGGTTCTCTCAGGTGCGGATGTGGTCTGGATATTGTCCTGTGTCCTCTGGTCTTTATTCTAGGAAGGGTTGTCTTTGTTATATTTTCATAGATATATGTTGTTTTGGGAGGAGATTTCCGCTGCTCTACTCACGCCGCCATCTCCCGCCCCTCTATCTATATTTTTATTATAAATCAAATACAGTGATTATCCTTGTCTCTGCATTTGTTGAATTATTTTCTTAGGATAAATTCTAAGCAGAATTGCTGAGTCAGAGTTTATATGTAAAGAATTTCTCTGTTACCAAATTAACTTCTAAAGATGATTTAAATTTATACGTGCACTAACCGTATTCCAGAGTGCTATGTCTATGCCAGTAGGGTTATCATTTGAAAATATTTACCAATTTGATAGCTTAAAAATTGTATTGTTGCTTTAATTTACAAGATTTATGAATCTTGGCATGTGTTTAAATGTTTATTGGCAGTTCATATTTCTTTGGTGGATTGCTTATTTCTATTTGTTGTTTATTAAGATGCTTTTCTTTTCCTTTTTTGTTGGGAAGCTGTCTACATGTTTAGAATATATGATCTTTGTCATGTAAATTACAGATTTAACTGTTTCCAAAAAATTAATTCCATGTATTATTTTCCAGTATTAAGAAAATTTGCAAGAGGCTGTTTTTCTAACTTATTATCATATGGAGTCATTTGTGAGAAATATATGTTGGCTGTTGGGACTTGCTTTGTATTTCTTGAAATAATCCATCAAAAGTGTTTATATCCTTTCATGTCTAAGCCCTGCATCATCTCTAGAGTATGTTTTGAGTAAGAAATGTCAAGGAAATCACCATCTGATTATGTTCTTGCTAAGGTGCCTATTACTAGCTTTGAAGTTTGCTGCTAATCTCTTCTTCATTTCATTTCTTTGGATCTATGGTTTAGATAAGCAGCGACAAGTAAAAACAGAGAACTATGTAATTCTTTTCTTGAAGGAGTCTGCTTTTAATATTTTAACTTAATGTTAACAACTGAGATTTAATAAACTCACTGTTTTTATTTTTATTTAATCTATGCTTACATTATATGAAAACCCACATAATCAACATCAATGGTCTAAGATTATCCTCTAGAAAACTTCCTGAGATGGTTACTCAGGCAATACCCAGCAGTCAGTGAACACTGAACAATGCATTAAAATTTAAAATACCTGCTATCCAATATTATAGCTCATATTTAAATGTTCTTACCACAAAAAAGAAATGGATACTATGTGAATGGTGGAGGTGGTAGCTTATGTTACGGTGGTAACATCTGGAACATATAAATGTGTCAAATCAACATGTTGTACACTTTAAACTTACATAATGTTATGTGTCAATCATATCTCAATAAATCTGGGTCGGGGGGAGATTTTAAATATCTGTCAAAAATTGGAACTTTTCATAGTGTCAAAAGTCCACCCACTGAGTGGTGTTTTTACTCACTGTCATACTTTTCAGTACAAAAGTAACATGGTAATACTAAGTTTGACTATGAAATAAAACACATTAAATTCATGACTCTAAGATTTAAAGTTAAATAGGGGACACATGACAAGTACATATTTTTGTAAATAAAATGTTTTATTTAGGTAAGTAAGTAGGTAAACAATAATTTAAAAATTTTGAAGAATAAAGTATACAAGGTGATACTTGAAACTTTAGCAAACAGGAAAGAAAACTTTATAGGTAGAGCTTGAGTTTTTCGGAGAGAAGGAGGGGAGTAAGATAAGCAGAGTAGGAACGGTTGGGTACTGGATGCCACAAGGGTACTGATGGGGATTGGCCGCCGTGGATGGCAGGCTGGCAGAAGATACAAAAGGCAGTGACCAGCAATGTATTCTGAAGTAGAAGTCAAGGACTAGCCCCTGGTAGGCAGCTAGAATCTTGGGGAAGCAGTGGGCATGGCATGGCTATCGCTTGCAGACTGATAAAACAGGTAATGTACTGACATATGCAAACCTTAGAGATATACAGTCAACATAGAAGCAAGACAGAGCTCTAAAACCCTATGCTCCATAATTCTGTCTGCCAGGAAAATGTAAACCCCACTGACAGTGCATCTCTATTATAAATTTATAGGAGAATAAATGGGCTAAGAAAGAGAGATGACATAATTCATTATGATTTTTTTCTATGGTGCCTAACTCACATTAGGTGTATTTTTAACTGTTTGATCAGATGACTATAAAAATGCCTTTGAAAAATGGATCAGAGTGCAATTCAAACTTTGCACATAATTATGTGTAAATACATGAACTTATATACTTACTGAGAATTTTGTGTATATAATTTGGATCTTTGTAAAGTTGGCTTTGTTTGTAATGATTGCTGTTCTTTAGCCATCCACTTTTAACCATATATTCCATTTAGACGAATTTCATAATTCTTAAAACTTTGATATTCTTTTTGATACTGGGTTAGGGGACTTTGAGTGATAATTCATAGTAAAGGGAGTTGAGGTCACAAGGCCTCAGTGGCTAAGGTGGCTACATATTAAAATCCTTGAATCAGAGTGAAAAACAAAAAGTTCACTCCATATCATTTGTAGAGTGTAATCATTCCCTTTATCTTTATAGTGCATAATAATAAGCAAAGTGCTTGTCCCTGCAGTTTGACTTGATCTTCATGACAACCCTGGAAGTAGGTGGCATAACCATCATTACCTGCTGTTGTCACAGGTGAGGACACCAAGACATGGGACTTAGGTGATTTGCCCATAACCTATATTATCTGACTTGAGGAGATGTCTTTAAACATATATGGCCTCTATCATCATCATTTGATCATAGCTTCTCAGTTAGATAATATTGGAAGTACTTTTTTTCTTCTTTAGGTGTACCATACTATTTCAGGCTTAGAAGAATTGGTATTCAAATATTTGAATGAATTCTTTTTCCTGAGAAAGGTAATAATACAGCTCTACCTTGAATAGATTGTTAAAATATTCAAATCTTACTGTGTACTGTGTTTCAAAACAGATGTTTTGAAAAAATTAGATGTAGAGATAGGTCAACAGCCATGCACTCCGCATGATTCCTTCCCAGAGACATATTGCAGCAGTTAAGCATGGAGAGTAAAGTGTGTAGACAAATCTTTTAATTAGCCCATGATCATGGAACTTGTCTCATTCACTTAATAGATCTGCAAGGGCACAAAGAAAGGTTATTTCAAGTCCTTTTTATACTGTTTTTGTGGCTTGTATACTTGGCTGTTCAGGAGCTACTAGACCATAAAATCCAGCCAGTGAGAGTGTTGGAAGTCACAGAGCTCAAGGGTTTATTAAGTGGTGTGAAACTCTATTGCTTTGTGCATGTATTAAATAATTCTTTGAGTGCAAGACTTGAAAATTCCTGGCTAGTAATAACACAAATAATACTTTTAATGGCTTCAAAAGGAGATGAAAGAAATTTTGTAGTCAGCACTTTGGAGATATCACAGCATATGTCAGTTTTGTTATTGTGAGGACTTTACTTTTGGCAGATGCTCTCCCTTCTGGCACAGAGGTCTAATTACCATACAAATTAAGCTGGGAAGTGAGTGGAGGGCACAAAGCCTGGCCCCTTCTGCTTGTACCCATGTTGTGAGGGCTGCAGTACCATGCAGGCATAATGTGGGCTCATGGAACAGAGAGGGCTCTGACTGCCTTTCTTCCCATTCACATTGATTAGAGGGACATTAAGCTGCTTAGCTGCTGTGCAAACACAAGGATCATTATTTTCTTTCTTTTTTTTAGCCCAGCATCTTCTCTCCAGCAGCTTTCCACTAATTAGCCTAACCCATTCTGCTTTAATTCATAGGCACTAATTATATTTCAGCATACATTCTTACACACTAAAGTATAAGTATCTTTACTTTAATCAGTTGTTAACTATTCCTTAAATTGAGGGTTTAGTACTTTCTTGTATAGAATAACGGGCTTTGCTATGTGATGGGATGTGATTAAACCTTTCATTTAGTACACGGAGCTGAAGATGTGGATGATGCATTATTTATTTCCTAAAAAGCTCTGTATTTGCTTCTAGCCAGAGTGTAATTCAAGACTTTGTAATGTCCTTTTAAAATGGTGTTCAATGCTTAGGTAGATTTTGGGTTTGAACTAATAACCACAATTAGTAGGGCCATAATGATAATACAGATGAATAACGGCTTTTGGTTGTAAAGCATTTTCCATTTAAACTGTCTTGTTTGGTGTTTAAATAACCCTCAACATGGGTAATTTAGGGATTAATACGAGGTGGTTGCTGCAGGCCACACAGTTAGTTGGTAGTACAGCTGGTGTTTGAATGAAAGTCTCATCTCCCTTTGGGGACTCTTTTCTCCCATTTCATACTGCTTATTGACTGGAGAGTCACCCCTGCTGTTAAGCTTACATACTTACAAAGTTTCTGATACAATTGTCCTTTCCTATCAGCACTATTTATCTTTTTATTAGACTTTATAGAAAATCATCATAATTTGTTGCACAAAGAGAACCGCCTATGAGCATTTTGCAAAATTTTACATTTCACTTACAACATAAAATAGGAATCTGTATTTTTTTACTTTTTGGCAAGTAATTGCTATTCTAATTCCTTAAAACAATTATGCTTTAAAAAAATGTATCACAGGGTTTTAAGCCTGTTTAAAGAATTGTAAAGAAGATAATTTGGTGACTAGCCCCTTATGAATGGCTATTCAGAGTGGGTGAGAGCTATAGAGCTTCACAGTAGAGCTAGGTAAGAATCAAATTGGCTTAGAGACATATCAGCCTCCAGTCTAGTGCTGCCCCATCCCCCCTGAAAAGGTGTGCACCCATTAATCCTTCCTGCCATCTTATCTTACATCATTGGGATTTCTCCCCTTTAATAGATGAGACTGGGTAGAAAGGACCTTAACCTGCCAAGGTCAGAGGCTCATCCTGGAACTTCTCCTCTTGAGGAAGATCGTTCAGCCATGGCAATCTTGGGCAGGGCTAGTAGGTGGCTGTGCATTGCGCAGAAGTGACTGGTTAAGGGACAAGAAGGAGCTAATGTCCAGTGTGCTCATTTGGTGAGGTGGGCTTACCAGTCAGGTGCTGGGTTCAGCTGGAGGAAGGGGAGACATTCTCTTTACAAGTCGCAGTCCAAGCCCTTCAGTGGGGTTGCTTCCTCCCAGAGGGTTGGGGCACCTTTTGCAATTTTCCCCAAGGCATCCTGTCTTTGGTGCTGCCCTGTTGAAGGGACTCAGAGCATAGATGGGCAGTTGTATCACCATCTATGTGGTCACCAAGGCTAGACACTTCACATCTTTTCTGCTATTTTTCTTTTTTAAAATTGAATGAAACATCCAGGCATGTTGCTTTTTAGGTGGACATGGAAAGTCACCCTTTCCTAAACACTTGATTGGACCCTATTAACTGTGCAAATGTAAGGCAAATAAGTGACCACTGTTCTAGGAGAAGACTGACAGGAAATTTGTATCTGGACAAAGCCACCCCTGCTGGTGTCCCTTAGTATGCATTGCTGATTGCCAGTACAGAGGCCAACGAACCTCCTAGGGAGAAAGGGAACCAGATTTTAACCCCCCTCTCTCTTTCTGCTTACTTTTACCAGAACCTCTCCAGTGGATTACTATTGCCTCAGCTGAGGTCCTTTGAAAGGGAGGAATTCCAAGAGGCCCAAAGGGAAACTCACCAAGGAAGCAGGAGGAGGTTGAACTGGTGACCAGGCTTAACATAGGGCCTTTGGAGACTCACGGTGGAGGTTCTGGCAGCTGAGCCTGGGTCCCTGGCACAGCACTGGGCCTTTGAGATAGTGTGCATGAAGGTAAAACAGCGGTACCCTGCAGACCCTAATGTGAGGCACTACTGTAATTTGCGTGGGCAGTGGATGAAAATGGCAGGTCTGAGCTTTGCTAGAGCCATGGCAGCTAGAAGTATGGGCCTCTCTTGGACTGATTGGACTTTCCATTCTCTGTCAGCCTTGGAAGAGGCCTTGACTTTGTGAAAGTGGGACAGAACACAGACTTTTTGAACAGTTGAGGATAGGGACAGTGGAGTAGCTGCTAGAGGGAGACACTGGAATTATCGCTAACAATATAGGCTTATGGCAACTCAAAAACAATTGGAAAAATAAGAGGATTATGTTTTTTATCCTATATCTATGAAGGGTGTCATATCAGGATATTCTTTCTCTTCAGCGTGTTTCAAATCCTCTGCCTCACCACATTAAAGGGCCTTTCTACAGCCAGTCACTCTAGTCCATTTCCACACTGCTGCAGGAATGAACTTTCTAGAATACAAATATTGTTATGTCACTCTCCTGGTTGCCATCTTATAATGGCTCTGTAATTTTTAGGATAAAATCCAGATTCCGGGTTGGGTAGGTATGAGCCTCACTCCCTGGTAAGAGTCTGTCTTCCAGCCCACCCCTCACCAGTTTGCCCAGTGCGCTCACTGCCATGAACTATTTGCTGTTTCCTAAGCATACTTATGTATTATAAGCATAAGAAGCATACTTATGCTTCTTTATTTCACTGAGTCTTTGCATGTGTTATTTATCCCCTGGTTTTACTTTCTCATACTTAAAGGCTTATTCAAATATCATGTCCTTGGTGGTTTTTTTCTCCTCCACATGTCTACTTTTCTAATGAGGCTATGGACAGGGGCTATACTTTATTTATTCATTTCAGAGTGAATGTACCTGTTCCTAGCCCATGCCTGGAGATGGTAGACTATTAACTGTGTAAAATGAGAGTAAATGTGGAGACTTAAGTTTTCAGCAGGAATGGAACCTTCCCAAGTATCTCTGAAATCATGCTAGATAGATTTGTCCTCAGGGCCAAATTCAAGGCCTCTTCATTGCTCCACCATACAGTCTAGGGCAAGATACTCCATTCCCAAAGAGGAAGAATGTGTGCTGTTTTCATTCTGTTTTCCACTGGCTGGTGTTGTACTTATTTGAAATGGGAAGAGGCGAGGCCTGGCCTGGTCCGTCCTCCTTTCTCTTCCTCTCCGTTTCATTCTTTCTCATCCAGAGGCAGGTAGATTCAGGGGCTATGCTCTGGCCAGAGATGGCCTGGAGTCAGCAACAGGAGGCTTTGGGTAACTCTTCTCTTGCTTGTGGTCTGGTGCCTTTTCCTCCTCCACTGATGAGATGGCCTTTTGTCTTCATTTACTGGGAAGTTCCTCCGAGGCTGCATTTGTACAGGGCATAAAATGGGTCAGTCTTATCAATAAATGAATGGATGAAAAAGATGTAGTACAAATTCAGCCATCAAAAAGAAATCCTGCTATTTGCAACAACACGGATAGATCTAGAGGGTGTTATGCTCAGTGAAATAAGCCAGGTGGAGAAAGACAAGTACCATATGATTTCACTTATTTGTGGAACATAAATACAAAGCAAAACAGAATGAACAAAACAGCAGTAGACTCATGGACACTGAGAAGTGACTAGTGGTTACCATGGGGGAAGGGGAGAGTGAGGAAGATAAAGGGGCACTGAAGTTCTCAGTCATAATATAAGTTGGTCATGGGGATGGTAATACAGCGTGGAGAATATAGTCAGGGATTCTGTAACATCCTTGTATGTTTACAGTAACTGCACTAGTGGGGGTGAGGATTTAATAATATGGGTAACTACTGAACCACAGTGTTGTATATTTGAAACCAATGTAAGGTTGTATATCAATGATAATTCATTAAAAGAAAAATAGATAAGCCCTGTTCTGGTGGGAAAAGGCTTTTTTCATGGGTCCATTCAAATCTTTGCTAAAGTTAAATTGTGCCCTTTGCACACTGTAACTTCCTCAAGGAATCTTAGAATGGGTAAGGTAGGATTTTGTAATTTATCAGAAAAACTCCACTACAAACCATCTGAACCCAATCCTAAAAGCCCAGGACCTAGGTGCTGTCCTCCTACTCATAAGGATGGCTTTTGACTGATGGTTGAGATGTTGGTTAAAGGCAAGGTGTATTTTCAACATGAGAAATGAATGACTTAAGAAAACCCATACTGAAAGAAGAAAAGTAGAAATAAAATAATTATCCAAATGATTCTCCATTTACTTCCAACATTTTCTCTTGGGGGACTTTAGTGATTTTCATCATTTCTGGACATTTAAGTAACCAATCTTTTGATTATTATTATAAATATAATAATTTGACTTAAGTATGGCTTTATCTTTCTGATGAGAGGGTTTGCTACATATATATATATTCTAATCATTATCTTCGGTCTGTAGTGTGGCTTCTTTGAAGTACTTATTTTGTGAATACATATGGTTGCAACAACCTTGGAACAAACTGGTTTGGTTTTCTTAGGGATATGTCTGTTTATTTTGTATTCAGGAGGCATTAGCTATAAGTAGAGTAGGTAGCTAGCTGCCTGCTGAAATGGTTCGTGGTTGCTTGGGAGGCCCCTTTGCCCAATAATACACCTCCTTTCTGATTCCTTTTGTCTGAAGTTCTGTAGCTTGATTTGGGTCCAAATTTTTGGAGCTGGAGACCCCTTTAACAATCTGATGAAAGCTATGACGCTCTTTCCTAGAAAAATGCTCATAAACCTGTACATAAAATCTTACTCTTGAACTCTAAAATTGAGAACTCCTTCATTAACTGGAGGTAAAGAAGAGATTACATCTTTGCCGAGAAGATGTAAATAGGGCAAGGAAAGGGGATACATTCATTAAACAAGCATTTCTTAAGGTTTTATTATTTCCAACAGCATAGTAAGTTTTGGGATACAGGTTAAGACCCTGTCTTCTTTCTTGACAAACTGTTAGCCTGGTGGAGGAGATACTCATGTAGACAGTTATAATATGAGGTATAAGGGCTAAAACAGAGGCAGGTTACAAAGTGTCAGGGGACCATGAGGGAAGGAGGGACCAGCTCTGTAAGTGACCAGCACATGTTTACCTTAGAATGAAATGGCTGATTCAAGACCCTTGCTTTGGTTTGTTTAGAAAGGAGAAAGGGCATTGAGTGTCAAAAGCAGGTGTTGCTGAGCAAAAGGCTGAAAAGCAGGGAAGGACACAGGTTGGGGAGGCAAAGGAGTGATTGAGATTGTCAAGGAGAAACCACGCATACTTTGAAATTTTACTTGGGACCCAGTTTATTTGTAGCCATCTGAAACTTAGTTGATATTTTTCAGCTAAATATAAATAAATAAGCATAACTGCCCACTCCATGCCAACAACAAACAAAACAAATCTAAAAATTTCAAATAAACAAAATGCCCATTACTCAGACTTTTCCTTTCAATCTAATGATGCCACGTAAGCCCTGGGAAATTTGCTGATTGTTTGTGAATGCTGCAAGGTCATAGTCTACCTGTTTAAAAAAATCTTTGAAAGCTTCAACACTGTTTATTTAAAATGGATAAAGAAATGATATACATTCTGCCCTGTCTGCAGGGTCACTTGACATTTACTGTCTTCTAGGATTTGAGAAGTATTAGAGGCCACCATCTATTTTTTTTTTTTCAGTTAGACACAGCCTTATAGGATAACCACTGTATGCAGGGGAAGGACAGAAAGGATTCTGAAAGGATTCCTGTCACATGTGTTTAGAAGATACAACAAAAAAGAATGAAAATAAATTTGTCCTAATTCTATGTGGTAATACTGGAACGATACATTGCCAAAGAGAAAGAGGGAGACAGAATTTCAATTTATTTATTTTAGTTGAATAAATACATTTATTTAATAAATTATGTAATGATTTTAAAGTTAATAAATTATTAAATAAATTTTTTGAGGTATAGTTGATACAGTCTTATATTGGTTTCAAGTACACAACACTGGTTTAAGTTACTCATATTATTAAATCCTCACCCCAACTAGTGCAGTTAGTATCTGTCAACATAGGAAGATGTTGCAGAATCATTGGCACAGAATATCAATTTCTAATTAGTTTGGTGACATACCCTTTGATGATTATATCCAAAGCATTGTATGTAGAAAGTTACAGAAAGCACTTTTTTTTAATTAAAAATGTTTTTTCTGAAAAATTTTTTTTGTTGGTGTTAAAATCAGACACATGAAGTTTGCACTGCCGATATTCTGGGAATGCCCTAAGATTAGGTTTAGAGATAAAAGAAACAGTATGGATGTGCCCCCTGGTGGTCACATCATTGTGTTTGTATTCTCTTTCTTTCCTGTAGCAGTTGAGTAGGTGGTAGATTGCCGGTAATGTTCGGGTTTCCTGCAGAATATCTTTAAGATATAAGTGGTGAATTTGAGTAGCATTTTGTTGTACTTGATTGGATAATGTTTTTACCTTTGATTTAGGGTCACTAAAATAATCCTACTCCAATTTCATTATTTGAAATCAGTTTTACTGGCTGCATGTATTTTGTTACCCTTCTTGAGAATGTTTTTAGCTAACTGTATCAGCAAAGATTCGAGTTAAACTTGAAAATCATAGCTTAGTGGTAGCTTATAATGTACATTGAAATGTAAATATGCAGAAGACATACACAGTAACTGGAGTGTATGGTGCGACCTAACTAAAGTTTGGATGATGGCCAGGTGCACTGGAATTTCATTAAACACCTTTCTTGTTCTTTCAGGATTAATCTCTCTTTAGTAGAATCTTGTAGAAGAAAAAGATCCGTGGGAAAACTCATTCTTTGCAAAAAACTTTTTTTTCAGATAAGCTATGTTTATCAAGCATAGACCTCATTCGAGAGACAGTCATGGACAGCTGACTACAATAATTTCTTTTCTTTACCCTTAAACCACATGTCATCCAGACTTGTGTCAAACATTGAGATTCTCCAAAACAAACTGTTAGTGATAGAGATCTTAAAAATGATCAAAATTCCCGGAGGGCACTGTATACTTTATCTCCTCAGGGACAAGAAATCTTTGAAGGTTACTCTGTTTGTGTGGGGTGGGGGAAAATGTTTGTAGCAAAGGCTTTTAACTGAGATATAAAATAAAATTCCCCAGGAGGATTTTTACTTTATTGTTTTGTATTTTAGTATGGTTTGGTATCCTTTTTGGAT
This sequence comes from Manis pentadactyla, assembly GCF_030020395.1. NCBI lineage: Eukaryota > Metazoa > Chordata > Mammalia > Pholidota > Manidae > Manis > Manis pentadactyla. The sequence continues at coordinate 89,231,189 of NC_080029.1, read as the reverse complement.
GGTATTTACATAAAAAGTCTTAACATCTGATAGAGTACCAACATTTTATCTTTATCACACATGAATAGTTTTTTTTTTGTCCAGGAAATTTTCACGGTGGAATTAAATAAAACATCAAAGAAACCACATTCAGAACAATGCAGACTTTTGCTAAAAACTTTCTCTACAGATGTTCTTTCAATTTGCAGACAGCCAGGTAACACACCGGTCATTTTGATTGTAATGTGTCTACTGTATGCCCAATACTGCTAGGTGGTGGTTACCAAGAATACAAAAATATGTATGATGGAATCTGGGATTTCAAGTCATTGTAAGAGGTACTGTTGAGACAAGTATGGAGCCAAATTGCCTGTTGGTATCCCTGCCCTGCTTCTTACTTGTAGTGTGACCATGGAGAAGTTACTTGACCTCTCTGTGCCTTGGTTTCTTTACCTGTGAGTGTAGATGATAAAAACTGACCTTGAATGTAAAGTGCTCAGGAGAGAGTCTGGGTATGTGCTGAGGGCTCAATTCATGTTAAGTATTCTCATCCTCATCATCTGGCGAGGAAGTCAAAGCTTAGGCACCATATGCAAGAAAATGGTTCAACACCATATTTCATCAGGTAAGAAATTGGTATGACCACTTACTGCAGGGATTCTCAAAACAAACCAGTGTGAGGTGCAATATTTTGGAAAGGAAAGAATAAGGAATGGATCTGGATTTTGAACACTTAAAAAAAAGAGATTTTTTTGCTTGTTTTCCCTATTTGGATTTTAATGAAGCGGAATAATTCATTATAAATCTTGCTAATTTCCCTCTATAGGTCTGAAGACAAAGAATGCACTCTTCTTTCATTGTTTCACTATTCGTTTTTCATTTATTCAGCAACAATTTATGGATTAAGTCCTGTGTACCAGGCATTGTATTTGGTACTGGGGAAGTGACGGTGAGTGAGGCACACAAGAATCACAGCTCCAGTTTCTGTTCTCCAACCTTTTGATAATGTTCTCTCTGTGCCTCAGTGTTCTCTCTGGATCATGTTTGGCTTATTTCTCAGTTTGTTTTTAAAAATTATTTAGGATGAAGATTGCAAGCACATACAAAAATGTAGTCAGAAGAGTATAATGAACCCAGGTACCCATCTCTAATCTTTAGCTTCAGTGATTATCAAGTCCATGTCCCTATTCCTGACCCTTCTCTAGCAGGAGTTATTCTAAAGCAAATCTGAGACATCATATCATTTACCCCATAAATACTTCAGTATGAGTCTCTAATTAATAAGGAAATTTTAGCAATTAAGCATCTGTGCTATTATCCACCTAAAAAATCAACAATAATTCCCTAACATTAAATTACCTCAAAGGTGTCCTTAAAATTTCTAAATTTTAAATTAACATACAGAAAAATGTACTTTTTTTGCATAAGGTTCTATGAATACTAACACATGTAAGAATAGGTGACAGTTCTGTTGCTCCCAAAACTACCCATGCTATCCTATCCTTTTATAGTTACATTCTCCCCACATCCATAAGGGAACACCATGTACATGGAGTAACAGTGTGTAATCTTGTGTCCAGATTCTTTCAGTCAGCCTAATGCCTTTGAGGGTCATCCAACTATTATTCTTTCCTTTTTATTGCTGTTTTCCAGTGTGTGGAATACAGTGAATAGTATTCCATTATACAGGTGTACCACAATTTATCCATTCACTTGTTGAAGGACATTTGGGCTATTTTCAGTTTTTGGAGATTATGAATAGAATTGTTATAAACTTTGTACAGGTTTTTGTGTGAACATATTTTCACTTCTCTGGGATGTGTGCTCAAAAGTGGATTGCTGAGTCATATGGTAAGTATATGTTTACCTTTAAAAGAAACTGCCCAAACTGTTTTATCCAGTGGCCTTACCATTTTGTGTTTCCCTCCAGCAAATTACAAGTTTTAATTGTTCCACACTCTTACCAGCCCTTGGTATTGTTAGAATTGAATATTTTAATCATCCTAATAGTTGTGAGTGGTATCTTGTTGTTTTAGTTTGCACTTTCCTAGTGGCTAATGATGTTGAACCTACTTTCATGAACCCGTTTGCCATGTACACACCCTCTTTGGTGAAGTCTTTTGCCCATTTTAAAATCAGCTGTTTTCTTACTGTTGAGTTTTGAGAATTCTTTTTATTTTCTGTTCATAAGTTCTTTATGAGATATTGGGTTTTTTTTGCAGTCTGTGGCTTTTCTTCTCATTTTCTTAACAATGTCTTTTGCAGAAAATTTTAATTTTGATGCAGTCCAGTTTATCTTTTTTTTTTTTTTGGTGTCATGTCTCAGAAGTCTTTGTCTAACCCCAAATATGACATTTTTCCTTTATGTTTTCTTTTAAAAGTTTTATGGTTTTATATATTATCATTAGATATATGATCCATTTTGAATTAAGTTTTGTAGAAGGTGTAAGGTTTAGGTCCAGGTTCTTCTGCTTTTGCATATGGGTGTCCATTTGTGCCAACAGCATTTGCTGAAGGTGATTCTTTCTTTCTTTGAACTGCTTTTTCTATTGAATTGATTTTACACCTTTTTAAAAATCACCTGGCCATATTTGTGTGGATTTATTACTGGGCTCTTTGTTCTGTTCTATTGATCTATTGTGTCTGTCCCTTTGCTAATACTTGCCTTAATTGCTGTGATTTTATAGTCAGTCTTAAAATCAGGTCATGGTGATTACTCCAAATTTATTTATCTTCTTTCAAAATTATTTTAACTATCATAGTTCTTTTGTGTTTTATATTAATTTAGAGTGAGCTTGTCTATATCTACAGAAAATCATACTGAAGTTTTGATTGGGGTTTCATAGACCTATAGATAAATTTGGTGAGATTGGCATCTTTATTATGTTGTATCTTCTAATCCATCAACATGGTATGTCTTTTTACTTATTTAGGATTTTTAAAAATTTATTTTGGCAGCATTTTGTAGTATTTCATATATAGATCTTGTACTCTTTAGGTTTATACTAAAGTATGTCACTTTTGGAACTTTTGTAAATGGTATGTTTTGTTTCTAATTGTACATTGTTAGTATATATAGAATAATGATTAATTTTTTGTGTTAACTTTTATCCTGTGAACTTGCTAAAATCACTTATTTGTTCTAGGAGTTTTTTTCCTGTTTCCTTCGGATTTTCTCCATAGTCAATCATATGTGTGACTAGGATTAGCTTTATTTCTTTATTTCCAATCTGTATGCCTTTTATTTATTTTCTTGCCTTTTTTCTTACACGTAGAGCTTCTAGTATAATGTTAGGTATGGGTGTTGGTGGATATATTTGCTTTGTTTCTGTTCTTGGGAGGAAAGCATTCAGTCTTTCACCATAAAGGATGATGTTAGCTGCAGGTTTTATCAGGTTGAAGAAGTTCCCTTCTGTTCCTACTTTGCTGAGTTTTTATCATGAATGGATGCTGAATTTTGTCAAATGCTCTTCTGCATCAATTTATAAGAGTCTGGTCTTTTTTTTTTGTCCTTTAGATTGCTGATCTGGTAGATTACATTGGTTGGTTTTTGCATATTGATTTGTTTTCAGTCCCATGATATCAAGTTGTGGTTCATATCAAGTTTTGAAGTCCCATCTGGAAATGTCTAATAAGGGATCAATTACCAGAGAACATTTAGACTTATTTTAGGGCTGATGTGTTGGAAATCAGTTGGCTATTTGGGCTGTAACCACCCCGTTAGGTTCTGCTGACCTGGTTCCCAAGAACTGACTCAGAGATCAGCCTGTCTCTACTGCCTATATATTTTGCCTTCACCCTTTCTATCTACTTATATTAAGTTTCCTTCTCTTGCCTTACCTGTATCGAATGAGGAACTTCTAAACATTGGAGTCACTTCTGAACATCTCCTTCCACCATTTGTACATATTTAATTTGTAGCAGGAGAGTCAGGGAACAGATTGTATTTTAAGAAATAAACATGTACTTAAATTATTATAAATACATTTGTGACTGGAGTGTTAAAATTTAAATAATATTAAATAATTTTCACAAATTTTGTCCTTTCATGTGGCATGAAAAGAAAAAACTATGGATGTCTTGTCACAACTAGTCTTCTAAGATCTGATTTAACATTGCAAATATTTTTGGAAGTTAATAGAAACAAACCAGGGAGTCATATAAATGTTTGTATGTGGTTAACATAATTTGCTTGCCTCCCCGGAGGCTAAATTCCAAAGAATTTGTTTCTGTATACTTGAGTCTGGAGGTACAACTGTACAGAGATCCCTGTGAAAGCAAGTCCTCATGGGAAGCCTCAGCATGCGTGGCTGCCCCACTCACCCGCCTCCTGCCCAGCAGTTGGAATGCCATGGCTATGGCATCAGCTCAGAGTTCTGCTTTCTGTTAAAACATAGTCTCAGTTTCTTCGATCAAACCATTAATAGATGTCATTTCACATTTTAGGTTTTAGTTCCCAGGCAGTGTTAAAATCAAATGTGTGGGGTTTATATTCCCAGCTGCCTTTTTTTCCAAAGTAAAATATGTAGGTTTCAGTTTTCAACAGGCCACATTTCTTCTAATAAAAACAGGTGGAACAAAATATGCTTTATACACATATAAAAATGTCAAACCATAATGATTTTAGTACTGCATATTAAAAAAATGGCTAATATTTAAGATATTAGTATCTGCAAAGAAAGTAAATTATGGAAAGTAAATTACAATATATCATTTATATAAAAGAAAAAGGTGGTTGGAAACTAGTCCAGCAACTTTATTGAGACGATTTTATTTTAGCTTCTATATATGCATGTCTTTGAGCTTTAAATTATTGAGATTTTGACCTTAAAATTATTAAACTTTTGTACCTGATACTTGGACCCAAAGTTTCAAAAATCCTATTTGTGTTTGGAGACACAGTTCGTCATGTGAAAAACTACCTTCATGCTGTGGACTCACCAGATAAAGCATCTAAGTAGGTTCTGGTGCCAAAATCAGTTGTGCCTCCTCATGGCTCACTTCCTACCATCTGATTGATACTCTGAGTGCCTTTTTGCCCTGTTTGCTAGGAAGCTCAGAAAAAAAAATTTCAGCCTATCTCTAGCAAGGCTACAAGACTTTGGTCCACACATTTTGCACATTGAGCATACACCTGGAATCATTTTCATCTGATTTCTTTTACCATTTTTTTTCTTTTGCCTAATTTTTTCACTTCCTCTCATGTTATATTGTAGTTAGTGCTATAAGCTGCTGTATATCCATATTGGAATAACACAGTTAGAAATTGATTTTAAAAAATCTGATTTGTTATTCTTAGATGATTTCATCTACAGCATTATATTTTTCTAGCACTTTGGCACTTTTTCTTTATAACTTACCCTTACACATTCTTAAATGATAAAATCCCCAACAGGAAAATTCCTGGGATGTATTTTAAGAAATCTTTACTGCCTTTTCAGATAATGAAAGTAATGCTATCTGGTTATAAAAACATAAAACATTATAGAAATACATAATGTAAAAAATAAAGGTCTCCTCCATAAGCTCCTTCCAAAAAAAAGAAAAAAAAATCCAAAATCAAAACCAAAGAACTGTTAACCATTTGGTGGATTTTTTCCCCAGGTTTATTGAGAAATAATTGACATAAATCATGGTGTAAGTTTAAAGCATACAGCATGATAGCTTGATTTATATATATTGTGAAATGATTATGACAGTTATGACAGTAAGTTCAGCTAACATCCATCTTCTATTAGGTACAATAAAAAGTAAAGAAAAAATAATAAAGGAAAAAACTTTCTTCTTGTGATGAGAATTAAGATTTACTCTCTTAACTTCTCTACATATCAGACAGTAGTGGTAACTCTAGTCATCATGTTGTACATTACAACCCTAATACTTCTTTATCTTGTAGCTGGAAGTTTGTACCTTCTGACCACCTTCCTCTAATTACCCCTCCTCCCACGCTTCACCTCTTGTAACTACCAGTCTGATCTCTTTTTCTATGAGTTTGTTTGCTTTTTTAGATTCCACATGTAAGTGAGATCCTACAGTATTTATCTTTCACTGACTTACTTCACTTAACATAATGCCTTCAAAGTCCATCCATGTTGTCACAATGGTAGTATTTCCTCATTTTTATAGCTGAATATTCTATTGTATGTATATGTATGTATACATATATCATAACTCCTTTATCCAGTCATCCATCAATGGACACTGAGGTTGTTTCAATATCTTGGCTACTGTAAGAAATATGGCTGGAACCCTGGGGCTGTGGATATCTTTCCAAGCTAGAGTTTTCATTACCTTTGGATATGCTCCTAGAAGTGGGATTGCTGGATCATATGGTACTTCTATTTTTAATTTTTTGAGGATCCTCCATACTGTTTCCCATAATGCTGTATCAATTTACAGTCCCACCAACAGTGCCAAAGGGTTTCCTTTTCTCCATATCCATGCCAGCATTTGTTATCTCTTCTCTTTCTGATGAGGTGATACCCCATTGTGGTTTTGATTCACATTATCCTGATAACCAGTGATATCAAACATCTTTTCATGTATCTTTTGACTGTGGCATTTTGTACATCTTCTTTGGAGAAATGTCTATTTAGGTCCTTTGCCAATTTTTAAATTGGGTTATTTATTTTTATGCTTTTGAGTTGTATGAGTTCTGTATATGTTTTGCATATTAATCCCTTATCAGAAAATATTTGCAAATATTTTTAACAATGTGTATGTTATCTTTTCACTTTGTTGGTGGTTTCTTTTACTGTGTCGAAACTTCCTTGATGTAGTCCCACTTGTTTATTTTATTTTGTTGCTTGTATTTTATTTTTTTAAATTAAGGTATCATTGATATACACTCTTATGAAGGTTTCACAAGGAAAAAATGTGGTTATTACATTCACCCTTATTATCGAGTCCCCCCCATACCCCATTGCAGTCACTGTCCATCAGTGTAGTAAGATGCCACAGAGTCCCTATTTGTCTTCTCTGAGCTACACTGTCTTCCCTGTGACCCCACACACACCATGTACACCAATCATGATACCTCACAATCCCCTTCCCCTTCCTTCCCCACCTGCCCTCCCCCACCTCTCCCCTTTGGTAACCACTAGTCCCTTCTGGGAGTCTGTGAGTCTGCTGCTATTTAGTTCCTTCAGTTTTGCTTCATTGTTATACTCCACAAATGAGGGAAATCATTTGGCATTTGTCTTTCTCTGTCTGACTTATTTCACTGAGCATAATACCCTCTAGCTACATCCATGTTGTTGCAAATGGTAGGATTTGTTTCTTTCTTATGGCTGAATAATATTCCATTGTGTATATGTAACACATCATCTTTATCCATTCATCTACTGATGGACACTTAGGTTGCTTTCCATATCTTGGCTATTGTAAAAAGTGCTGCAATAAACATAGGGGTGCATATGTCTTTTTGAATCTGAGAAGTTGTTTTCTTTGAGTAAATTCCTAGGAGTTGGATTCCTGGATCAAATGGTATTTCTATTTTTAGTTTTTTGAGGAACCTCCATACTGCTTTCCACAATGGTTGAACCAATTTACATTTCCACCAGCAGTGTAGGAGGGTTACCCTTTCTCCGCATCCTCACCAGCACTTGTTGTTCCTAGTCTTTTCTATGTTGGCCATTCTAACTGGTGTGAGGTGACATCTCATTGTGGTTGTAATGTGTATTTCCTTCATAATTAATGATGTGGAGCATCTTTCCAAGTGCCTATTGGCCATGTGAATTTCTCCTTTGAAGAATTGTCTGTCCATATCCTCCACCCATTATTTAATAGGGTTATTTGCTTTTTGGGTGTTGAGGCATGTGAGTTCTTCATATATTTTGGATGTTAACCCCTTGTCGGATATGTCATTTATAAATACGTTCTCCCATACTGTAGGTTGTCTTTTTGTTCTGCTGATGGTTTCCTTTGCTGTATAAAAGCTTTTTATCATGATGTAGTCCCATTTGTTCATTTTTTGTTTTCTTTCCCTTGCCTGAGGAGATGCGTTTAGGAAAAAGTTGCTCATGTTTATATTCAAGAGATTTTTGGCTATGTTTTCTTCTGAGAGTTTTATGGTTTCAAGACTTACATTCAGGTCTTTGATCCATTTTGAGTTTACTCTTGTGTTTGGGGTTAGACAATAATCCAGTTTCATTCTCTTGAATGTAACTGTCCAGTTTTGCGAACACCAGTTGTCAAAGAGGCTGTCATTTCCCCAATGTATATCCATGGCTCCTTTATCTTATATTAATTGACCATATATGCTTGGGTTTATATCTGGGCTCTCTAATCTGTTCCATTGGTCTATGGGTCTGTTCTTGTGCCAGTACCAAATTGTCTTGATTATTGTGGCTTTGGAGTACAGCTTGAAGTTGGGGAGCATAATCCCCCCAGCTTTATTCTTCCTTCTCAGGATTGCTTTGGCTATTCGGGGTCTTTTGTGGTTCCATATGAATTTTAAAACTTTTTGCTCTAGTTCATTGAAGAATGCTGTTGGTATTGTGATAGGGATTGCATTGAATCTGCAGATTGCTTTAGGCAGGATGACCATTTTGACAATATTGATTCTTCTTATCCATGAGCATGGGATATGTTTCCATTTATTGGTATCTTCTTTAATTTCTCTCATGAGTATCTTATAGTTTTCAGAGTATAGGTCTTTTACTTCCTTGTTTAGGTTTATGCCTAGGTATTGTATTCTTTTTAGTGCAATTGTGAATGGAATTGTTTTCCTGATTTCTCTTTCTGCTAGTTCATTGTTAGTTTATAGGAATGTAACAGATTTCTGTGTATTAATTTTGTATCCTGCAACTTTGCTGAATTCAGATATTAGTCTAGTAGTTTTGGAGTGGATGCTTTCAGGTTTTTTATGTACAATATCATGTCATCTGCAAATAGGGTAAAGGTAACCTCTTCTTTACCAATCTGAATACCTTTTATTTCTTTGTATTGTCTGGTTGCCGTGGCTAGGACCTCCAGAACTATGTTGAATAGAAGTGGGGAGAGTGGGCATCCTTGTCTTGTTCCTGATCTTGAAGGAAAAGCTTTCAGCTTCTTGCTGTTAAGTGCAATGTTGGCTGTGGGTTTGTCATATATGGCCTTTATTATGCTGAGGTACTTGCCCTCTATTCTCATTTTTTTGAGAGTTTTTATCATGAATGGACGTTGAATTTTGTCGAATGCTTTTTCAGCATCTCTGGAGATGATCATGTGGTTTTGGTCCTTCTTTCTGTTGATGTGGTGTATGATATTGATGGATTGTCGAATGTTGTACCATCCTTGCATCCCTGAAATAAATTCTACTTGATCATGATGGATGATATTTTTGATGTATTTTTGAATTTGGTTTGCTAACATTTTGTTGAGTATTTTTGCATCTATGTTCATCAGGGATATTGGTCTGTAACTTTCTTTTTTTTTGTGGTGTGTTTGCCTGGTTTTGGTATTAGAGTGATGCTGGCCTCGTAGGATGAGTTTAGGAGTTTTCCCTCCTCTTCTACTTTTTGGAAAACTGTAAGGAGGCTGGGTATTAGGTCTTCACTAAATGTTTGATAAAATTCAGCAGGGAAACCATCTGGTCAACGGTTTTGTTCTTAGGTAGTTTTTTGATTACCAATTCAATTTTGTTGCTGATAATCAGTCTATTCAGATTTTCTGTTTCTTCCTGGGTCAGTCTTAGAAGGTTGTATTTTTCTAGAAAGTTGTCCATTTCTTCTCGGTTCTTCAATTTGTTAGCATATAATTTTTCATAATATTCTCTCATAATTCTTTGTATTTCTGTGGTGTCTGTAGTGATGTTTCCTTTCTCATTTCTGATTCTGTTTATGTGCGTAGACTCTCTTTTTTTCTTGATAAGTCTGGCTAGGGGTTTATCTATTTTGTTGATTTTCTTGAAGAACCAGCTCCTGGTTTTATTGATTCTTTCTATTGTTTTATTCTTCTTGATTTTATTTATTTCTGATCTAATCTTTATTATGTCCCTCCTTCTACTGACTTTGGGCCTCATTTGTTCTTCTTTTCCTAGTTTCATTAATTGTGAGTTTAGACTGTTCATTTGGGATTGTTCTCCTTTCCTGAGGTAGGCCTGTATTGTGTATACTTCCCTCTGAGCATGGCCTTTGCTGGGTCCCACATATTTTGTGGTGTTGAATTATTGTTGTCATTTGTCTCCATATATTGCTTGATCTCTGTTTCAATTTGGTTATTGATCCATTGATTATTTAGGAACATGTTATTAAGCCTCCATGTGTTTGTAGGCTTTTTTGTTTTCTTTGTGTAATTTATTTCTAGTTTCATACCTTTGTGGTCTTAGAAGCTGGTTGGTACAATTTCAGTCTTTTTGAATTTACTGAGGCTCTTTTTGTGGCCTAGTATCTGATCTATTCTTGAAAATGTTCCATGTGCACGTGAGAAGAATGTGTATCCTGTTGCTTTTGGCTGGAGTGTTCTGTAGATGTCCATTAGGTCCATCTGTTCTAATATGTTTTCAGTGCCTCTGTCTCCTTACTTATTTTCTGTCTGGTTGATCTGTCCTTTGGAGTGAGTGGTGTGTTGAAGTCTCCTAAAATGAATGCACTGCATTCTATTTCCCCCTTTAGTTTTGTTGGTATTTGTTTCACATTTGTAGTTGATCCTCTATTGGGTGTATAGATATTAGTAATAGTTATATCCTCTTGTTGGATTGACCCCTTTATCATTATGTAATGTCCTTCTTTGTCTCTTGTTATTTTCTTTGTTTTGAAGTCTATTTTCTCTGATACAAGTACTGCATCTCCTGCTTTTTTCTTCCTATTAGTTGTATGAAATATGTTTTCCCATCCCTTTACTTTCAATCTGTGTATGTCTTTTGGTTTGAGGTAAGTCTCTTGTAGGCACCATATAGATGGGTCTTGTTTTTTTATCCATTCAGTGACTCTAGATCTTTTGACTGGTGCATTCAGACCATTTACATTTAGGGTGATTATCGATAGGTATGTACTTATTGTCATTGCAGGGTTTAGATTCGTGGTTACCAAAGGTTCAAGGGTAATTACCTTACTGTCTAACAGTCTAATATAACTCACTTAGTATGCTATTACAAACACAACCTAAAGGTTCTTCTTTTTTTTTTCCTCCTCCATACTTTATATATTAGGTATCATATTCTGTACTCTTTTTCTATCTCTTGATTGACTTTGGGGGTAGTTGATTTGATTTTGCATCTGTTTAGTAATTAATTGTTCTACTTTCTTTGCTGTGGTTTTATTATCCCTGGTGACAGCTATTTAGTCTTAGGAACACTTCCATCTATAGCAGTCCCTCCAAAATGCACTGTAGAGATGGTTTGTGGGTGGTAAATTCTCTCAGCTTTTGCTTATCTGAAAATTGTTTAATCCCTCCTTCAAATTTAAATGATAATCTTGCCTGATAGAGTATTCTTGGTTCGAGGCCCTTCTGCTTCATTGCATTAAATATATCATGCCACTCCCTTCTGGCCTGTAAGGTTTCTGTTGAGAAGTGTGATGATAGTCTGATGGGTTTTCCTTTGTATGTGATCTTTTTTCTCTCTCTAGCTGCTTTTAAAAATCTGTCCTTATCCTCCTTGATCTTTGCCATTTTAGTTATTATGTCTTGGTGTTGTCTTCCTTGGGTCCCTTGTGTTGGGAGATCTGTGCACCTCCATGGCTTGAGGTACTATCTCCTTCCCCAGATTGGGGAAGTTTTCAACAATTACCTCTTAAAAGACACTTTCTATCCCTTTTTCTCTCTCTTCTCCTTCTGGTACCCCTATAATCCGAATATTTTTCCGTTTGGATTGGCCACACAGTTCTCTCAATATTCTTTCATTCTTAGAGACCCTTTTTTCTTTCTGTGCCTCAGCTTCTTTGTATTCCTCTTCTCTAATTTCTATTCTGTTTACCGTCTCTTCTACTACATCTAGTCTGCTTTTAAAACCTCCATTGTATATTTCATTTCAGATATGAAATTTCTTAATGATTTAATCTCTATCCTATATTCATCCCTGAGTTCTTGAATATTTTTCTGTACCTCCATGAGCATGTTTATTAATTTTATTTTGGATTCTCTTTCAGGAAGATTGGTGAGTTCAGTTTCATTTGGCCTGTTTTCTGTTGATTGTGAGATTTTTGTTTGAACCAGGTTCTTTTGATGTTTCATATTTGTATGTGGCACCCTCTAGGGGCCAGAAGCTCTAGTCTCTGGAGGTGCACAGCCCCTGGAGTTATGTCAGGGGTCACAGGGGAGCTGCATTATATCCTGGGGGTAGGAAAGAGCTTTTTCCTGTTTCCCGGCTTCAGTGCCTGTCTCCACTCTCAGAACCACTGGGCTGACCACACAGTTGCAAGCCTATGTGCTTTGCGTCTGTGCCTGCCATAGGTGGGGCCTCCCTCTGTCTGGCCTTATGCCAGGGCAGGGACTGCCGGTTTGTGAGCTGGTGCTGGCAGGCCAGGAGGAAGGCACAGCAGGCTGTGCATCACAGTGCGGGACCATAGAGCTGAGTAGCCAGCCATGGGAATGGAGTGCCTGAAGCTCCTGAAAATTCCCAACCTTCTGGGCAGTGCACACCCAGACAACCTTGTCCACCTATCTCTTTTCCTATGCTGCAATTCTGTGCAAACCCTGCCCCTTCAGCAGCCCTCTCACTGCTAGGAAGCCTCCCAGACTGGCCACCTTTACTTTGTCCCAGAGCAGCCGGATGAGGATCCCTGTCTTCCACAAATGGCTGGAATCTCAGTCTCTCCAAGTATTCCATCTGTCTTAGCTTTCCAACCCCACTAATCTCCAGAGCACCATGCAATGTAGGTTTGTGCTCCTAAAGTAGATCTCCTGGGCTGGGTGTTCAGCAGTCCTAGACTTCCACCTACTCCCTGCTCCATTTTTCTTCCTTCTGCTGGTGAGCTGGAGTCAGGGAAGGGCTTGGGTCCCACCTGGTCAAGGCTTTTGAACGTTACCCTGTTTCATGAGGTCTACTCTGTTCGTGAGGTCTTTATGCAGTCTGGTGCAGCCTTCTTTCCTGTTGCTGTTTTAGGATTAGTTGTATTAACTATATTTTCATATTATATGTGGTTTTGGGAGGAGTTCTCTGTCTCACGTCTCATGACGCCATCTTGAATCTCCTGCCTCTTGTTGCTTATATTTTAGATGTCATATCCAAAAAATCATTACCAAGACCCATGTCAAGGAGCTTTGGCATGCTAAAACTTGTTATCTCTTGTCTTTTTGATGAGATGATAGCCATTGTGGTTTTGATTTGCATTATATTGAAAAGAAAACCTGTATTTTCTCCTAGGAGTTTCATGGTTTCAGGTTTTACATTTACATTTTCCCTCCATTTCGAGTCAATTTTTGTGAGTGGTGTATGGTGGTGTTTTATGTCATGCCTTCAAATTATATCACATTGGAGTGGCAGTGGGAAAGATTTTTTCCTCTGTGGTTCTTAGCTATGTAACTTTTTATCATTTCTATACTGCATAGTCTTGAAGATACATCAGTCAAATCTGAGGGACCTACAACTCAGTGTTCTTGGAATGTTTTGTAGGGGTTGCTCTCCAGATCAGGCAAATGGAATTTAGAGCATAGAGTGGTGGTTCACAGTCTGGCTGTGACATGAGAATCAGATAGCTGAGTAACTCCAGGCAAGTTACCTTTCCTTCATGAGGCCCAATTTTCTGGGGATAATAATTGCTTTAAAGTATTTTTGTTTTGTGCAAATAAGTGAGATTGTATGTAAAGCACTTAGCACAGTGTGTAGTATGTAATAAATGCTAAATAAATGTTAGGTTCTATATTATTTTGAGTAATGACTGATTGCTCTTTATAAACCCTAAATAATCATGGTACAAGAAGATAGAAGCTTATTCCTCTCCCATGTGTATGTGTAGATGAAGGTTCAGGACTGACTATAGTTCCACAGTTACAAATACCCAGGTTGTTTGTACCTTGATGCTTATGTATCTTTCATTTCATGGTCTAAAGTAGCTGCTGTAGCTCTGTGGCTACCTCAACTATTTTCCAGCCAGGGGAAGATCATGACTGAGAAGTTGCATATATTATGTGTACTCACATCCTGTTGGCCAAAACTTAGTTATATGACCATGCTAGCAGCAATGGAGGCTGGGACATGAGTTTTTAGCTAAGTGCCATATGACCAACTAAAAGTACTGATACCATGTCAGAGGAGAACAGACATCATGAGGCAACTTGCAGCCTCTGTCACTGCACCTATAGCCTTGTCTCTGAGGTAAGGCAGGTGTTCTGAATGTATTTTCTTTAAGAACCAGTGCATTTCTCAAACACCTTTGTAAACTTTTTTATGTTTTTATCTTTTGAAAATTCTTTAAGATAGTGATCGCCAGATGTTCATTAGTTCTTGTATAAAGAACTATTTCCTTTAATTCTAAAATTATTTTTTTATGCTTCAAGAACTCCCTAATATTTAGGATTGTGGGCCTTATTATTATTTTTTTGTATCATTAATCTACAATTACATGAAGAGCATTATGTTTACTAGGCTCCCCCCTTCACCAAGTCCCCCCCACATACACCTTCACAGTCACTGTCCATCAATGTAGTAAGATGCTATAAAATCACTACTTGTCTTCTCTGTGTTGTAGAGCCCACCCCGTACCTGCCCCCCCACATTATACATGCAAATTGTAATGCCCCCTTTCTTTTTCCCACCCTTATCCCTCCCTTCCCACCCATCCTCCCCAGTCCCTTTCCTTTTGGTAACTGTTAGTCCATTCGTGGGTTCTGTGATTCTGCTGCTGTTTTGTTCCTTCAGTTTTTCTTTGTTCTTATACTCCACAGATGAGTGAAATCATTTGGTATTTGTCTTTCTCTGCCTGGCTTATTTCACTGAGCATAATACCCTCTAGCTCCATCCATGTTGTTGCAAATGGTAGGATTTGTTTTCTTCTTATGGCTGAATAATATTCCATTGTGTATATGTACCACATCTTCTTTATCCATCCATCTACTGATGGACATTAAGGTTGCTTCCATTTGTTGGCTATTGTAAATAGTGCTGCGATAAACATGGGGGTACATCTGTCTTTTTCAAACTGGGCTTGTGGGCCTTATTCTTAACATTTCCTGCGTTCTATGTTTTAAGAAGTACACAATTCACTGAAATTAGTCATATACTGTGGGAGTTTGCTTAAGATTTTCTCTACTTCAGGTTAACATGGTATAGACTTTAGTTACATGATTATAAACATTCATATGAATGCTGAAAGATTCAGATTTGGAAAAGCCGAAAGTTTATTATCATAAGTAATAGTTTTGGTACCTTGTGGCCATTTCAAATATTAATGTTAAAGTTTGTGCCTGTGACAAATGGAAAGTTATGTAGTCAGGGAAACACCTGTGATGACATTGCCAGTGATGACATTTGTTGGGTTTTCTCCTTTAATAGACTGATATTTCTTCATATTGACTAATCCTTAAAATGCTTTAACATAAATGATTCTTGTTGGTATCTATGATATTCTTTCATATGGTGATAAAGTCTCCTATGTGACTAGGTTATCTATATACTAAGTTCTGTCATCTCAGATACAGCAGAACTCTTATTGTAAAATTTGACTTCATGGTTGTCTCAACTGAATAGTAGCTGAGACTATGACCCAAATTTGTGTGTTACTTAGGGAAGACATTCATTTTTCCATGTCAGTTTGCCAGGGCAGCAGTTCAGAAATATGTACAAGGCCTTGCAATATTTTTTCAGGTCTGTTTGTTTTTTGAAGCTGGATTTAAGATATTCAGCGCTCTTGGTTGTTTAGCTTTTAGCCTACTTGGGCTTCTAGGCTGCTGCAATAATTATACTGAGCTCTCTCTATCTTTCTTAAAATCTTAATATTGGTTGTCTGAGCATAGAATATCCTAAAATTTCATGAAAAACTATTCAGCTTTATCCAATTAACAAGGAGAAAAAGGATAAAAAGGATTCAGACACTGAACAGCATAGTAAACTCAGCTGCAGAATGAACCTGTGCATATGGATGGCCTAACACCCAGATAAAAGCCATCCATGCTTTTGGATTCTGTTTTGAGACCTCAGTAGTGGGGACTTTCTTGTGATTAAAAAAAAAAAAAGACAATACTCAAAGAATTAAAAAACCTAAAAACTTATAATTGACTTTTGTCTCCAGTGTTTAATTTTAGCAGCTTTTGTGATTCTGTGTGGACAGATTATACAGGGAGGCAGACTCGGGCTATGTGACTTTAGATTGTCTTCCAGCAGGGAAGCAAAATTTCCATTGGATGAGTCCAAAATTCTGATACTCTCATTGATTTTAGCTAGCAATAACATAAAACAGTATTAAAGGAGGAAAATCCCATGCTCTTGATAAGAATTGGTAGCAGTTTTATTTTTAGAAAACAAAATATGGAAACAACTATATTTATTGTTTTAAAAGATTTTATATGTTTTTGTAAAGCGTATTGCACTGTTATCATTACTTTAAATATGAATGCGTTTATATTTCAAACAAAATATTCACTAATATTTACCTTTCCAATGAGATATTTTATTTGCATGACTATTTTTAAAACATGTGCTCGTTTTGGTGGAGTTACTCTTGTGGTGTTTAAACTGTATTTACATATTTTCCTCTTCCTTATGACTGTCTCATTTCTGACTTATAAGACTAAATACCAAATGCTTTTTTTCTGTGTGTGGTTGTTGGATAGCTTACAGATAGAACACACACACAAAAAGTATGTTTATTATTAACTAAATTCACTTATATTTCATTTATTAAATATAATTTTAATTATTTTGTAAGCTTTTAAATATATTAAGTTCTGTTAGCAAAATGTGTTAACTACCTTTAACATTTTGGTGTATTTTCTTTCTACAAGTTCTTTTTCTATGTATACAAATATATTCATTTATACCTATGTAATAGATTAGATATAGGTGTGTGTGTATATATATATATATATATATATATATATATATATACACACACACACTATTTAGATTGTACATATAATGTTAATATCACAAAAATTCACCTTGTCAGTATTTACACTTTTAAAATACACTTTCACTTTTTTTGCATTAAAAAAATGGGAATATAGTTGACATACGATATTACATTGGTTTCAGATGTATAGCATAGTGATTCAGTAATGATAAGAATTACTAAATGCTCACAACTGTAAGTGTAGTTATCCCCATAAATACACTTCTAAACAATTGCCCAGTACTATATTATATTGTGTGATATACCACAATTTACCAATTCCCTTGTTGAACATTAAAATTTTGTGTTAGAAATAATGCTGCAATAATCATCCTTGTATGCTTATTTTTGTGTCTCTGAATTTCCTTAGGATAAATTCCTGGGAGTAGAATAACTGGTTTAAAGGGGTGAAAAAAATTTTTAAAGGCTCTTGAATGCATTATGCCAAATTCATTGGTCCATTCAAAAAATATTTTCTAAGCACCAATATTGTATCATGCCCTTGGGATACAGCATTGAATAAGACAGCCCTTTCTCTCAACTTATAGTATAGTTGGGGGACAGACATGTGTATGATTAAGCTCAAGTCCATGCTCTCCAGAAAAATTATGTTAATTTACATGTCATTAAAATTGTCAATATATGCATGTAGTTTTGGTATGTGTGTATGTGTTCTTTTGAAATTAGGACATCATGGAATTCTTTACGGGAAATAAAAATGTATGTGGTTTGGTTATTGTTTATCATGAATCAAATACCTAATAATTTTGGACATAATTGATTTAGAAAACATAATCCATTTCAGTGTTTTCAGTTCCCTAACAAGGCATTTATCTGCATTTGTATTGTGTTCTCAATTCCATTTTTTTAATGGGTGCTTTCTTATTATGTTCTCCCAGTGTTTTGATAACTTCTGCCACTGACGAATAGAACACTACTCTGACACTTGGAATGGTTGATGAAGAACACTGAAATCATATTGCTTAAAACCACCTTGCCACTATTTTGTTCTAATTTCAAGGGAGAAAGACCTTTATTTTGTATGTATTCTTTATAAATGAGGATAAGACATGTAAGAATGGAACTTAAATACCTATAGTAATGAAAACTCATGGTAGTGCTATTATATTTAATTTGCAGATTTTCCAATCCCTGTTAAGCATTACCTTAATATTCAGGACAAAAATAGCAGAAATTTTCCAGTTTTCTGGACAGTAGGTTGATTTGTTGCATTCATATAACTAGTATATTAAATATCTGGCAACCAAAGGCAATATTTGTCATCAGAATAGACTAATGACATTAAAGAGGGGAAAACCCCCACATTTTTTAGTGTAGTCTGAAAGTGAGGAGGACAATTTCATGGAGCACTGAGTTGCATTCCCATGTCCAGAATACACAGTCCTTGGGAATAATTATTCTATTCACTGCTCAATAGGTTTCCCACATGTGACGGCTGCCAAGCTCTCCTGGCTTCTAACTTAGGAGCTAATGAGATTTCCTTACTGGGCTTAAAAATAGTCTTTGAGTAAATGTATGGCTTTCCCCATTCACTCAGAAATGGCTACAGATGGACCAAGTGTGGCAGGATAAATTATGTGATTGAGCTGTTTTCCAAAATGTACCTCTTACAATAATATATCTAAAATTTTTCTGGTTTACTAGAGTTCTCCAAGACAGTCTTTATGACTGAGTATATGATCTCCATCCTTAAATGAGCAGCAAAATTATTCTTAATAAATAATGGGATATGGTTTAACATCTACCACTGTACACTTTCAGTTTTATCTATTTATATTTCATTTGATCTTGATGAAGTACATAATTTTATTTATCAAATGAAGTAAGTAGATTGCATATTACACCATGGAAATTCAGAAGATTTGTGCTTTTAGATAAGGTTTTAGAGAGTTAGGCATTTCAGTTTATTATTTGGATTGCTGGTTTAATATATCCTTAAATTTTATATTTGAGTTTTTATTTGATAAACGGGTATCTTGATATTGCCAATCTTTTAGGACTTAACTTTTCAGACAGCATTATATTACCAAGATCTATCTCTACTTTAGCATACATCAGTAGCGCATGCTTTTTGAGGGCCGTGTAACATTCCATAGGGGGTTTATTGTCTACATTTATTTACACATTTTCTTGAAAACAGGCATGTGGGTTTTTTCCAGACTTATGTTATAAATGCTGTTGCCATGAAACATTCTTGTATATGTCATCTGCTCTACATGTATAAGAGTTCCTCTAGATCCTATTTTGGACTGAAATTGCAAATGGGTCAGAGTATTTGAATGGTCAGCTTTACAAAATAATGCAGTCCTGCCTTCCAAAGTAGTTGTACCAGTTTGCATTTCAACCAGCAATACTTAAGAAATCTTGTTCATCCATATTCTCTCTAAACAGTTGTTATTATTAGGCTTTTTAATTTTTGCTAATTGTGTGGTTTTATAATGGTCTTCATATGCATTTCTCTGGTCACTAATGAGGTCAAGTATTTATTGCCATATGTATTCCTTCTTTTAAAAAATGTCTGTTCATGTCTTTAGCATAATTTAAAAAATTGGATTGGTTGAGCTTTTCTTATTCTTACAGGAATTTTAAATATATTTTTGATAGTAATCTTTTGGTGATTATATGAATAGGAGATATCCTCTCCCAGTTTGAAACTCATTTTTTCACCTTCTCTAAGGTGACTTGAATGATCAGATATCCATGCTTTTAACAGAGTCAAATTTATTAATATTTTATAATGAAAAATTTTGTGTCTTTTAAAGAAAAACTTCCTTGTCAAGGTTATAAAGAATTAGAAAAAATTTCAACTTAAACTTTTCAGCTTTGCTTCTGGTATTTTAGTCCTGATCCATCTGGAATTCATTTTGTGTGGTGTGAAATAGAGGTTCAATTTTCATTTATATCATAATTTATCACTTCTGTCATATATTAAAAATATATATGTGTGTGGAATTTATTTCTGAGCTCTCTTCTTTTCCATAGGTCAGTATGTCTATCCCTGTCAGTCATATTCTGTTAATTAGTTAGCTTCATAAGAAGTCCTAATATCTCATAGGGCACAACTTCCCTCAGCAACTCACTAGATTCTCACCCAATTTCCCAAAGTGAATCTTTCACCTTCATCTTAACATGAGGAAGTTGGGGCTTGGAGAAGTTCAATAAATAGCCCAGTGTCACACACTTAGTAACTGGCAAAACCAGGAGGCACTCCCTGGTCTGCTGACTCCAAAATCCACACTCAAAACCACTGCCTATGCAGATACTACTCCCTTGGAAGTCTTTTCATGCCCCTATTTCCTGGATGTTGACTTGGAAGTATGTGGAGCCCAGAACTCAGTGAGACCAGCTGGGTGGGTGACCAGTTGGATTCTCTGTGCCATATGGGAAGCCAACTCCTTCCTAAGGCAAGAAAAGCTTTAGAAACTTTGGGAGCTATTTGGCCATTTATCTACTGAAGATTAATTCTAAAATGATTTAAAGCTGGGATTGGTAGGTTTGAGAGATTTTTGTATTATTCACTTGGGTAAGGAATATTTAGATATGTAGCATCTGTGGCTCTATTTTGGATTTTTAAGTCAGAAAACTAGAGGGTTTATAAAAACCTTTGGAAAATATCTGTAGCATGTGAAATTAAGTGACAGAGCGCTTAATAAAAATATGCATTAATGCATGAATCTACTGCCCTCATACTAGGCACAAGAAATCTCTGTTGAACCTTGGGAAAAATAAACTTACTCCCTTGGCTTTTATGGAGGTGGCACTAAAATTCTGTGTTTGTGCCCAGAAATGGGGTAGATGGCATAGAATGAAAACAGTCTGCAGGAGCCTTCAGATTCTTTAAAACACAACCAAATTAAACATTAACATAGTCTTTACAGAATGAATCCCTGATTCTCTCATCCTGCACATACAATTGATTTTTTGAAAAGAAATTGAACTTAAAAAGTTAGTCTACTCTTCTACTCTTACCAAGTATTTAATTAGTCATGATTGAAGGATAAAAGAGTGTAATTTTCTGTTTAAAATTCTTTCCTTCTACAGCACACCAAAAGTATGAGAGAAGTTTTAGGAAGAACTGTTAAATTTTAGTTTTTGTCCTTTTGCTAGTTCCCTGCCTTGATCCAGTTAATATTAAATACTCAAAAAGCAATTATCATTTATCTTTCTAACTTGATGAACAAGTATTTTCATTGCAAATGAAGTGTGCCCTACAAATGATTAAACATTAATAAAACAAGAATCAACCTTATTTGTTTCAACACCTCTATTTCTCTGCAGGAGGTGACATTTTTCTTTCAGTTTGTCAAAGTGTTATTTTTGCAGCCTCGCTTTTGATCAAGTAGTGTATATTTGGCTTGGTTTTGAATTCAGTAAGGAATATGACAATTCTAAAATGGGAAATAATATCATACTTTCCAGATTCTGTTTATAAAAATGATACATAAGTGCTTACAATACATTTAGAAGTTTGTGACTTCCAAGAATTTCTATGGCATCTCTCAATATTAAATGTTTACAGCATATTTATTGGTAACATTGAATAACATGTAATATAACATGGCAGCACCATTCAGCTTTCCATTTAAACAGCCTTACTATGATGGTAGTTGACCAAAACCTGACAGCTGTTCCTGCCTCTGAAAGAAATTGGGTTCAACATTCCAGCTGAATCAATTGGCCAATTGATTTTTCTGCAGTATTCTCTGTACACCATTAAGAGAGTAATAATCAGTACTCTTTACTTTACATATAATATATGGTTCCTTAATTCACTTTTAATATATGGGAGTACATTTTCTGCCATTTTCATGTGAGGGGAGTTTCTGGACCAAATCTGTTTCCTGAATTCTTGTTTCTGTTCACCAAACAAGGTAATCACTATTGGAATAGGTTTAGCCACCCAAACATTAATTGGAACATAGTAGGTGCTCAGTAAAAATTTTTTCATTAATAAATGCTGGACAATAAATACAGGGACCTTTTGGCCTCTCTGCATATCTAATTCAGTGGCCATATATTTAGAGATTTCTGGTTTCAGGAGGGTTGGAGAAAAGACTTTCCCAGAATGAGCATGATTCCACTCCAATAGGAATGCTAAAATTAAGTGGTTCTGTTTGTATAAAGCCTTGGCAGTAACTCAAGAGTGGATCTTCTATCCTTTGGTTTTTTTTTTTTTTTATATATATATATATATATGTGCTTTGCTGGCAAAAATGCTGATAGTTAATTTATTGGTGCCAAGCAGTTATAGGACCAGCTGGACATTGAAAACTAGACTGAAGGATATTATACACAACTTGGTTGTTTTACTTGTTTTTGTAGTCTTTTACATCATGGAATTACATGTGTCCATAAAGAAATAACCCTATTGATATTATTAATTTTATTTTTATATTTCAGAATTTCTTTCAAGATATAGTTGAAAGTTTGTGCTCTGTGAGAGTAGAATTACAAGTTCTTTGAATGATTACTTGAAGTGATTTATTATAATGAGAATACATGTTTTATTCCTTTTTTAGAAGTAATCAGTTTTGTTTTGATATGATATATGATATGAAGGGAAATGTTTACTCCAAGTCCTAAATATATGAATTAGATAAGCACAGAGCAGAGGCCAAAGTTCCCTTCTGTGTTAGTTACAAAAGGAGTATTGTGTATTTTTCACATAGATCTCGGCTATATAGGGGTGCTGTAACAGTGTCACTGTGGTACTGTTAATAATACTGTCATATTATTAGATATGATACATTAGTTTTATCCTTTTATTTTTAGCTTCATAACTTTCTTCCTAAGTTATTTGGAATAAAAAGTCAAATGTTTAAACTTGGCCTATCATTAAATTGAGATTTTTTCAAAGTATCAGCAAGGACTTGATTTGCTTAAAATATGAAATAAAAATATACTTCTATTAATTAGTAGAACAATTTAAAATCAAGTTACTCAACAGGCCTGTTCTTGGTGTTTCAAGTATGTAGTTAAGTTTCATGTTGACCTAGTTAGTATGTCCAAAGTAGGTAAGTAGAGTGTGGCAGTTCGGATTCTCCAGAAGCAGTGGGAAGATGGAGTTTGGGGTGCAGGATGTTTATTAGGAGCTATCACCGGCAAAGGGGGAGGAGGAAGCACATTCTGGGAGGGAGAAGCTGAACTGCCTGCACCCTGGCAGACCTCCATGGACCCAGCAGGGAAACGTTTCCACTCTGCAGTGCCCTGTGTTAGCTGAAGTGGCCGGCCTTTCGATCCGCCTTGCTCCGCCACTGAATGCAGGCTGTGCTGGAGAATGTGGGACCTCAGGCTAGAGGCTCCCAGCTGCTCAGTCCCGCGGGAGGATCTGCCAGCTCGAGGCAGCTGCGGACCGGCCACCCAGCTGGGCAGAAAGTCCTTGCTGAGGCAGGCACTGAGCTCTACCTCATGGAGCTCTGACAGTTAGTAGTGATAATACTTTTATTTTATATACTTATATCATTATCTTCATCTGACCAATGAAAAATGGAGGTAAAACAGTTTGCTTTTAAGACCTTGTGGTTAATTCTGGGCAAAGCTAGAAAGGCTAACTTATGGGTTCTACTTTCTTAGTCTTTGGCAAACTGATATCATGCTACATTGGACGTATTAATTTTAAATGGGTGGCCAATGTATGTTAGGAAAAAGCAAGGGGTAGAAATTGTAGCTACGCAAGAACTAGAGTAAACAAGAAAGGACATGGTTGCAGATTCCAACAGATTTGGCCTCCCAGTTTGGGTTCTCTCTGGCTCTGTGACAGGCCAGTCCCTCGGTCAGTCTGACCTTCAGGGTTCTGATTGGCCTATAAAAGGAATGAAGTTAATGTTGCCTACTAAATAGTGTAGTTGAAAGTCCATAGTACTTTCATGTTCATTACAGGAAATGCAATACAGGCATTTTTAATTTTTTAAAATACCAAGCCCAAGTGAAGCTGTAAAATGTTGGTAGAGAAATGAACATTCGAACTTGAAGGTAGGGAGAACTTTTCTCCCTACTAAGCTGGGATCAGCAAGGATGGCCCACTTCTGTTCGCTGCCACCCTCTGGTTTAGTTTCCTGTGTTATGCCAGGTTTACTGCAGTAGGCTGGCAACTATATTCCACCTATGGACAGCCCACCTTCAATCCACTCTTTACAGAAATTCTGATCCTGTTATTTCCTACTTGACATTACTTTCATAAAGGCTGACATACTTGGCATACTGCTGTCTGGAGCCTGCTAACCTCATTTCTCACTAAACAGTGAGGGTTTGTTACATTTCCAAACCCAAATCCACAGTTCCCTTCCTTCCCCTTCCCCACCTTTCTGCTTCATTAGCATCTCCAACAGGCTTTGCCCCTGTTGCTTTAGGTCTTTGCCTCAACTGGTTCCTCACTGTGGAATGTTCTTTCCCTTTCCTTCTATACCTGGTTAACTTCTACTTGTTGGACACGTTACATCCTCTGGGAAAGCTGCTGCTGACCCCTAGACTGGATTGGGTCACCCCCTTACTCTCCTCTAATGCTCTCTCTTAGAACTGAGCACAGGAGGTAATGGCATGTTTTTGTCTGTGTGATTGTCTGTTTTCCTCATCAGACTGCCACTCCTAGGTCCGTTTTGGGTCTTTTTTGGCTCACATTTGCTAAGCACAGGCCTGGCACAGAGTTGGGAGTCACTGAAGGATTTAAAAGACTCACATGATCACATAATCCTCTTCTGAGCAGCCTGTGCTTCCCCGATTGCTGCTGGGGCCATCTGAGGTGGACATTTGCCAGCGTAAATCCCGCTTAGATTAAGCTGTGCATTTGCTACCGCAAAAACCAGGAAACAAGCCTTCATTCTGATGTCTACAACCAAAAAAAAATCTTATCTTTGCTTAAACTTAGTATTCTTCATATTTTAGTGTATGCTGTCATGTCAGGTTAAAAAAACTATACTTTTATTTACCTTAACCAAGTTACTGAATTATGGGAATTGATAATTTTAAAATATCATTATTCAAATAAATTTTTTGAAGGACTTGTTTTTGTTCTGGAAGGAGGGAGAACCAAGCACTTCACCCACTTTTTCTCCTAAAAGCCTTCCTAATCTAATGTTTTTGCTGGGGCCAAAAGCTCATCTATAGTGTGCAGTGTCTTGTAAGGAGGAGCCAGAGGAAGCATAAGGATGGAACTGAAGAGTGGAAATCTGTCGTTTGCTTACAGGAGCAAATGTAAACCTTCTTGCGAAAAGTGCATTTCTTGTCCATTTATGCTGGTATGAGTTCAGCCTGGCCTACTTTAAAATGGACATCTTCTATTTTTATAGAAGACACATGGAATGTCTGGAATTCTGCTTAGAAAAAGGAATTTGCATCCTGCTGTGAAGCAGCAAAGTACTCCCTTTTTGTGAGTTGTGGTCTTAGACTTCAATTCTGAAGGCATCCTAAAAATCAGGCTTGATTGACTGAAGTTCAATACTGCATCTTCAACTGATGAGAGGGATTATATATATTTAGTTTGAAAAATTTGAAAGTTTATTCCATTCACTTTGGTAGTATTGTTTAACTTGCCATTTTGTCTTTGTGTTTTATTTTGAAACCATTTACATGACAAAGCTTTCCATATGGATATTTATTTTCACTTTGAATAAATTAAAATAATTGGTAGTTTAATTTAATTATTGCATTTTTGACATTCCAGCAGTTCTTATTAATGAATGCCAGAGCTAATGGACTAAGAAAATAGTTCATGATCATTCGTGCAAAAAACAATATAGAAATCATAATAATAATAACTTTATTTGGAACCTTTACTTTTTTTTAATCACTATTAAAACTACTTCTGGAAAGTTTGCAGGCTTATGATTTATAGATCATGTCAGCCTACATCTGGGCCATGTCATTCGGCCATTTGTATTAACTGTCCTAGGAATGGAGCTAGCTGAATTTTTCAGTCACACAGACATAGCTTTATCTTATTTTATTTTTCAGTACAGTTTACCATTTTTACTTTGAGGAAACATGGATTGATAGACTGACAGTTGATTAACATGGAGTTTTGTGCTTCACTGTTTATTCCCTTCATGATTAACTAGAAGCTCCAAATAGCTGATATTTTATTTAATTTTTAAGTTTGCTGGTTAATAAGTACATGAGATTCTTCTAAGGTCACCAGTTTCCACATTGTGAATGTGAATGTAACCTCTCCTGGGAAACATAAGAATTTAAGAAAAAAGGAAATTAGATTTTTTTTTGCATCATGGTTATCTTCTAGGAATCCACACAAAAAAGTAGCCATTGTACTCCCAGGGTTTTTTTTTTTTAAGTGGCTTTTGTTTAGCACTGTGTGGTATGATCCAGAAAACAGACTCATTTGTTCTTATTAATAGCTTTTCCCCACTGCATTTTATTTACTACAATTAATTCATTAAAACTTTACTCTGCTTTGTTAATAGACAAAAATTATCAACTACCTTCATAATAACAAAAATGAAATCTAAGGCTGTATATTGGTGGAAAATGAAAGCTCTTTTTTGTGTTGGTGAGATAGTTAACTGTCATGGCCTTAGTCTTTGATGTTGGGGGTAAAAATGTTTTCTCATCAGAGACTTAGACTGTCCATCAAATTAAGTGATACTCTACTTGTCTACTTTATGTCTAAATGACTTTTGCAAATAAAGAAGAGTGACTTTTTGTTATTAAATAGATATATTATCTTACATATTTCTTGTGAAAAAATACAAGATGAGTTGGAAATTAATTTATGTTGGAATATAATTTATAATTTATAAAGTAGTTTTGGACTTTTCCCCCAATTCAGTCAGAGAAACTTACTGAGCTCATTCAGGCATTGGTATATAATCCAGTAAGTGGTAAATAATAAGGCACAGTCTTTCCTCTTAAGTATTTTGTTTTATAGTGTGGAATGACTATCAAAATAATGGAGTATGTATTTTTAACAAGTCCCTTCTGTCCTATAGGAGGGATGAAAGTGTTATGGGAATGACTAATTTTCCATGCATTTGTTGAGGGTCATGCTAATTTACAGTGCTGGTGATGGCAGTGGCAGAAGAGGATGTAATTTTCAACAAATATTCAAGGAATTTTTATTGCACACCTATTGTGCATGAGCAGTCTTTCAGGTCTTGGAGAGCCAGTGTGAACAAAACATCTCACCTTTCATGGAGCTTATATTCTAGTAAGAGGAAATAGATAGTAATCTTTCAAGTTTTTGATGAATAGGTAGTATTTTTAAAAGTAGAGTGGAGGGAAATTATTTCTGGCCGTCCTGCATTTTCTTCTCTTGGATGGATCAGAGATGCTTTGTGGAGGGTCAAGAGTACATGTTGGGAGCTTAGCCTTCATTGGAGGAGGGTCACCTCTCCCAGGTAACAGGAGGGAGAAAGGGAAAATGGAAATCAATGCAGGGGCTTATAACTTTATGGTGGGACTTTCAAGAGATCTTATCTGAAATCTTTTGTTTTTTCAACAAAATTGAGTGAGGTCCTCAACTGGGGTTGGGGTCAGGTGTGTGCTGGGTAGTTGAAGGAGAGAAGAGCAGGCGTGTCACAGTTGTTTGAGATGGGAATGAAGACTTACAAGAAATACAGCAGGATTTCTGGACAGCGTTGAGGTGAGCAATCATGAGTCTAAAATAAAATGAATCTGCTTGGTTTGATTTTTCTCTACTAATAGTCTGCTACTACTCAACTCCTTGGCTACAGATTGATGGCTGGGTTCATCTGGGATTGAGGTTTTGATTGACTGCAAATAAATTTGGTGAATGGATGGATTCTTGACATATTTATATAGATATGGAATTCCAATATTTATTTTAAAAACCCTTTAAAATGTGTTCATTTAACCAAAATTATAACAGATATCTTAATTCTAATTCTTTTCAAGCATAAAAGACTTTTGCAAATTGACATTAAAATGTATGCTTCACTGTTTTTCAGTTGACTTGTCATTCATTAGTCTTCTTTTCTAAATGGAAGAAGTTGCATCAGGTGAAGCTATAATTGTTGACAGTTGTTTTGGATTTTGAAGAATAATATAATTTTAGTAATATAAAAAATCTGCTTTCTGCCAGTGCTGTCTAAATGTGAAGACCCTCTCCCTAATCCTGTATGCTATTTCATGGCCGCTTTCCACCTTTGTTTAACAGACCGTTCATGTTTTCAATTCAAAAAGCTTTTAGTTACCATTAGAAATGGATCCAAAATAAGTGGCAGAAATTAATAGACAATACCGTTGAACAATGCTTTGTTACACTCCATTGCACAATATCTAACTCCATAAAATTCTTTTCTTTTCTTGCTAGTGAAGTAGAATTTAAATAGAGCATAGGATCACTGAATAATGCCTGAAAAAACATTCTTAAAACCTAGTTATCCCTTCAAGACTTTTGTCTATTTCCTTTTTTATCTCCCCTTGGGCAGTGTTTTATTGTGGAAATTAATTCTGCAACTGCTTTTGTTTCATACCTTACTTTTCTCAATACATTGCACATTTTTACTTCTGCTCAAATTACCTTCAGTGAAAATGGTTTAGTCCATTGTCATTCCTAACTTTATATTATAAGGATGTATTATGAATGTGCCAAGTATAGTTCCTGTTGTTTTGATCTGAATATAACTGCTGCTGCCATAGAAACCTGCATGTGAATTTTCATTTCCTTCCCTTTACTCTGTATCAGAGTTTGATTTGGGCTGAGTATTGAGTTGGATATATTTCTCCTAGATATGAATACAGGAGATGGACAGAGAGATATAGAGATCATTTGTATCTATTTAGTACAAATTAAAAGTTAATTATCTTTGTTTATATTTACATATAGTATATTCCCTGTGGAGTAAATTTCTTCTGTTGTGATATCAATTATTTGTGGTGTATTTAGAAATTCAGCATGTTAGTGGACCTATAGGTTTTTTTGAAGAACTATGTGTAAGTGTAAGTGGGCATAATAATGTGATGTATTTTATTCATTTTCAAGTGGGAAAAAATTGGATTAAATTTAGTTACTATTATACTGCATTTAGGGGATTGAAAACCACAGTGTACACCTGTAAGGGATCTTAATTTTACATATCATGAATCTTTCAAGTTTTGGGCAGATTTAATTTTATCAAAACAAAGTTTTAGCAAGAGAGTGTGCTTGAGTTTAGCAAGGATGTTTTCTGAGATTGTGTTTTAAATATATCATTTTGTATTTTTGGTGGGTAATTTTTTTGCCAGTGAGAAAATATACTGAGTACGTGAGATGCTAATCCTTTGGCTGTTTTTGACTTATGGTCTCTTACTTATGCCATTAACCAGATTTGTTTATGTTTGCAATTAGCAGTGAATTATTTTGCTTTTCTAAGTGCTATGTAATAGTACCTGAATTTCATCATCAATTAATGAACTTAAAAAGAAAGCCAGTTAATACAAAGCATGAATTGTATTATATTTTTTCTATGATGTAATGGATTTTTCTTAACCTTACAGCCTAATGCTGGCTATTAAGATAATAATCCCAGTGTAACTGAGGATGCCAATTGAATTTCTCAGTGCTGTTCAGTGTGGAAGACTGGAGAACACCTTACTGCCTATTAATGTATCCATATCATTATTCCTCTTTGAGTAATATGATGCTAATTAGTCGAGAAAAGAGTTGTAGGGCGTGTGACTACATATCCTTAATTTCCAGAACATCTGTTATTTCAAAACATCTTACCTGCTAAATCTTTCCTTCTCCTTGTTGGGTAGATAGTGGGGCCCTCATGATAATTCATCTTCTAAAGAACCCGTTAGGTCCTGGGTTTTAGAATTTTCTAGATTTTGTATTTATAGCTGATATTTTATAGGCTTGATTAGATTTATTCTAGGCATTGCACATGTAAACTCCTGCTACCCAGTATAACTCTATGAAAATACTAAAATAATGCAACTTGCCTGTAGTTTTTGCTTGAGTACATTTGAATAATGACCTTCAACCCCTACTGCAGCACTTTCCCCCATTCCCACTCCAGCCAGCTAGACAGGTAAGCAGTTGAACATTAAATAAAAAGTCTTTTAATATTATATTTAACTGTATTTCTGAAAACTGGATACCACCCTTCTTCCAGTTAGTCCTGTGACTCATTCATTTGGGTTACAGTATCGCTCAGGGGGCAATCTAATAATTTTTCAAAGATGTCCTGGCCTGTCCAAGAATATAAACTTTAAAATGCTTATGCTGTAGAAGGTGTTAATAGAATGCAGGAGAGCAGGCTCCCGAATGGCTGATTAAATAATATTTTTGTATCCTGAAGTAATGTAAAAACCAGGCAATCTTAGTAGAAACAAAAAAAGTGATTTCCAGCTGGATAGAACTCAACTAGATATGACCTAAAAATGAATATTTGTGGTTAGAAAACTGTATCTCTTACAGAGTCAAATTTTCTCCGGTGTGTGATTTGAGGGAAAGAATAAGTAATAAGTTAATTAGTTCTGGCATCTGTAACCAAACCCAGAGTGCTTTGAGTCTAGATTGTCACTTATTCAACAATTTGGGAAAAATGTTTTCACCATCATTGCCCAGAAAAAAAAATATGACCATCTTGGAGCTTTAGGTGAGTGAACAAAATCCTCTTGGAATTATAGTCTAACCTTCATATCATTCAGATTTTTCTCAGAGTAATCATGTAATTCGTTCTTAGTGTGAAAACTATCCAAGTAGTAAGATTATACAAAAGAATCTGGATTGATTTAAGTGGGAAACTTTTTACATTAGCTAAAGTAGGCTCAGAAGAGTCAACATTTGTAGCAGAAGCTAGTATCCCAATTACTTATCCAGACCTTTGATATAAAGCAAGCTATCTCATCCCTTAGGTATAACCTAACTGGAAGTTTGCCTTTATTTTATGTATGGAAAGAGAGTTTTGTTAAGAAAATAAATGGGGGAAAAATTTCAAGGGGAAAAATACTGGCTCTTAGTATTTTGAAGTACCTAGTTTGCATACTAACAATCTAGTATGTTGTTCATTAGGCAAGCCAATAGGTCCTCCAAATGCTTCCTTTTCTTAATTATTCCTTTTGGATTAAGGTGTCTGCTTCATATAGGAAAATTCACTAAGATTTAGGATGCACATGTTAAAATTTTATACAAGATTAATTCAGTTTTCTTATTCCAAATAAATAAAATTTTACTCTAAGTAAATAGTCTTTTGTTTTAAGCCAGTAGTTTTTTATTCATGTACTGTATCTTCTAAAGATTTTTATCAGCCATTTTTCATATAGACTAGATAGTGTACTAATTTCACTAAAATATACCTAACGTTACTTTCTGCTAGAAGAAATCTACTTGTAAGATTTATAATCAAGGGAATCAACCCCCTGGCTAATAATCAAAACAATTATAACATAATAAAGGCCCAATAGTCCCTTCTGTCTCTCCTTTTTTTCCCTGATGAATTTAGTTTTTCCAATGAATTCAGCTAACATTTCTTGAAAGTTATTAAAAGGCTTATAATGAGCTAATTTGCATTTGTATGGGGTGAAGAAAGTGTAAATGTTGCTGACATTTGCGAGGCGCTTCCTTCTCTACCAGGGAGTGGTCTGTTCTTCCTCTCTTGCTTGCTGAGTGTTAGGAAGGGTAAAATGGTAACTTAATAACTAATGTTAATAGATTCCCCATTTTTTAAAAGGATGGAGTAAAAGCAGAAATATTGAAATAGTGGAAATGTTTCCATGTGTTTTATTTTATGTCAAAGAATATAGTCAATATTTTTGTTAACTAATAAATCTTTTGCTAACTTGCTAATTAAATTAATTTATGTACCAACATTTTGTTGACCATTACTTGTTCTACTAAATATAGTGTTCTTGGATGAATGGCTAAAACCCTAATCAGACATTTTCCGGGTTTTTTTTGAGGTAGTGTCTTCCCTATGAATTTGTATAGTCATCTCTATAATTTCTGTTTTACCCACAATTCATAGTTTTTCTCCCTTATACTCTTGGACTGAAACAGTTTAGGCAATATCAGCAGGCTAGGATTTTGTATTAATATTAAAATATTAATCTTCTGTTCAGAAAGTAGAGACTTTGGTTGTCTTCATTTTTATGTCCCCAAGGATTAACATAACCCCATTGTGGGTGCACCCACAGTGTTTGTTAATGAGTAAAGGAAAGAATTAATGGAATTTGGGACTGTATTATTTTATTTTCAAGGAGGAGGAATGGTGGAATGAAAGTTTATTTGCTATTTTTGTAAACATCTTTTAAGCCTCCCAAAATGCAGAAAGTTCACCACTGAGTTAAAGGTGTGCCAGTTTTTCTCCAAGAAAAGAAAAAATGGAATAGAGAAGATTTTTTTCCTTAAGGTTAATACAATAGAAATAAATGTGTCATTTTTGTTTGCCAGTGCTTTTTTCTGTCGTAGTATCAGTTGAACATGGTGACAGTGTGGATCAATGATGATGTGTGTAAAGCTACTTTTGTAAGTTGTACAATCTTGTCTCTTTTTTGTTTAAACTCTTCAAGTTGAAGACATGAGATCCTTGGTATGAAATTGATCTACATGAGAAGACTTCTTGGTCTCTTTTGTTGATCCTGGTTCAGGTTATTGCTCCCCCTTCTCTCCATTTAAGGTGAAGTTTTTTCATGTGATAAACATTCTGTGAACTTCTGAACTGAATCTGGATTTGAAAATCCAGATTTCTTACTTTGTGATAATTTGTTACCTAAGTTCTCTTTTGTTACTTTTCGTCATAGGAGGGCCTATGATTATAGTTTTGTTCTTCCAGTTGTTTCTATTAAAATATTATTTCTTTTACTTAATCTTGGTACAAAAATTCTTTAAATATATAATGAAGGTTACCAGAGGTTGGGTAGAATTATATCCATACATGAAATTCATCCTTTCAAAGGATACTGATTTTTCTGATATTTGCTATTTGTATTTGAAAGCTTTGCCATTAGTTCTACTTTTTCCTTGTGGGTGAAGAGTCAAGAAAACGCATTTTGTATTAAGCTCATTCAGTTTCCTGCTGATACAGTTTCAGCAGTCACGGAAACTGCTTCTGGATTTTTCCTTTAGCAGATGCCTCTTGTGCCCTTCATCATTCTAGATTGTAGAGAACCCAGTCTTGGATTTAGCAGCCGTGCCGGTTATTGAAAGTCTTACGCAGGCGCTAGTGTTTGTTATGTGACCCTCCAATGAGAAGACCGGGTAACTGAGGAATTACTCTAACAGCTACAGAGCTTGTGAAAAAAGAGAGCGGAGTCACTGGTGAACAGGGGCAGCGTAACTGAACCTAATTGTTACTATTTAAAACTTGGCCATCTGGCTGAGAGTACCAAGGTCTGGGACGTGGGAGCTGTGAGGCATGTGTTCAGGCAGTTGCGGCACTCAGCCAGGCTGCTGAGTCTCAGTGCTGGTGGCTTTTTACAGAGAATGCCAGATACTTTTGCTCCTGCATCTGTGTGAGGTCCGTGGGAGGGGGGCCAAG
This sequence comes from Manis pentadactyla, assembly GCF_030020395.1. Taxonomy (NCBI): domain Eukaryota; kingdom Metazoa; phylum Chordata; class Mammalia; order Pholidota; family Manidae; genus Manis; species Manis pentadactyla. The sequence continues at coordinate 89,197,789 of NC_080029.1, read as the reverse complement.
CGCAAAGCAGAGACCTCGGAAAGCAGATTTGGCTCTGGTGACTTCTCTTAGAGACTGTTGCATAAAAAAGAAAAGTGCAATGCTTTTGTCTAGACTTTTTTTAAAACAGTCCTTTAAAGTTGACTTTTAAGTGTAAAAGTTACAAAAAGCCAAGATTTTGAAAAATAAATAAAACATATACAATCTAAAGTTCATAGGATTCTGGAAAGTACATTGGTGCTAATATGTCTGCTCTTAAAGGAATTCTCTTTGAAAAAGAGTGGGGGAGAAAGCCAATGTTTAAAGAGTTATAAATAGGATAAACTCTGCCTGAGAAGTTGCTCTGGGAAAAAGAGTTTGAGGAACGTGGGAGCAAGCTAGCATCATGCTGCCTGTCAGATCAGAATGTGAGACACATAGGCTGATCTTCTGGCCTAGTTAGGGTACTGCTCCTCTTTGCATGATGTTTTGGTGTGAAGAATCTGCCCTGACCCAGAGTACCTGTGCAGTCCAGAGGTGCAGTGACCCTCTATTTTCCCAGGAACTGCTGAGCCTCTCTGAGACCCACTTGAGCCCGTGGTGGAGTGTGTGGAAGGGGTCTTGCGGTAGAGCCATAGTGATGCTTTCCACATCACATGCTACTTCTGCTTTTTCTCAGCATTATTGATGAGTCTCTGGCTTGTTGGTGAACATATCTGGGATCCAGGAGGCCTGGGTTCAGTTTTGCTTTGTCACCAACACAAGTGAGCCCTCAACCTGCCTGCTTTTTTTTTCTCTATAAAAGAGGGCATGAGATGGAGGAACACAACATGTCCTGGGTGTAAGTAATTAAAAAAATAAATAATTATCTCTTTCCCAGAAAAATGTAATTCTCTCCTTGTAGGTCAGAACACTTTTAAAAATGTCATTTAACTTAGCGAATTTCAGTTCTATTTTGCATATAAATCCACAAGATTGTGACAGTGAGAACTTCTTAGAAAATATTTTCTAGGTTAACAGTGCTTTCCACATGCCTCTTTTGATTCTCATGAAAACTGTGTGAGGTAGGTTATTTTTCTTACTTTATAGATAAAGAAATTGATGTTCACACTGATTAAGCAATTTGCCCAAGTCTCCAGCTAGTAAATGGCAGAGTCAGAATTTGAACCCAGGTCCTCTGCTTCGATGCCTCATCTTCAGACAGTAGTCACACAGGAAGGTTGTTGCCAGTCCTTGAGAAGTGTCCAATTGCATGAAAGAGGACAAGCTTTAGAACAAGGCTGTCGGGTTTGGCTTTTGGTTTCATGGGAGGTGTAAGTATAAGGAATTTATTCCTAATTCTATGTTGAACAAACTTAAGTAACATTATAACAATAATTTAATTAAAAAATCATTTATAACTAGCTTGTGCGGTATATACTTAAGGCTGAGAAGCATTGTGGTATAGCACTTACGCTGTTGAAGACCTTTCATTCCTCACATTATTATCCATCTGTCAAACAAGCTCTTCGCTGGCTTCGCACTCCATGCACTCTCGCTCCAGTCTTGTCTCCTTGGTGATAACAAAGGCTGCTTTTTAGGATTCATGTCCCCCTTCGTCTGTGTATGGATGGTCTCACCTGTCATTCAGAGCCCTTTGAAACAAGTACAACTTCCCTTTCAGCCTCATCTAATCTATAATTCTCACTCCAGTCATGTATTCTATACTGAGTTCCCCCAGATGCCCTCCTATTAATTAGCCTGGTGCCTTTGGTGGCCCCTCTGTCTGTTCCACTGCCCTATTTCTGTTTGTCCAGTGCTCCCCAGCCTTTACAGCCAGGTCAAGATCCCTCTTCTCTGTCAATAAGAAGACTCCAGGCAGAAGCGATCTCTCTCCCCTAATTTTTTTTCTTGTGGTAAAATATACATAATGTAAAATTTCCCATTTTAACCATTTTTTCAGCTTTATTGAGATATAATTGACAAACCAAATTGTAATATAATGTGAGGTGATGGGTGTATTAATTAACTAGATGGTGGGAATCCTTTCACAATGTATATCAAATCACCATGATGTACATTTTAAAGATCTTACATCTTAGTTGTTTTAAGTATATGGTTCAGTGGTATTAAGGACATTCACATTGTTATGCAACAATCACCACCGTTAATCTCCAGAACTTTTTCATCTTCCCAAACTGAAACTGAGTACCCATTAAACACTAACGGCACAATTCCCCCTTCTCCCAGACCCCGCAACTACCATGCATCTTTCTGTCTCTGTGACTCTCTGGGTAGCTTATATAAGTGGAAACACACAATGTTTGCTCTTTTGTGTCTGGCTTATTTCATTTAGCATAATGTGCTCAAGGTTCATCCATGTTGTAGAATGTGTCAGAATTTCCTTCCTTTTAAGGCTGAATAATATCCTATTGTATGTATATATACCACATTTTGTTTATCCACTCATCCTTTGATAGACTCTTGAGTTGCTTCTACCTTTGGCTGTTGCAAACAATACTGCTGTTAACATGGGTGTATAAATGTCTGAATCTCTGCTTTCAGTTCTTTAGGGTATAGATCCAAAGTGGAGTTGCTAGATTCTCTGGTAATTCTATGTTTAATGTTTGGAGAAATTGCTGGTTCTGCAGTGGCTGCACCATTTTACATTCCCACCAGGAATACAGAGGGTTCTAATTTCTCCACATCCTCCTCAACACTTGTCATTTTCTGTTGTGTTTAAATATTTTTAAAATAGCCATCCTAAGAGGTGTGAAGTGGTATCTCATTGTGGTCTTGATTTGTATTTCCCTAGTGATTAGTGATGCTGAACATCTTTTCATGTGCTTATTTGGTCATTTGTGTATCTTCTCTGGAGAAATGTCTATTCAAGATTTTCCCCCATTTTTTAATTGTTTGTTTTGTTGTTGTTGAGTTTTCTCCTGGTATTTTTAAGCACTTAGCTTGTGTTTGTTTTGTAATACTCTCCAAGAGTCTGGCTCACATTGGCTTTGTTTACATGTGTCTTTGTGTCCCTTCTAGGCTGGATGAGCCCCTAAAAGACAGTCATGGTTATTTGTCTCTTTTTCCAATAGTACCTAGAATAGGTATTGCTTTGCACATAGTAAACCCTGAATAAAAATTTGGTTAAATGGGTAGTAGAAGACAGTATAGCTATTCATTTAACAAATACTTGAGTACCAGCAAGGGTCCAGACACCTCTGGGCACATCATCTGAGCATGGGGTGCATGGCTGGAGTAGGTGGAGGGCAGCAGTGGAGGTTCGGGGAGGACAGGGAAGCAGTTGTTTGGACAATGTGGCATGAAGTCTCCCCATGAGATCATGCCCATTAAATAACTCTCATGCAATAAGTGGAATCATAATTTATGTTTCAAATATACATAGCTGATTTCTTATTCTTTTTCCTTTCTGCCTTGTTTCTGACATTATCTCCCTCCAGCTCTCTTCCCTTTTGGGGAATAGCTACTTGGGGCATTAGGTGGAAGGTTCAGAAGTTCCGTGGAGACATTGGGAACAACCATAGAGGTGTAAGTTTTCACCTCACTCCCTTTAGGAGGAAGCTTAGGTTTCTGAGGCCTGTGGGTATTCATTTGTCTAGCTTTGTTTAAAATTGCAATATTGGTATCAACTCAAGATGTGAAAAGTGACAGTTCAAGAAAAGTGTTACCAAGCTACTACTCAGGGGTATGCCAGACCATGCACAGTAACTCATGACCTGGTACCTGGTTGCTTGATGTCTGGTGAGTCTTCCAGACTTAATTGTGACATGTGAGTTCTGAGCTCCTGTGTAAGGGTGTGCTGTTAGCTCCAGGAGGGCCACCAGTGTCCCGAGTACTGCAATTTAACCTTGGCTTTCCAAGTCAGATGTATCCACCTTAATGAACTAAATTCTTGAAGTTTTAGTAGAGAATTTATAAATTGTGCTCTTGAAATATCCTTGGGCTTATTTCCATGGCAACTACCTTTTAAATTTTAGGAATGATAGGCATTTATTAATGTTTTCAAATGGTATCAAATTACTTTGATTGAACCAAATGCAATTTCATTGTTCTCTAATATTAGCATTTTGCTGCATATTTAGAGTTTGGACTTCATATAAATTAAAAATTGTTTAAAAGTTAATAGTTGGCTTAACATATCTTTTAATATTTTTTAATCTTATTACTTTTCTCTGTGATCTGTTTAGAGTGTATATTTTTCTAATGCATGAGTCCCCATGAAAATGGTGTTGGATTCATTTTTCTGGTATGGACAGCATTTGTGTTAGGAGGAATATTTAGGAACTAAGGAGAAGAGGTACTTGTGCATATTTTTTGGTTATTATCAATTACCTGCAGACTATCTGTGAAAAATTATAAAATTTGGACCTATTTTCTAGTCATGTCTTTCTTGGTTTTCCATCCCATCACTATTTGGTCTGTATTTTTAGGTATTTTAAATAACTTAATTTTAAGCAAAATAATAGTGAGGAAATAATTAAACAATTCCTCATTCGAAGATGAATGCTAATATTTTCTGCATTTTCAAGTATTTTAGGGCTTGTTTTATGGCTGGATATTGGACATGCACATGCACACACACACACAAATACTTGAAAATGAAGAAAAATTGGATGCACAGAAATAATAAGACTACAGGTGATCAGTTGTCATTTGTAATTGTTGAAGGTTGAATCACTTAAATCTTTAGATTTCAAGCATTCAGTTTTCAGTATTTGTTAAGTTAGGGTCCCTACAGGACATAAATGGATATTTATTGCCATCTCAAATGAGATAACTGGGAAGAGTTTAATAAAGGGACTATTTACAAAAATGTGTGCAGAGCAAAGTGAAACCAACTAAGGATGGTAAAACACCCTGGGATAACAACCATGGGAGGCTGTTACCTTTCTGTTTCCACCCTTGCCAGAAAGGACAAGGGGAGGAAGATGTTAGGGGCTTCCTGACAAGAGCTGTGGCCTTTGTTGAAGGATGCTGCCAACTCATGGTGACCTTGCAGGGAGGAGATGGGGAATCAGCACCTCAACCTCACTCTCTTCCTTCCCTTTAATCTGCTGATGACTACCTGTTGGGTGACTCCAACAGAAAGCTGGAGGGCAAGGAAGCCCATACACATCAGCCTCCCAGGGCGCAAAGCAGATAGAGAAGGGTACAGAGTAGATCTTTAAGGGCAAATGGAAAATATCCATCCCAAATCCATTCTGCCCCCCTTGCCTCTTTTTTGCTGATATCGTGTATTAGGTCTCTACAGAAGAGATCGAGCTGTCCAGCTGTCTGGGCAACGTGAAGTATCTAATAGTAGATGTTCTGGATGCTGCTTCCTCAGAAATCCTGAGCAGCCAGATAAGAAGTGACACTGAGCCTTGTTGGTTCACAGCCTATTTTCCTACAAGAGAAATATCAGGGGCTGCCTCTAAACACTCTGAGCACAACTTGCCCTGCACTCCCTGATTTCATACTGGGGAGTCTTCCTAAGGACTGCTTAAGCCTTCTGGAAAATTGAACACCTCCAATGTGCCAGGCATGGACTAGGTTCTGAATTCATAAAGACAAATAAATAATTCCTTCCTCAAGGAGCTTACCATCTAATAATGATGCCAGACCTTTTAAAATTACATGCTATAGATCAGAGGAGTGCTCGTGAGCTCAGGGCTGTTTGGCTGCAGGAGAGGAGCAATGCCTGCCTCAAGGGAACTTGTTTCTTCAAGTTCTTCTGGCAGTGATTCTGACAGTGAGGGGGACAGAAAGTTTAGGGAGGAAAAACAAGGTTACTCCAGAAAAATCTGCAAAGAAGCAAAAGACTGGTGAAACTCCAAGAGCCCTGTTATCCTTTAATCAGAGCAGCAGCAGAGATGATAATATATTTCAGATTGGGAAAATGAGTGTCTTGTCAATGGGTTTCAGCCCCAGGCAAGTTCACTATGGATTCAATGTGACCAAAGAAATTGACAGCAAAACGTTCTTTGGGGTGAAAGGGTTTATTACCCGGCTTGTTCTCCAGCGGTAGGTCGAGCACTAGTGTCTCTGCCTCCCCCCAGAGCACTGGGCCAAGCTCTCTATATAGTGCAATAATAGCTTATTGCCTAAAGGTGTGGAAGCGGTAGCCTAGCAACAGGCCAGTTACATAATCAGGTGGTTTAAGTTCAGTGAGGATCCTGGCCATAGGAAGCCCAACTTCCCCACACTCCACCCCTCCAGGATTCTCGCCTTACAATCTACACACTTCCAATCTTCTGCAATGGCCCCTGTGGGAGAAAGCTGGAGCACTGTAACCAGACTCCCCAACAGCAACAGAGAATAACAACTTAGAGACAATAACAAAAATTAAGATACAACAAGATTTTGATACAGGTAACAAAAATTATAATAATCCTCAAGCCAGAGGAAGTTCCCAATCCACAAAGACTTTAGGGGCGATAAGATACATGTTTTAATGACACCAACATAGGCAAATCTTGTCTTCAGGTAGGATGCATGCAAGAGTGGTCCTGTGACAGGACTGTAGCAGGAAGGGGGTCCCTCCTTCCAGGTCTAGTATACCATACTTTTACTCCTTTCCCCATGGGGGTTACTGAAGGGTCTGTATATAGCGCTACTGGAGGTACACGCACTGGCCATAATGATAAAACAAAACTCCCTGGTAAGATGCTCTTACCTTCTAGCTGTTCAGGATATACTCCTGTGACCTTTGGCAGCCACTCTGCTGTTATTCCAGGACTACACAGGAGGCCAGCTTCCAGGCCTTATCCTCAAGGTGCCAGGAGAGTCAGCCATCGTTGGTCCATGTGTCGAAAGGTCCAAGGCCACGTCCACTCAATGGAGTCTCCAGGGTTCAGTGTAGTTGGTGCTGGCAGCAGATTTTATTCTGATGGCTGAACCTCAGCTTCAGTGATTCTTCCTTGGTTTGTACTTGCAGTTGTATAGGGGAGGCAGCCATATGTGTCAACATGTCTACAGGGCTCAGGGCTCCCTTTCTGGGTCTCTCATTCAAACTCTGTAGCATGGTCTGTAAGTGGACTGACTGTCCCTGCAAACTATTGGTATCTGACTTTAGTCCAGATTTTAATGAGCCATTGTGCCTCTCTATCATGCCTACTGTGGTAGGACTGTATGGCACATGAAGCTTCTACTTGATTCCCAGCTGTTGCACCCATTCTTACAGTGTATGTCCAGTAAAATGGGTGCCCTGATCACTCTCAATCACCTGTGGTCGGCCATAGGCAGCAAAGAGATGCTCCAGGCCTCTTTTGTCATCTGCTGGTCTGCACAATGAGTAGGAAAAGCAACCAGAAGTCCAGTAGCTGTGTTCACACAAGTCATCGCATACCCAGATCCTTCTGACACAGGTAGAGGCCCAGTATAGTATCTGCCACCTGATGAGGGGTATAGGCCCCTTAGCTATTGTTTCATGTTGCTGTGGAACTCAGTGTAAGTCTCTTTTGGAGCACTTGACACACTCCTGATGGGCTCTGATGACTTCTTCGAAGGTCAAAGGCAAGCCCCACCGACGGGCTACAGCCCACATTGTCTTTTGCCCTGCATGCAACAAACGCTGATGTAGCCATTGGGTTACATCAGAGGCAGGCTTTCCTTCTAACCAACGTATCTGGGCTAATTTATCTGCCTCATCATTTCCTGGGGATGCCAGTGGCAAATGACCTGTCACATGGTATACTGTAATTATTTTGGTCTGACCACAGGCCCATAAGTCTTGCCATAATTCTTGCCCCCAAAGGGGTCAGTGACCAACCAGCCAGTTGGCATGGTACCAGGTTGGTAGCCACAGGGTCAAGCCCTGATAGACAGCCCAGCTGTCAGTGCAGACAGCTATAGGGGAGGGCTGTTGGCTGATCACAAGCCACACAGCCTGCAACTCTGCTCATTGGCTGCTCTTCCCTTCACCATCTTCCATCCATATTGTGTCAGTCTTAGGATGGGAAGCTATGGCCCTCCATTTTGTGGGCTGCCCACAGCTGGGGCCATCTGTGTACCATGCATCTTCTGGTATAGAGGCTCTTCCCTCCTGACAGGGACTCTCTGCTACTAATGGTTCAAAAGCAATTTCTTCCTCCTTTCACTAATATATGTCACCGGCCCCAGTAAGCGTTGGAGTTCTTCACTCAAGGGACTACTAGAGAGGGCACTACACTGCTGTAGGTAAGCACCTCACTTGGCTAGTGTGGGCATTTGTACCACACCACTCCTTGGCTTTTGGGTCCAGTCTCCTAGATGAGATAGGTGGTTATTACCTTTATCGGAGCCCTTCCAGTGATGGGTTCTGTGGCCAGCAAGGTGTGATACATGGCAGCCAGTTGTTTTTCTATCAAAGTGTATCGTAACTCTGCCCCTTTCCAGAGTTGTGACCAGAATCCAGTAGGTTAACGAGTTCGTTCAAGCTGCTGCCACGGACCCCAGCTATAACCGTCTTTAGTCACATGAACATCCAGTTCACAGGGCCTTGAAGGGTCTATCACACTTAAGGCCTGCACAGCTTTGACTGCCTGTTTTTCTGTAGTAAAGGCAGATGCACATGTATCATCCCAGTCCCACCTGACACCCTTTTGTACCAACCGGGATAAGGGCTTTAGAATTTGTGCCAAGTGTGGGATAAACACTCTCCAGTAGCCTAGAAGACCCAGAAACTCCTGTAGCAATGCTACAGTTATAGGGGTAGAAAAGGCCTAGACTTTTATCTGTAACTGCTTCTGGTATAACTTTGGTCTCACCTGACCAGATGACCCCCAAGAATTTAACAGACAAACCAGGTCCCTGAACCTTGGTACTGTTCACAGCCCATCCTTTCTCCTGTAAATGTTGCAGCAGTCTAGGTGCTGCACCTTCTAGATCTGAAAGAGAATCGGTAGTGAGCATGACATCATCAGTATAATGGTACAGCTGCACCATTGGCAGTTTCTCCCATGTAGCGAAGTCCTGGGCTACAAGTCCATGACAGATGGTGGGGCTGTGGAGGTATCCCTGTGGAACGATGGTGAAAGTCCATTGCTATCCTTCCCACATGAAGGCAAACTGTTCCTGACTTTCCTGCTCAATGTCAATGGAAAAGAAGGCATTAGCAAGATCTACCACATAATGGTACATTCCTAGTTCATGGCTGAGGGTATCCATCAGGCCTGCAATAAAGGGGACAGTAGCATGCTTAGGGGTATGACTTTATTCAGTTCTCTGTAATCCACAGTCATACGCCAGGAGCCATCTGGCTTTTTTACTGGTCACACTGGGGAATTGAAAGGACTATGGTTGGGCTTTATAATACCCACCTTGTCCAGCTCCTGGAGAGTTTCTCCAATCTCTTTATGCCCTCCAGGCAGTTTGTATTGTTTGGTATTAGTCACCCACTGAGGCACAGGCAAAACTATGGGTGGGTGCCTAGCATGTCCCCTCAGAACTGCCTTCACCACACGTACTCTCAGTCTGAACTCACCTGCGGTGGTCTGCAACCATAGACCCTGCAGGATATCAATCCCCAAATATACTCAGGGATAGGAGATATATACACGGTATACCCTTTTGGGGGTAGACACCCTATTCCCAAAGGGATTTGGGCTTTTTTCACTCTGATAGCCTTATCCCCATATCCATCTATGATAGTGGGGGTCCCGGGGAACTGCTCAGGGTTACCATGAATCAGTGAACATTCAGCCCCTGAGTCCACCAGAGCCAGGACACATTGTATATTCACTGGGGACCAATGGATAGCTATTTCAACATGTGGCCCCCAGTCCCCCCTGGTCCCTCAGGGCAGATACCTTGACCTTCCCCTCAGTCAAACTGTGTTCCCCAATCACCTTCCTGTGTGGGCTCAAGTGAGGTTGGCTCGCCCTCCAGCAGGAAGTCTTGGAAACACAGAGGTGGGACTTGTGGCTCTGTCTCTGACCTCTGCCTCTTTATTCAAATGGCTGCAACTGCTGCTCTGGTTTCCATTGTTGCCATAGCTCTAGTAAGATCCTATTTGACTTTCCATCTAATTTCCTTCCATCTGTTCCTGCCCGTATTAAATCAACCCACATCTGGGTCCTCGTAACCTTCATGGGGCCCCTTAAATTCTTCTTGTGAGTAGCAGATCTTATTTCTTCCTGGGTTCTCATTGCTTCAGCCTCTCCTAAGTCTGCTACTTTATGTGTCACCTCGCTTATGGGATGCCCTAAGTGAGGGGAAAGAATGGCCACTAGAGACCCAAAGAGGGATGTGGGAGTCATTTGAAGCACAATATGTCTCATACCAGTAGTGAAAATTTCTTCATCTGGGCCATAATTCTCTGGACTATAAATGGCATTTCTTATTCCTAGCTCTCGTAACACCTATTGGAGCTCAGCATATGTCTGATCCTGACAGAACAATTCCATCCACCCCCAAGTCCCACAGATGCAGGAGCCAAGCTGATATTGACTCCAAGGGTTTCTGCCTAAACCGGGAGCCCAAATCCACCAGCTCAGCCTGAGTATAGGGGCAGAGCATAGAGTGCTCCAGGACCTGGGGAGGGCACTCCTCCTCTCCTTGGGGAACTTTCAGTTGCTGGGTCTTTATTTTCTTTACAACCACTGGGCACGCTTTCAATATGGGAGAGGTCAGTGCCTCTGGCAGCACCATTCATCCTTCCCCAGCTCCTCCATTTCTGGGGCTGATGGCTCCTTTCTCTCCTCTCCCCCGAGTGCCTCCTCTGCTATGACCTTTACCTTTTCTACTGTGCCTCGCAGCAATGCTAGCTCAGTCTTCAAAAGCTCTGTTACCTTCACTTCAATGCTTCACAGCTGGCGTTCTTGTGCCACCTCTGCCTGTGCTTCCCTCAGGAGTTCGTCTTTTTCCTTGATGGCCTTTTCCTCCATCAGAGCACCTGGCAGTGCTGTGGGCTCATTCTGTGAGGAATTTTTTGCCTTTTGAATAGCACCTTGGTGCCAGCGTTCTCGTGCCACCTTCTCTCGTATCAATGCCATTTCCTTCTTCAGGGAATCCACAGAAGTTTGCAGCTTGCATTCTCGTAACACCATTTCTTGGGTCTTTTTCAGGAGCGTATCCTTCTCTCCTGTAGACTTTTTAATGCTGTGAGAAGCAGCCAACCCACAGTCCCCACTGCCTCATGGGCACTCTGTCTCTCAAAAGACCTACTTACTATACCAAGAGCCACCCCTACTGCCTCAGATATCACCTTCACTTGCCTCCAGTCCTTTGGTGGGTCCCAGTCCTCTAGGAGGCAAACCACCTCAGACCACATACCCATTGGGGGACCATCCACTGTCTCCCCATTCACAGGGGCAGCCCGCTGATGCACCCTTCCCATAAGGACAGCCTGTCTTTTTCCTTGGTCAACAATGAACCCTGCCATTTTTTGCCAATTGTCTTGCCAATGGGTTTCAGCCCTGGGCAAGTTTGCTATGAATTCAATGTGACCAAAGAAATTGACAGCAAAACATTCTTTGGGGCGAAAGGGTTTATTACCTGGCTTCATTACATAGTCATGATTGATGAAATTATTGTCCATTGGCTCATTCAATCTCCAAGCCCCTGTCCTTGGGTGGGGTCAAAAAGTCTCTCATTAACATAATGAGACAGCCATTTCACCTTTATGGCTCTAAAGCTTTTCAGGAACTGTAGATGAAGACCAGGTATACCTGAGAGACATATCTGAGAAATGTATTTTGGTCATCTGAATAACCAAAATATGTATTTCTTATAACTCATTATGTCACGGATGGCTTTAGAGGTCTCTTCATCTCAACTGCTGTCCAGGCCTACATATAGGTACAATGAGTCATCCTCATCCTATTCTTGGACAAGTGGAAAGGTACAGAGTGAACTGCCTGAGATTGTGAGTACTACCCTAAAAACATTCCAAATATATCATCATCTTCTTCTGGTTTGGCCCATGTACCTCCCCTCCCAATGGGACTTCCGAATAAGGAGGGTGGTGTTCTTCTAGCTTGGCTCTTAAAAAGTAGTTGAATAACAGCAACCAGTGTTTTGGAGACAAACACTGAAACTTGAGAGTTCAAGAAACTTATTCAAGATTGCACAGCTTTTGAGTTTCAGACCCAGCATTTCTAGAGCTCATAAAATGATTACAGCATGAGCTTTGTAATAGGCATTCAATAGGTTTTTGTTGAATGAATGAATGAATGAGTGAGTGAATAGATTGTTGGAATGTCAGATCAGCAGAAGAATTGGGCGATTACAACTGAACAGAGAGTTACATTTTGAGGTATGTTTCTCTGAAAAAATATCTAGGATGGAAATGTGCTTTTGGTATAATAAGTCTGTAGCTCAATGTTTTTAAGCCTAAAAGACAGCTGCTGCTGGGGGAGGGGAATGGTGTATATTCATGAAGACCCTTAAGAAAAGATTCCCTGTAAGTTAAAATTTCTTGTCCCGAAGGACAAGTTCTCTTATAACATAGTCTGTGGTATGTCTTAAATCTCTTTTTATACAGTATTCCTTCTCACATTGCTCTCAAGGAGAAAACAGGTATTGGAAAGACTATAGTTTGAGGAACATAGATGAAGTAGAATTTCCTTGGGATTTTTCTGTGTATAAGTTTAATAAACTCCTGTGCCCTGATATACTTTGATTAATGAAACTGATTAAAAATAGAGAATGTCATCTCAAGCAATGGCACATGCTTATAAATGTCTTGATGTTTTTCACTTATTGTTGGAGAAACCATTTGTTTATCAGCTAGTATGTCTTTTTCCAGAACATGAGCAGTTTTCATGATTCACCTTTAAGCTTTTAGGGAAACAACTTCCCCTTAAAGGAAAGCAATTTCCATAGTCAGAATAGGCAAGCTTCTTTTCTTGTCATTCATCATTTACCAGCCTGGAGCGCTGTGGAATTTGTTCTCTGTTTAGTCTTGAGAGCCATTGGTCACAGGTCTTCCTGACTGATGTAGCATCCTTGTGAACCAGCCTCAGTGAGACTCTATTGCCAGACACTAGTGAAAAATGAATTCTCTTCTTATGTCTGAGGGAACATGTGCTGTACTATTTCAGGCATTCAGGATTCTCATTTATGTTCTTCTGAAATTCTCTAACTTGGTAGGCAATAAATACAAGAGAAGGGTCGTAATTTTGAAATGTAATGAATGACAAGACCTGTTCTTCTGGTTTAACCTTAAGAAACATGCTTTTCATACAATTTATATGACTTTGAGAACATTTCCTGGGCCCATGTGCATGTGAGATGATAGTTTCTTGTCCATTCTTAGGCAACCTAGGAAGTTTGGCTTGAACAGCTAAGGTAGAGCTAAGGATCTTGTTAGCTCTTGTACTAATTAAATCAGTAATTTCTCTAATCTCTCTTCTAGTGATGGTAATATCTGGCATTAGTAAGATTTAACCTCTTATGAATATGGATGAGAGGAAAAAACAATAGGGAACAAAGACCTTAAATTATTTACTAGTCATTAGGTGCATTCATTTTTGACATTCTCAAGTATATACTTGGACTTCTAAAATGTCTTTTAAGAAGCTTGAAATGTTTTGCACATGAGATCTATTTATCCAAATTCAATTTGAACTTTACCAAAGTCACACACCTAAAAGTTTCTTTAAGAAATAATTCATTTTCCATTCATTAAAGCTTGAACTAAGTGTAATATTTATCATTTTTTAATAGAGGGTTTGAAGAAAAATATGTAAATTTGAGTTTCTTATTATTTTGTATTTAATATTGTGAGAAAACCGTAATGATGTTGCAAAGTTCATTAGAATAATGGAGTAGAGATTGTTTCTACAGTCACCATTTCTTGGGTTCATGATAAGAGTTTTTCCAAATGGGCTCTTGCATAAACATAAGAAATTTAATTCTAAAATGAACTGTTGTTACACTAGTAGAACCTGAACTGTAACTAGTCATGGAGACTTACCACAACTCTTTTTCCCAGATTTATTCCCTCCTCCCACCTAAACAAATTCCTCTCTCCATGGCCAATGTCCTCTGAAATTCCATCTGACTAATTACCAGGTATGCATATTGTCAATTAAGAGCACTAGGAGTGTTACTATTACTGTTACAGCTGAGAGGCAAACTGTTCTGCCTAGTAAAATGTTTGTTAACTCAAATCCAAATCACAAGAAACTAAATTAACAGGAATTGTTTTTATTCAAAGGAGGCAAAGAGTAAGAAAACGAGTTAATGTTAGAATAATAAGAAAGCCAAGCACAAAGCACAAAGCCTTCTTAAGAATGTTCTGGAATGATACATTTAGTCTAATATCTGATTGTTTTGCTCTTACCTTTATAGGGTTGTACAATGAATACTCTTTTAAGGAATCATAACACTGAGATCCTAGAAGATAGGCCACTGTAACTGGGAGGTTCCCCTTGTTATTGAGATGAGGACACTGAGGCCCGGTGAGATGCTCTGCCTGAGGTTATTTTTCAGAGTGGTGCTGTCGTCTTTTTATTATGTCATCTGGCCTCAGTCATCAAGGATTCATTCACTCTACTTACTGCTTGCCAAGGCAGGAAAGTAAATTAATGCATCTTACAAACTTTTGCCAAGGATTGACACAAACAGTATTCTCTGCTAGTCATAAGGGAGGAAGGAGTTAATATTTTAGATATCTGGAAAGGATTAAGATGTATAGAAGGCAGGGAGGAATAGCAGGATAACACCATAGAATCAGCACAATTAAGTGGTAAATTCTGTGGTACATAACAGTAAACAACAGTGAACAACATTTGCCAAACAAGTTTTCTCTGGGATATCAGTAGTTATGCTGGAAAAACATATGCTCCTTGCCCAAGTAAGTTTGTGAAATGCTGACTATTGTATACCCCTCTTAGGAATTCACAACTGATGGTAGCTTTAAATGCTCTGAGAGTTCCTGTAGTAGAGAAGCATATTTAACTTTGTTTAAACCAGAGTTTCCAATTTTATTTGAGGATGGAATCTCTGAAAACATTCTAGAACAGTGCTCTGTGAACCCAAGTTGAGAAATGCTGATTAAAGGATCCTGAGGGTAAGGAAACTGAGTGGTAGGTCAGCATAGTTGAGGACAGCCATGTGGAGGATAGGATATTTGACCCAGGCTTTTAAAAATGAGTGAAGTGTGAATGTACAGAGAGGAATAGGGATGAGCAAAGGTGTGGGGCCAGAAATGAGCCCTCACTTGGTGTATGCATTACTGCATATATATGCAATACCATTGCATATATTGCATATATACCATGCATATATACCATTGCATATATTGCATATATACCATTGCATATATACCATGCATATATTGCATATATATGCAATACCAAATATGCATATCTGGTAATTAGTCAGATGGAATTTCAGAGGAATATATGAGTATATATATTCATAGATACTGAATGAATATGTGAATGGAAACATGATTTTCTTCCAGGGCAGTCAGGATATTGGCTTGATTGGAATGAAAACTTTGGGAGAAATAGAAACAAAGTTGAAGAGAGAGAATCATCAGGTTATGGAGGACTGCTCTGAATATTCAGGGCTTGATCCAACAGGGAGCTCTGGTTGGTTCCTGGGTGGAGGATGATACAGTGAAATAGTGTTTGGGAAGAACAACCTGAGGATGTGGAGCTAGGTAAGGATGGAAAAGATGAAAAATACCATGAAGAGCAGGAGCCTTAGAATGCGATGCTAACTTCTGTGGGTAGAAAGTGGGTCACATACTGGTTTTTGTACATGCCTAAGTAAAAGCAAAAACAGAAGGCCTTTTAAAATATAAGAAACAAGCTAGATTATCCCATGACAATCATCTTTGGTATCTTGAAGATCAAAGGCATAGTGAAGTATTATCATAATAGGTAGAAAAACTATCCTTGGAGACAGGAAACCTGAGCTATTTTCTGCTTGGAAACCTATGATGTCTTTATTAATAAGATGTATTTGTCCTTTATTATATTTGCAGGGTGTGAAACTCAGGATAAATTATTCTGTCAGGAAA
The DNA here is from genome assembly GCF_030020395.1 of Manis pentadactyla. Classification (NCBI taxonomy): domain Eukaryota; kingdom Metazoa; phylum Chordata; class Mammalia; order Pholidota; family Manidae; genus Manis; species Manis pentadactyla. The sequence goes on along the minus strand of NC_080029.1, from coordinate 89,181,897 downwards.
CATCACCAGCCAGGGTTTCTGGGGGTGGTTAGACATTTGGCTTTCCAAGTTTTTTTGGTGTCCTTGTATTGCAAAACTGTTTATGTGAATAAGCTTGTAATTTCTCTTTATTCATCTTATTTGTGCTGAGAACTCCTAGTGCTCCTAACATAGTTCCCTCTCAAAAAGAAAGAAGACTAAAATGGTGTACAGTCAAATGCTAATGTGCTTGTCTTCATTTTGTAATTGAGTTATTGGTTATTTTCTGTTTGCTCTGCTTAGTTGTCTTTCATTCACTCTTAGGCTAGACAAATCCTCTTTGGAGTGATATATTTTCCAGATCAGTTATAAAAATCAACTAAAAAAAACTTCCCACAAACAAAAAGAATGCCAGTCTTAATTAGCATTCCTTTTTAAACAATGATATAAAGATAAGATACATCACAGCCATTATTGCTGGTGACTGAAATGCTCAGATTTATTTTAAGGGGATGTCTTGAAATGTCTTCCCCTTTATTCTGATATTCATTGGCTCTATTGTACCTTATAATTCAGTTTATAATCTATCTTTCCTAGGAAGTCTCCCTTGATAGGCCAGAAACCACCTACTATATCACGTATTCCACACTTTCCAATCTACTTTTTTGCATAGATATTAGTATTTTATTTACGTGATTAATATTTTCTATTTGTGTACTTCTTCTGGGTTCTTTATCATTATTTAAGTCTTTTCCTAAGAATATAATGTCTTGGAGCCATTGGCCTGCATAGTGGTTCTCAATCATTGAAGATGAGAATTGCCAGGAGAGAATTTTGAAAATTCTGATGCATGGGTCTCATCCTCTAATTATGACTTAATTTGTAGAACCACTGATCTACATCAAACTCAAGTTACAAAAACACTGTATTGTAGTGAGTAGTACAAAGCCATGAACTCTATGAAGATATGGCAAATGTTTTATATTAAGGAAATGAAAATTATCTAGGACATTTCAAGCTGCCAGTACAATGCCAATTTTCTTCTTTTGTTTTTTGGTAATAATTTTATACAGATTGTTGTGTTCATTTAATGCTAGTGACTCACTTCTCACTTTTAACTGACTCATAATGATAATAAACAGGCTTTTGGATTCCAGACTTTATGTGTCATTCATTATTTTTTTATGCCAATATACTAGTTTGGTGTCTATATAGCAAGAGATTGTTAGAACCTTTAAATGTGTGTTTTATTTTGGAAATTAACAATGAAGAAATGTCTTTTTTGAAATATACCTGCCCCCATTCTTGGTGTGTATGTGTTTTCAGTGATAATTTTAGTCAACAACTGTTCTGAAATTTGAACTATAAATTAGTTAGAAAAACCCCAAACCAGAGTAACAAATCAGTGGAGTCATGGAGTGGTATGGAAAGGGGTGGGAAGGGCAGAGGTGTGGTATGCCTAGGGAAGGAAAGGGGTGGGACAGACACCTGAGCTCCAATTACCGCAAAACAAAAACCACATATTCACCGTGGAATAAACCCCAAATTTTGCATCCACAGGGCTTCTGTTCTTAAGAGCAGCTTTGTTCTAAAAAGCTTCTTTTGCATATAACTGTCTGATAATTATGCAGCTCACGGATGCCTGGATGAGAAATGGAATTATATCACTTTACATGAGCAATTTGAAAATTTGGATTAAATAATTTAATTTTCTCAACTTTTGAGGCTAGCAGACCTTGAAAAGGAGTTTTATGAACAAATAAAAGTTAACTATCGAATCATTTTACCTTTAGCTGCATTTTCAAAACATCCTCTCTGCTAAGTTCATTTTTCAGTACTTTCTTGTAAATCACAGTGCCTTTCAGAGAGGTTTTGAACATTATGTGTCTAGATACTGCTTTTCAGCTCTAGTTTTCTTCTCAACTTCTGAATTTGAAACTACTTCGCAAATGTTCTTTTGGAGGCCATAGAGCAAATCATGAGCAATTAAAACAAAGGTCTCTCTTCTTGTTTGTGTCTTGGATGCATACCTGAAAAGAATCATCTTGGCAGATTTGACTGATAAAGGAGCACTTGTTAGCAAGGGGATGGATGATATGCCAGTTCAGCAGGACATCTTGACTGGTGGCAATAATAGAGTGTCTGGGGTGATCAGTCCCTAGGGAAACAAAAGGGCTGCTCATTGCCAGGCATTAATCACCTCTGGACCAGCTGTTTTAAACCCTCGAGCCTGTCTGATGGGGACATGGCACAGTCGGCTAGGCAGCTGGATGGTAATGTACTCTCCTGGCATGCGGGGAAGTGTGTTAGGGGCTCACACACATTTTGTTGTGATAAGCGTGAAATTCCAGGAGGTCAAGTATACAGAGGAACTTTCATAAATTGAATTTTGAAGGTACTAAAAGCCTGATGAGAAGTCTAAAGCTATAATGGGATGTCTTCCAGACTGTTATAGAGTTTTAGCTGAGGAAAATTACTGTCACCAGGTTTATTATTCATAAACTTCATGACATTAGATTCTTTGTAGGCTTGTAAACCATGTAGTTACATTCTGCTCCTTCAGACTTTATTTTAATTTATGGTTGGCAAACTTCCTTAGCTCTGTAGAATTTTCCAATCCTACCAAAGCTAAACTGGAAGGTTGAAAAATATGACATTGATTTTTGAAGCATAGACCCAATTTAAATGGCTTGCTTATGAAAGAATATTTATGTTGAACAGTGAATTGCAAAAGCACTTTTGTAAGTTATGTAGTGAATTGCAGGCAAATACAAAAATAAGGGCCAGACTTGATGCTTCCACTTGTAGGTAATGAAAGTTTGTTTCTTACAAAAGTTAAGAATCACACTGTCTAGATTTTTCCAGATACATCCAGAAGTCCCTGAACAGATTCAGGTGAATTTGGGGACTGAGAAGCACTCCTACTCTGGCATGGGTGGTGGCAGGCTTGTTTCAGATCAGAACCGGCTCTGCTGTTCCCCTGCCCATCTGGTTCCCCTCCCTGCTGACCTTTTTTTTTGCGGTGACTTTTCTCAGACCTCCTTTTGGATACCTCAGGATTTCACAATGCCCAAATTAACCTAGTGGGCAGCTCCACATAGGCACATCACCTGAAATAGGCCCAGTTAGGATTTATGTGGGCAAGTACTTCCCAGAATTACTCTCAACACTTAAAAACTCAGTTTTAATCTTCTCTAATAACTTATTGCGGTTTCATCCTTGCCTACTTGTCTTTTAAATATTTTTTATACTTATAATCACTTTTCTAATAAAATAGCAGCCTCTCATATATAGGACCTTTTTTCCCCTCTTTTCTCTTTCTCGTTTTATATTTGAACTTTACTCTGTTGATGCATAAAATGGTACCATTATTCTGCCACATTTCTGACTTCACGTGCAAAGGATTAATTATACTGCCATATGATTTTTCTCTAAGGAGAAGTTTGAGTATGAATTTATTGATTCAGTATTATGACTACCACCTAACAATGAGCTACTTCAAGGACTGTCAGTTGTGTAAAGAAACTGTCTCCTTTAGAGGAATTTTGTTTTCTCTCTAAAACTCCTGGAGACAAAATATAGTGCAAAGTTCTTTTGGAGATAAGAAGTACTATGACAATGAACAGCCAATTTGTGCACATAACTGAAGGAATAAACTTACGTTTTTTAATTTTAGATTCACTTGATGGATCCAAAGAGAAATGTAAATCATTTGGAAAGTTTATTCCACATCTCCCTCTAAAAAAAGGTTTGGGATGTTAAATTTTTTTACTTTTACTGAGACATTTTCCCTGAAGAAATGAAAAATGACTTTATAACTTTGAACTTGCAAGCTGAGTCACAGCAGGCCTGAATATAAAATAGCTGAAACCATGTGTGTGCATTCCTACCCCAAGCAGCATTCTTTATTCCATAGATCACTGTCACTAAAGAATTCAGTTGCAAAGACCCTCAGGTAGAAATGGGCTGTTAAGAGCCACCCCGAGTCTGTGAGTCTGTGAGCCTGTGAGAGAGCTAGAGAAAGCCACTCATGTGAACATCCAGTTGGAAAGGTCATTAGTAAATGCCTATCACTCCAGACTAGGAAATGGTTTCTTGGACCATAAGCAGATTAAAAATAATAAACAAAAAGTCAGGGAAGTGGGAGGGGAACTTGCATAAGACTCTTCGGTCTTATTATAATCAGCAAGAATGCTTAGTGTTTTATTCATTATAATGAAGGGATCAGCAGCTGAGTTATTTGGTCCTACAGCTTTCTGCTTCTGCGCGTTGGCTATTTGCAATATTGTATAATGATGATGGCAGAATAATGTTGTCACATATAGTATCTATGACTCATTTCAGTTTCACTAACTTTGACAAGTATAACATTAAAATTGGAGGCTTTATATCAAAATATCAAATGTGAGGTAAAAAATGAAGGTTGATTTCAAGGGTTCCAACCCACGTCCTTATTCTTGTGACTGCAATTTGCATTTTTATAGCACCCTGTAATCAAGGACTGTGCCATAGTTTTGTGAATATGATTAAGACTTACAAGCTGCTATAAATTTATACTGGCAGCTGGGTGATCTTTCAGAGTTCTGGATTTTTCCTATTTTACATTTTCTGGTTGCAGCAAATGCCCTAGGGCATGGGTGGTGGGGCTTGTGTTTTAATCCTGTGTAATTTTGTTATAACATAGGAAGGAGAGCAGATTTTTAGCTCTGCATCATGTAGATGGTAGAGTGGCAAACAGACTGGCAGTGGTGACTCACGACCCTTCCACTCTACCTCTGAAATAACATTTCATCAGGTAGACCAGGAAAACGACTTTATTGGAAAGTCAAATAGAACACCATGCCAATTTTACATCATTTTTATATATCATATTTCCTGGCATTAGTCATAGTGCTTATTTGATTTCAGATACTGTAAACCCTGTTAATTATAGTCAATAAACAGTCTTGAGGATTTTGCCTTCTTATACAACTGGTTACTATATATGATGTGATGAGAGGCAAATGATAGGCTTCCAGGGAAACTCTGTGCATTTACCCACTGGTGCAGTTGACAGTCTCCAGCCACCCATGTTGATTCTAAAATGAGAGCCAGAACTTTGCTTTTGTGCTCTGGTGGTGGGTAATATGCTGCTACCACAACTTAGGCTGCAGAGATGCGTACTGTGGTGGGCGACTCCTGCTTTCCTCTTTCTGGAGAGTAATGGGAATTAAACATTTTTAAGACTTTTTCCAGTTTCAATTAGAACTAGAAAAATTTTATACATGTAACTTGTGTTGTCTTCTTTACTCATGCCCTTCTGTAGCTACTTGAGGCATCATGGGCTCAAAGATTCCAGGTGTCTAACAGATCTTTATAGGTAGTAATGAATCATTTCTGTCCCTGAACCTTTGAGGTTAAGAAACTGGAAGTGATGTGGAGTTCAGTGTCCTGCCTCATGAATGACATCCAAATCATCCTCTCAAATGCCAGGTGAGAAGAGGAATTTTGGAAGATAGTGTTTTATACATCAGGTCTCTCAGCTTTATTTCCTGTCATGCATCCTTCATTTGTACCACTTTTTGGACACCCTTCAGCATCCGTTGTGGGAATTGGGCACCTGTCCTTCCAAGCATTTGGTTCTTGCCACTAACAGCTGAATTTAGGGGAGGCTGGTATCATCATTTAAAGACAACATTATTAGAATAATGCAGGATGAAAAGTTTATCAGAGAAGGGAAAAAAAGGCCGAATTTTTGAGTGGGAAATAAGAGACTAGAAATCTAAATATCTGTGTAGAGCTACTTCTACCTCTCCTGCATGTGGCTGATGCCGCAGCGGAACTCAGTCAGACCACGAGCTTTGCACGGAATGACTGTGCAGCACTGCTATTCGGATGGAAGTAGAAGCAGTGCAGTCTGAGAAGTGGTTTGAAGAGTCTGGAATTCTTAATGAATGGTTAAAACTATGCAAGCTAACAAATACCTTGACTATGTAAGAGCTCAGGACTCTGCAGAACAGAGGTTCAAGTTTTCACTCTGCTACCAGGGCACTGGGGTGAGCACTCAAACCCTCTGGGAAGTTCCTCGTCTGTGAATTGAGGTTGAATTAGGTGGTTCATATGTTTCCATCCAGCTCTAAAGTTCTCTGATTCTGTATTTCCTCAGGTCCCCAGAATAATTGCACAGCCAGATAGACCTCATGTTATGTTACTAGGCATGATGGGACAGAGAAGGCGACCATTCATTATGCCCAGAACAATATTGTCTCCTGGGAAGCCATTGTAGCTATTAAGGTGCCAAGATCAATGGATAATCTGCCAATAGGATTTTCCAAAGACAAGTGATATTTTTCTCCCTCACCGTTTTGTCTCTCATTCTTTTATTTTCTCATCTTTGCTTATTACTTAATTGACATTGTTGGAGCCTAAGTATATATTAATATACATTATGTATATGCATGAAAGCAACACTTAAATATTCATTGGATTATTGTTGAATAGTAATTTATTCAATTAACATATATCCTACTAGGTACTGGGATTACAATGATGAAAAGACAAACTTGGCCCTTGCCCAAATGGTACTTATAGTCCAGTGGGAATAAAGTACTCTTCATTGTTTTAATTTTGAGCAGAATTTACAATGGCTGTTTTTGCTCTTTACTTGTTTGTGGACTTTCATTTTTTTCCCCCTCTTCATGGTATAGAAATAATTTATGTGAAAAAATAGTCCCTATATGTCCCCGGCAGTGTACACTCTTGGTTATCCAGTGTATGCTATTGAATGTGTTCTCATATGCATTTATGATTCAAGGAGGAAAGGTGCTCTCCATATGGTGTTGCATACTTTTGGGTAGAGCCAAAGCATTAATTGGAGAGAAAAAAACCCCTGGAATCATAGAACTCAGGAGAAACCGTAGCATATTAATTTGTGTTGCAAAGTTCTGATACAAAATATAGTTCATCCAGTTCCTGACTACCACCTTTTCAAAAGCGTAATTGTAGAGTTTTGTATACCAAGTTCAAATTCATTTTATTGTTACTGCACTTTTTGCCTTTAGCTGATATTGTTTCATTATAGATCTAGCTTAGAGTTTCCTGGCTTCTTTTCACTCACAGGCAAGGGCTCTTAAGGAAGACCTACCAGAGCTATATTAAAAACATTTAAAAAAATTTTGTCAGAGGAATGAGGGAAATACTTTCTCTGCTTCATCATGTCCAGTACTCAGTCATTCCTCTGGAAATCCCGTGGGCTCCCTGCAGGCCTGCCAGCTTTGGCAGTGACCACTGCAGCTTCTGCTTTGGTTTCAGTTGGGAACCAAGAGAATTTGGTAAATTTTAAGGCATTAAGTCTTTTTATTCTTTCCTTTCTTTTTTCTCTCCAGTGTTACATATGATATCATAGTATCCCTCTGTCTTCACAGGCTGCATTTAAAATCTGAAGGTACACCTTTGTATTTTTCTTAACATATAGCATTGGGTCTTAATCTGGCATTAGCTTTTCTTCCTCTAGCTTCATTGAGATATGTAATTGATATCTAACAGTGTGTAAGTTTAAGCTGTACAATGGGAAGATTCGATATACATATATATTGTGCAATGATTATGACAATGAAGTTAGTTAACATCTCTATCACCTCACATAATTACCTTTCTTTTGGTAGTGAGAACAGTTAAGAGTAGAAACTTTCACATATATAATACAGCGTTGTTAACTATAGTTGCCATGGTGTACTTCAGATCCCCACAACTTACTTATTTTATAATTAGAAGTTCATACCATTTGACCAACATCCCTCATTCTGCCCCCCATCCCCAACCACTGGCAGTCACCATTCTTCTCTGTTTCTATGAGGGTTGGTTCACAACCTAAGGAGCTTCCCAGGTGTAGTATGAAACCAGCCCCCGTAAGTGGAGGGTGGGGTGAGACTGAAGAAAAAGGCAGACCACTACAGATTGGTAGGGAGCAGGTTTAATAAACAAGCGAATTTACATTAACAGTGCTTGTCTTGGGTGACCTTAGGATGAATAGATCTCTGCGCCCACCCACCAGAAGCTTTATATAGAGGCCTTAACTGGGTTCAGTCACATACACTATCCAGATGGTTTCCCAACACCTCACTCTGTCAAGGCCATGTCCTTGGAAATGCTTCCACTATGGGAATGGTTGGCAGAGTGTACATTCCAAGGGCAAGAGAGGGGCTGAGGAGCCTCCGATTGTCCAGGTCCAGCTTGAGGGTCAATCAGTGGTTAAGTCCTCTTGATGACTTCTTCCAGCAGTTGGTTTTGCTTTTTTAGATTTCATATGTAAGTAAGATCATACAGCATGTGTCTTTCTCTATCACTTATTTCATTAAGCATGATGCCCTCAAGGTCCATCCGTCTTGTTGGAAATGGTCAGATTTCCTTCTTTTTATGGCTAAATACTATTCCATTGTGTTTACATATGTGTGTGTGTGTGTATCACATTTTCTTTGTCCATTCATCCATCTATGGACGCTTAGGTCGTTCCTATGTCTTGACTGTTGTAAATAACAGGCATTAGCATTTGTACTTAAATATAAAAAGAATAACAGAATTGTGAAGTTGAAGATTTCTGTTAAAATGGACAAATTTGCTAATCAAAACCACACACGCACAGAGGAAATAGTAAAATAGTATACTCACTCCTCTTTGTCTGCTTCTTGCTATCTTATTTTTCCTCTTTTCTCTTTTTCAGTTCTCCTTACGGTCCAGCTAACCACATTTTTATGAAGTGATTGTCTTCTAGATGTGTCTAATCAAAACACACATAGTGAAATGGATCCAACTATTGAAATGCTAACAAGCAGATAAAGTACTTCTATAGTGCTTAGGTGATTTATAGCAAGAGGGAGGAATGCATCCTTGGTCAAGATGAGAGATCACTGTGTATTTCTTTAACTTCTCTATATTGTTTTCTTAATATGGAGAAAAAAATGGCTTGCTTCCCACCAATGAAAAAATATCTAAAATCACTGAGTACTCACTAATTGCTTTGCCAAGTCACATATTTCTTCCTCTCTTCTTCCAGTTAGATTTCTGGTTCTCCATTGTTGCTCCGTTGTGTTCCATTGTTTCTCCCCTTAGCTCTACTTCTTGAAGTGCAAACTGCTTTAATGTGCTCTGTATAAGTGCTTTAAATACATTTAAAGGGAAGTATGGAATCTAATATAAGAGTTTTTCTCTCCTTTGATGCTCATATTCATTCAAATTGGTAGCAAATGTTCTCCTGTAGGTCTTCATGGAATTTTAAAACATTCTTGAGACAATATTAGCAGATACTTTAAATATTCTCTTTGATTCAGCCTTAGTAAGAACTGAAAGAAGGATGAGAGATCAAGAGTATTATTTCCACATTCTCTAATTTGCATGGTTAAATTCAAGGGAACTTTTTACCAGCTTTCTTTTTCTTCATTTTCAGACATTCCTCCCCCTTGTAGATGCCAACCACTCACAAATAAATAAAACTTTTGCAACTATTTTCCCCTTAGCATGGAAAATTCCAATTTTGGCTCACATAAGCATCTGTCGTCTTTTGTTGTAAATATGCTTCCCAATAACATAAAGGAGATACCTATAGGGGATATTTGTCTTCTTTTTTTAAACTGGTTGCCTAGCATATGATTCCTCTTCCCTTGTTTGGGAAATTCCCCACTTGGTGAATCTGAACAGGATTCAGATCTTGCCTCTCTCTCTGTAGAATCGGGGATGCCCCACCACTCAGTTTCCCAGAGGCCTTTGCCCCAGGACATATACTAGACCTAGCCTATCAAGCATACCCACTCCGAACTAGCAGATGGAATGGGGAGAGTGGAGCACCCACTGGAAGTCAGCAGGGGTGACAGATCATGCAAGCAGCATTTTATTTTTTACTATCTAACACTCAAGTAAAAATGAACATTGAAGTAAATTAGAATGATAATATGTGATAGTTTCAGTTTTGCAACAGAATATTAAAATCCCTAATGCATCTTCAATGTCATGCATTATTTATAGTAATTAACTACATCTAAATATTTTTATCTCCACTGGCTTTACAGTCATATATTGTTCATTTTAATATGGTGAGTTAGTTATAACACAGCAATTAGACTATGGATTGATAGACTCATGGTAATTTATAAATGTAAAATTGTTTTAGCAAGTTAGTCATGAAAAAGTCAACTGGCTTAATTAACTAGTGCATTCAATTAAGTAATATATTTTAGTAATTTAAAAAACTCTATTAAGTTAGTCAATTGTTTTGGCATTTCACAAAGCTGGTGTATGTGAGGAAGATTTTGGACATTGAAGAATGGTAACTCATAAGAAGGGAATTTATATCCAGGAAATGGAAACACTTTTTTGAATCTTCCTCTCTGTGTTTCCATTTCTATGCATTTTTGTATTTTAGCCTATCATCCTAAAATTAATTGTTATTAACTGATTTAGGGGAAGTTCTGTTTTGACCCTGTACCCAGGCCATATCCTGGGACCACTGGCCTGTAAGGAGACAGAAAAAGGCCGTTGAGTTTAGTTTTTAGGAGTGTGGTGCCCCTGCAGAAGATGGAGGAGCACCCAAAGAAGGTTTCTGGTAGCCAGCAAACCTTTGCCTGTGTCTATTTGAAGTTGAAACATTAATTTGAAAGCTGATTAAAAAGGAATAAAGGCTGTTCATTATTTTGTCTGACTCCCAGAGACAGTATTTTATATATCATAAAATTGGGAAGTACAAAGGTTTAAAGCTTTTATTGCTTTCTGTTTCTTCAGCCAACATATTTTAACATATTCAATTAGGCAATGTTTCCAGCACCACCACGTTGAACATTGCTTGCACTTGTCTTGATACCATTCATATTCCAGTCTAACTATAAACACTCAGCACCCCCACCTGGTGCAGAGGCTGGAGCTCATCCTAGCCCATCACTGGAAATCAAAAGAGAGAATGTTAAAGTGACATGATTAGAAAATATGTCCCATGAAAAAAGGGGACCTTATTTTGGCTTGTTTATTTGAAGTATTTATTTATTAATAAAGAACCGTTTGAGAAGGCTCTTTCCCTATAAATACTTATGAAAAGAAGTGGTTTTCTGCCATGCTTGTGAGGCTTCCTATATAAGTACATGACTAGATTTCCATAATTAAACACAACCACAATCAAAGACTGTGGTTATCATTCAGTTCTATTTCCACTGCAGACCAAATTAAACCTCTATGTCAGACCTGCAGTGAATACTACAGTGATAGACCCAGAATATGGGCTTTTTATTGCACTTGGGAACTTTTGTGAATCTGAAGCATTTTTCCTTGGTCCATGCTTACGGAGTTGGTGAGGACGGGAGGGCAATCCTTGATATTATCATCTGCCCACAGGTGGAGTGAGCTGTTGCCTGTGGAGGGGAATGTGGAGAGTCACAGAAGTATCTTCTCCCTCAAACAATTTGTCTGTCTATCCTTGCTGGATCTGAAGTGTTAGGAACTCTTCAGGAGTTAAAGAATTTTATCTGGTCTGTCCAAATCACAAACAAAGTTCATTAGTTGATACAACTATTACCTTCCAAAGCCATGTGGGGAGAGCAGGGTCCAGAAGAAACAGGGCACAGGGAAGAAGAACGGGGCTGGGCCAATCCTGGGAACGCTGGCCTGTAAGGGGACAGAGTAAGGCCACTGAGTTTAGTTTATAGGAGTGTGGTGCCTCTGCAGAAGGTGGAGAACCACCCAAAGAAGGTTTTGTGTAGCCAGCAAACCTTTGCCTTCTGTCTATTTGTGCCATAAGGATGGGGACACAGAGATAGGGAGGACCTGGTCCCAGCCTTGAGGAACATAACATCCATCAGGAAAGCAGACACAGTGCTGTGCTGAGGAATCCTGGCACTCCAGGTTTGGGGGATGTAGAGGCGGCAATCACCCAATGGAACGTGCCTCTGATTCACACGGCTGCCTTGGGTTTATGAGGTCAAAGGGGCTCTGATGTACAACATATTCAGACATAAAATAGTATGGAGGGGGCATATCACTGGTACCGTGCTTCTGCCAGAGTGCTCCCCCTGGAAAATGGAGCTCCGTTAACTCTTCTCAGCATCTGTGTCTAAGACAGTAAGGAGTATGAACAACCCTGGCTTTATATTCTGGTTTCTTTTTTTTATTAGTTCTGGGCCTTGGGCCAAGATATTTAATTTCTCTGAGCCTTAGTTTTCTTATCTGTTCAATGTGTAGTTTGATTTCCCAGTTCCCCTCACTGGGTAGCAGGGAGAATGAAATGGAATAACGTATATCAACATTCCTGGCACATGGTGGATAGTCGAGGATGACATACCCTGCATGCTCCATGCCCAACCCCGGTGCAACAGACTGATGACCCTGGCTGGGCTGGACTCTTGCCTAAGAGAGGGCCCAATGCCAGGGCAGGAGGGGGAGGGAGTTGTTCCTCTCTTACAGCCTCTTGCTCTTTGTGGAAGGGAAAATTAAATGCACCATTGGAGGATCAAGCTATTTAGATCCTTCAGAGTTTGGATCCGATTTACTTAAATGGCTTTTAGTTTGACTTCTAGAGAATTTAACTACCACAGTTTGGATTATAGCAAAACTTGGAAGTTATTGTTCACAGTATATTATCCTTACTGTTAGTAGTGGCATGATTTCACATTCAGATTGGCAAATGTGAAAGGACAGTTCACTGAGCCTCAGTGTTAATGGGGAGCCCCATGTTTATGTAATGATGTCGGGCTTTGTGTGCTGTACAGAATGTACAGGGGTAATTAGATGCTTCAAATACATGTCTAGACAGGGTAAAGCTCCGGGAGCACTTGCTCAACCCTGGGAAAAGCTATAGGTCGTCTATTTGTGACCAGAAAAAGCCCTCTTTGATTAACAAGTTAAATGTGGGGTTAACTCTCTGGTGCTGGATTTACACCCAAGAGGAAAATCAGATCTGATGAGATTTGACAGGACCAATCATTTGTAGAACAAGACTAGGTCTAGCTGTGTGGCCTGATTTGAGGGTGCTAAAAATAATGTCTCCCAGGTATCTTCCTACCATCCTGTAGGGGGCCCAGCATTCCCATTCTTAGAATTACATCTTTGGGTTAAGTCATTCTGATTTGAGGAGGCTCCTATAAACTGCAAGCTTGATGCTTGGGATGGTTATACATTGACCTAGATTGCTTAGTATTAGGGAGAATAATGAGGAAACACATCTCAGGATAGGTAAGTTCTAATATGAGGACAATAGGACATTTTAAAAGTTTGGAATTAAGTATGCTTTTTGAGGACAGTGTGCTCAGCAAGAGAGGTCTCAGGACAACACGAGGTCTTAGGGTGCTTCAGAAAGGGAGCAATAAAAGGTGAGGGGATTGGTGAAAGGGGAGGTGTCCTGTGTGGGTCTGTGCCTGTGCTTGTGAAGCAAGGGATAATCGCCTTTCCTCTGTATCCCAGTGCTTTACAAGACTCATCTTGAGTCCTGAGATGCATTATTTTGAGCAAAGATAAAAGTATCTCCAAACTAGCGCCTTTCAGGGTGCTTTCTGGTTATTGCAGTACTCTCTGTTTTTGAAGATTTCATAGTGTGTATTCTGAAGTGTACACATTCTTGCAGATTTGATGTACTTACATTCCACTTTTCCCTCTTGCATATCCTCCCCCACCATCTAAAGGCCTCTGCAGTCCCCACACGAATCTGTTAGAGTGAATGTGACAGTTGACTCATTGCAAATTGTTTGTCGTGAGATTGTCTTGCCAGTGGGTTCCAGCCCTGGCCAAGCTTACTATGGATTCAGTGAGACAGAGAAATGACAACTGGAACGTTCTTGGGGTAAAAGGGTTTATACTGCCTTTATTCTCCCAGTGATAGGTTGAACACTAGAATCACGTCTGCACATCTATAATCCACCTCTGGCTCTGCCTTTGTCCAGAGAATTGGGCAAAGCTCTTTATATAGTGACTCAGTCCATAACAGTTTATTGCCTATGGGTATGGAAGCATTAGCCTAGCAGCAAGCCAGTTACATCATCAAGTAGTTTAGGGTCAGGTGAGGAACCTGGCCATAGGAACTTCCATTTTTCCCCACAAAGATGATCTGCAAAGCTCTATTCCTGGTACCTCAGAGAGACCCTCAAGGGGAGGGGCCAACTGAACATGGAATGTGCAGTCTATAAGCTCCTACAAGGTGTCATCTAACCACTACTGTTATCAGGTTCTCAAATTGAAGCTTAGTGTTACTGTTGATGTTCTGGCATTGGCTGAAATTGTGTGTACTTTGCATCGAGCATGGTACTTGTAGCTTCATACGTGTATCTCATGCTCTTTGCAAGTTGTTAATCGTTAGTATTCCTCACAACTAGTTGTTAGGAGTCAGCTAGCTGCTAGTGCTTCTATTTTGCAGTTAGTGAGGGGTCAAGTAATTTGCCCAATATGGAACAGCTGGGGAACGAGAGTGCTGGGATTTAAACTTAGAAACATCAGCCTCCCTCTATCACTCTCTGCTGCTCTTAAGGGTATTTCCTTTTCATCTGGGGGGTTTCTGTTTTTTCAAAAAGCATGCATCCTAAGGAACACTAAACTTGGGGAACTCCACCAAATGGAATATAAATGGCTGTAGGAAAACAACATGGAGAAAGGATGCTGGTGAGACATCTAAGATGTGGAGGAATGTCACATAATTGTGTGGCTCATCTAGCCCCTTGTTTTGATCCCTCAGTGGCTCTGACATGGTAGGTCTGCTCCTGCTTAACTCCTTTTAGACCTCAGGCTTGGTCTTGTCCTCTGCCCACCCAGAATGAAGGCAGGTCTTCCCTGTCTTTGGAGTGGATGTGCCTTAGTACTGAACACCATAGCATAATCTCTTTTATGCCTTGTGTTTGTCATTTTTTTTTCCTGTTTATCTTGACACTCAAACCTAGGCTATGACCTTGGCTTTCTCCCCTTGGCTACAATTCATACTCCTCCTCTAGCTGTGGCTGCCCTGGGCAGATGTCCTCCCAGGATGCCAAGGGATTTCCTCCTTTGACCCTGCCCCTTGGGCAGTGCTCTGCTGCTTCTGTCCAGCAGTGCCAGTAAGAACCAGCTACGAAGTCAGGAGCCTCCAGGAGCCTGAGGCATCACGGTGCCTCCTCCGGCCTCAGTGGTGCCGGTGCTGGCCATAGCTCTGCGGTCTCTGTGGCAAGCTAGCACCACGCTGTCAGCCATTGACCACTTTGCAGAGGCTGGGTGGAGCTACTGGCCCTGCGCTCCCAGGCCCAACCCTACAGCTCGAGCTGCCACTTCCAGGGCCTGGCCAGGACTCAGAAGCTGTTGCTTATTGTGACTGTCTCAGTCTGGAACAGCGGAGCCTCAGGCAAAAGCTTATATGCTACCATTCAGTTAGAGAAAGCAACACCAGAGAAGCAGAAGTGGGGAAAGGGGAATGAGACAAAGAAGGAGGCAGAATAAATAAGAGAGCGTATTATTGACCTGGCTACTGCTTGCTAGCTGGTATAGGCTGATTGTTTGATTTTTGCAGGACATCTTCAGAGTGAGTCCATATAGGTGACTACATTTCAGGGGAGTCCTTCCAGGGGAAGGAAGGGAAAGGATGTTATTCACTGGCTCCTCTCCTGTCTTGGTCAAAGTCTTCCCAGGCCTAGAAGTGCCAGCTGCCCATCTCATACTTCATTAGCAACTCATACCTCAGCAACTACTGAGAAGTCCTGTGCGGGAGGCAAGAGGCGTGTGATGTACCTTTGGGTGACATGAGGGAACATGGCATCAATAGTGATACCACCTGGACCCACAGCCATGGGGGAAGCACAAACCATGTTAGATCTGCTTAGCTTGGCAGAGGGCAAGTGTGCAGATCTGGGTGATGGATAAACTGAATCCAGTCATGCCGGAGCATTTCAGTGTCAGTGCACCTTGACCCCTGAGCCTGTCTGTGCTGCTGGGAAACTTCTCTCCATTCAAGGAAATACTCAGTTTCCCTTCACATTTCCCAAGGTTGAGCATCTCTCTGAGGGGTCTCTCTTGTATGGATAGGGTCCAGCTGAGTATTCTTTCTGATTGGGGGTGTCCAGATGATGCTACAGTTACTGGTAAGATACTTTTCCAAGCATGAGACAGAAGAGCTGTCTTCGGATCAGCTGATAAATGTGGTATTGATCACATACTGAGGGCCATGTCTCTGGAAGGCAGAAGTACTTCATGGTCAGAACCTGGAGCCCTCGTTCAATCCACTGGCAGGCTGTGTGAGGCCAGGTACTACCTTCCAGGCCATGCCATGCCTCCATCTTGTTTTGGCACTGGTAGATGGCCTCTTCCATGCCCTACTAGACTGAGCATGGTCATTTATCTTCCTTAACACCTGTTGGATACATTCTCCTGACCTGGCCTTAAATGAGTCCCTAGTGGGGGTGATCTTGTAGTGACCACAGCACCGCCACCTCCAGGCTAGCCCAGATTCTGGAAACAGTTCTGAGGTCACCTTCTCTCCAATTGGGAAGTTTATATGGGAAGTATCTAAAGTTCTAGAGAGGCAGCCTGGTAGGCATACAGAGATTCTGTAGGTTTTGATTATACCAAATTTCTCTAACTTGACTAACATCGCAGTGAACTCCTATGAAATGGTGAGGCGTGATCTGGACTCTGGCCCATGTTAAGGAATTTGAATGCCCTAATAGTATTTAATACCTTCTTGATTTCTGACCCCACTGTGGCCTCCCTTGATCCAACTTATCTCTGCCTAGTGAAAATAAATGTTTCATACTGAGAGTAGGGAAGACAGTGCAAATGATTTTCCTGTTACTATAAACCAGCACTCTTGCAGAGCAGGGGGAGTTTGTTGCTCTGAAAGTGCCATATGGGATGTATTTCTCTAGGGGTCGGGGGGTGGGCTGGGGGGGTGACCCAGTTCCCTGTGGCCAGAAAAAGTGTTCTGTATGCAGACTTGTTTGCCTCATTTTCAACGACCTCCTGACTGAATTTTGTTTTGCTGGGAGTATGTGGGGGCTCCTTCCAGCTACAAGGCTGGAGCCCAAGCCTTGTTTCTGGAAAGGAAGTGATAGATGTGTGACAAAAAGGCCATTCCACTGACTTGATCAGAACAAGGGGGCTCTGATCCAAGTGGACTTGCTGTCTTTGCTGCTAAAAAACAAAGTAGTGAGGTTGGTCTAGCTCTCCTCTGAGCACATCCACTCCCTTCTGACTATGTCACTAACTAAAGCTGAGTTCTTGGCTCCTTTTCAAATGGGGAGAATTGAGAATCCCATGTTCTGTGCCTAGCTCCTGCCATTTATGCTCACCCTTCCCTTAAATACTCATCCCACCCATCTTGTCCTCATACACAGAAACAGAAAGTCTGGATTCCTATGCCATGGAGACCGACTCTGGCACCTGGGCTGGGAAGAACCGTCACAGAATGCTCAGGGGCACAGCAGCCTCTCACCAGGCAAACGCATCAGGCAACCGTCCCAGGCCCTGCCCTGCCCAGCTGTTTGCGGCAGACTGGTGGCCTGGGCAAGGGTGGTGTCCTGTTCTAAATGGTTACTTTGACATGCCAGCACCACGTAAGGGCGGGCTTCCAACACCACCACAACATTCACAAACTCATTTCAGAGCCTCCTGCCTTGGCCGACTTCACACTCCGTATTATTCTATCCACAGATCCTCCTGGCTTCTGACCTGGGTGCTGACTCACTTTCCTGTTTACAGCCTTGCCTCAACCCTCATTCCTGATGTTTTACATAGTTACTCTGGCAATGACCTTTGCTTCCCTTTTGACTAGAGTTCAGATTCTTTTTTGACCAGATGATCTGTGACTATTCTGGGTAAAAATATGCCAGATCTTGCCTATCCCCCAGGACTCTGTACCTGTCATGACCTCCTGAGAGCATTGTACCGGCCAGACTTGCCTTTACATGAACAGGGTAGCCTCAGTGGAAGAGAGGAAGGTGGAAGAATAGAGCAGGGAGGGAAAGAGATAGGAGGGGAGGATGCTATGAATGCTTAGCACCTTTGGTACAAACATTAAAATGAACACCAATCATTTTATGTTCACAAAGTTTAGACTTGTTTAATCTCAAAGAGCGACAGCAAGTCTTATGAATGTATATGAGAGCATATTAACTTGAACATACTGAACATACTGACTTGATACTGTGCTCTGTAGTCCAGCTGGAAGCCCAACTTATCATTCTAGCCACAATATTTTTTGACAAGAAATTCTACTTTTATATCTTAATTAACTATTCAGTGAGTACTCAGAGTGAATGAGATTGGTGAAGTTTGGGAACACCACGATTGCTAATCCTCTAACTGGCTATAGGACTTCATTAAGTGTCAGGTCTCCTCTGATGGTTACTTACTTCATAGCAATTATAGTTTAACAGTATGGTAGATTGATTTTTGGGATCCCTGCTCTGCTCATGCTTTCTTCTTTGGGAAATGTCCCTTACCTACAGCTCTGCCAAAAGCGTGGACTTGGGTAGCCATGTTATATCATATGACCCTCACCACAGGTGATTGGACTAGTGGTGAAAATTTGAAACTGATATTCAGTCCATCATCTGGTCAGTGACCAAGGTTATCTTGCTTGGAAATTTGAATTAATGGACATAGAGATCACTGTCAGTTGCTGGTGGGTTCCAGACTCTTAAGGTCATGTTGAATGAGGTCCAGAGTCAATTCCTCTACATGGCAAGCTGAGGTTGTGAGAGAGCAGAAACCATTTATAAGAGGGAAAGCTATTTGCAGAGAGGAGGATGAATTGGACACGCAGTGAGTTAAGAGACTACAGGAACTCGGAAAGAGAATGATGAAGCCTATGACTTTGGTTTTCCTGGTGCTTCTCAGCTCTAGACCCCAAAAGGTCTTGTCTATACTTAATTTCTTGCTTGTTGGTATCCATGAAATGACTTGGATCTACAACACTCACCTCTCCTGTCTTGAGATAAAATTTTTCAGGCTAACAAAACTAGTGTTCATTGCCTGCCTCTTTCTTTTCTTTTTTTGAGATACAGATTTCTGTTCCTTAAGTTGCAAGTTAAAAAACCTTGACTAAGATAAACTACTATTTAGGTGATGCCAGCAGTGGCTGGAGCAGAGTTGTAAACTTATATCTTGGTAATTAAGCAAAGGGTGAGATGTTTTCTAGTTGCTAATTTTGAAGCAGAACTTGATGTCATTCAAAGCTAGTTACATCCACTCTCTTGTTAATCATTTAGGACATTCTGGCTTCCCACCCCTTTCTCACTTGTGATAATTATATTGTCTTTATAGAATAGGTCTTCAGGAACTTGGCATTTATGGGAAGAAAAAAAAAACCCAACAATGGACATAAGTTTACATCAAAGGACAAGATTGCCTCTGCTAGTTTATAATGGTGTACTTTCTGATTATCTGCACCAGAGACATAATCTTGATTGCCTTGTCAACAAATCCAGTGCCTAAATAACTGGAGATTTTTATGGCTAGGGAAATTCTGGATATATAGTATAGGAGGAGAGGCAGGGATGAGGGCGAGGTAATCCACAGTCTGTGATCCATCTCCAGCAATTACAAGTTGCAGCCCTCATCAGATTTAGCTCTTAAAACAAACTGGTATTTATCTGGGTGGAGAAGTGTAAACAGTGGGCACCCTGGGAATGAAGCTGGGGTTGCCTTTTTTTTCTGAAATGAAAGAAAGGGTGAGAAGAAGCTGAAAGAGAGGGTGCTGTCTAAATTTGCATAAGACACC
The DNA here is from genome assembly GCF_030020395.1 of Manis pentadactyla. Classification (NCBI taxonomy): domain Eukaryota; kingdom Metazoa; phylum Chordata; class Mammalia; order Pholidota; family Manidae; genus Manis; species Manis pentadactyla. The sequence goes on along the minus strand of NC_080029.1, from coordinate 89,162,258 downwards.
AGGCTAGTCTTGGGTAATCAAATCCAAAATTAAGTGGCATACTCTACAGGAAGAGTTTTTACAGTTGAGAGAATAGACAGACAGAAAAAGGAACATCAGTTGGAAAAAGGATACATAGAGAACAGTAGAGGGAGAGCTCATTTACAGCAAGAGACTATGGAGCCTTAGTCATTAGGCACGTAGGCTCTGGATCCGACTACTTGGATTCAAATCTCAGGTCTACCACTTAGTAGCTGTATAGCCATGGGGAAGTTTCTTACTTTCTTGGTGCCTTAGTTTCATCATCTATAAGATAGGAGTAACAATAGCACCTACCTCATAAGTTTGAGGTGAAGATTGCATAGAGCAATGTGTGACCCTGAGTGGGTGCTTCATAAATGAGAGTTTATAACTAATCAGTAAGACATCACCTAGTTTGCCAATAAAACCAGCAAGATTGCAGGAGACTGAACGTAAGTGTCCAAATTCCTTACGTGATGAGGGAATCCAATATATGCACTCTTTGACTGTGGAATGTGTGTGTTTTGGCTAAGACAAGAAATATTCATGAAAGGGCTACTCAAATGAAGACAGGAAGAGAGAGGCTTTCATATAATGAGAGAAAATAGATTGGGCTCTGGTCTGGAAAAATGAAGACTGACATGCACTATGATGAATTTTATGGACAGGAATAGCATGAATAATAACTTGTTTATGAAACACTGGAAAATTAGAATTGGCGTGAAAGACCAGTACTTTGAGGTGAATACTTGAACAGATGTGTGCTTGACTGTGCTTGCACAGTGAGTCGCTCAGTTATGGAGCTCATTAGCTCAGGAGTTTCAAAGTGATCTGGACGAAGGGTATGGGACGAAGGGTATGGGTTATGGTCCCTTAACCATCTATCAAGAGTCATTAAGGATGTTTGTGATTGACCCCTGGGTTAGTCCAGTTCAGGATTTGTAAATAAGTGATATTAATGTAGTATTTAGCCCTTTCAAAACACTGAACAGCTTTAATTCATTTGATTAACTGCAGTGATTTACTGAGCTGATTTATTTCTCATCGAAAGATGAGAAAGATGGCTCATGTTGAAGGTTCTGATGTGCATTGCCACCCAGAAACACTGAAATCAAATTAATTCAGTTTGAAAGTTTAATATACATGGTTCACTTTTACTCATAACATTTTGAGACCAGAGAATTTTTAGTTATTTTTTGAGTTCAGGATTGATATTGTGAATAAATTAAGGAAATAAAAGTTTTTTTTGTTATCGTTTTGTTTTTATACAATCCACCAAGGTGACACTTTGTTAGTAAAACAGCTTATTCCTATATTTATTTTATTTTTAGAGTAGTTATTCATAAAAAACAATTCTAGAGCTATAAGCTAATTTAGAGATCATCTTTTTCAGTTGCTCATTTCACAGCTGAAGGTGACATACACACAGTGGCAACACTTGGTCTGAAGCCCAAATTCTATGTAACCTTGTCTATTTTCTTTCCCATCAGGCTGCTTCCCCCAGAGGATCAGGGTGATTGTAATTGAGCTTATTTCTGTGTACACACAAACTCAAATGTGTTATGCTCTATCTTGGAGCACCCAGAACAGATTTACTATGAAACCAGTGAGGCTTTCGTTTCAGGGCCCCTCACTTGTATGAGCCTTGAATTGGAGAGAAGCTAGACTGCAACCAGGAAACATTTCCATAGAGCATTTCTGGTAAATGACCTTAAGAGATGGACTTGACTTTCAAAGGCTTCAGTAATTTGTTGTGATCTTTTTCACATTATAAAAATACAAAACTCACTTTTGCACCTATTTTCTATTTGTAATTTTGTATTGTTTTCTTTAAAGAAGTACCCTCCCCAGGTTCCAAGATCATATAAAATTTCAGAATCTGTGAAACCTGGATCTGCTGATGCCCATAGATATAATCTGTTGGGAATTTCATTTTAATATTTGGGATACTTATTTTTAAGCAATTTTTATTTAAAAATTGAATACATTTAAATTACTTTTATATTAATATTTTACTTTAATTTTTACTATAGTAATGAACTAGTTAAAGAAAAGGTTGTATTAAGATATTTAAATAAAATCGCAGTTCCTTTCCCCATCTTGCTCTACCCATCAGTTTTATTCTCTTGAGCCAACCCGTTTAATTTTTTAGATATTTTCCCCTACTGTTTACCTCTATTTTTTAATAACTTTCTTTCTTAAATGATCCACTTTATATCAGTTTACAATGATCTAAAGATTTATATAGGTAATACAATGGTATTGCATTATTATATTTATATAGTGACTTCCTTATAATAGTAGCTAAGGATTTAACTTTGTTATTCCAAACAATCCTTTGTCTCCTCCCATTTCCCCAAAATAGTTAAAGCACACAGTTTTTGGTTACCTCAATCATCACTATTTATATTATGATGACTGTTGTGAATATTATTTATAGCAAAAGCAAGTAATATCTTATGGCATCCTTTCTTGTACATCTTTTTGTCTTGGAGTTAATAATTATCTCATTTCCTTTTGCTCAGTTTTCCTTATTATCTTTCTGAAAAACTATCTTTCCATTCTTTTCATTTAGCCTTTTATTTTTCTTAGCATTCATAGTTACTTTGTTTTTTCTTTTGCTTAATTTTATGTGTATCTAGCCAAATACATCATCAGAACTGCCCATCATTTATTCTATCAGTATCAGTATTATTTGTGGAAGTGCTCAAATATGTCAGTTAATCTTCCACCTCACCTTCTTGCCTGCCCTCTCCCCGAGACCACCTCTCGCCATGACCCTTCATCCTCCTGCTCCTGTGTGGACTGATTGTCTTCTAATATCTGGAAATTTCATATGATAAGCTTTTGGTGAGAATGTTTGGTGAGGATGACACTCAGTGGGCCTTTCCTAAATCTTAGGGAATTGTCTACTCATTATAAGCAATTTTATAGAAGCAAATTTTGAAAGTGTAAGTATCCAGTACCACATAAAGAGTGCCTTCATTTTCTAACTCACTAGGTTTACACAGTAGGGAAGATAATTCTCCTAATAATGGATAAAGTACCATATCTGGATGCCAAAAATCCTAAAAGTAGGGTTTGCTAATATATAATTCATTTCCTATTTTTTGACATGTATATTAACCTTAGTGTGAAGTATCTGAATTTTGAATTCCAGATAATTATTAAGAATATATTCCCAGATAATTTCTTGCTACTCTCAAACTCATAATGGCACTTGCCACTATGAAAACTAAATATGATTAGAAAACACATGATATATTTTAAGAAATATGCAAAAATTTTTTAATACTATTGTTAGCTTCATTAGAACATTACACAATAATAGAGAATTAACTCTACTAGTTCCAATAACAACTGTTTTTCCCCGCAGTACTTTATATCTACACAATACAGTTGTCCCTTGAACAACATGGGTTTGAGCAGTGTGGGATCACTTACACACAGATTTGTTTCAATAAATACATTGGAAATTTTTTTTGGAGATATGTGACTATTTGAAAAGAAGGTTCTTTTTTCTAGCTTACTTTATTGTAATGTATATACTTTACAATATATGTACCTTATTGCATTTGTATATAATACACAAAATATAAAAATTTCTGTTAATCAAATATTTATGTTATCAATAAGACTTCTGGTCAACAGTAGGTTGTTAGCAGTTAAATTTTTGGGGAGTCAAAAGTTATATGTGGATTTTGACTCTGCTGGGAGTCAGTGCTCCTAACCCCTGCATTGTTCAAGGGTCGGTTGTATTTGGTTAATTGTACTGTGTACCACAATGTAGGCCAATAGCATTATTTTACTTTACTGAAGTAGAAATTAAGGCCATTGCAATTAATTATTAGGTTTTCTTATGGGGACTTCTTATTCTCATATAATTCATCTCCCTGTAAAGATTTTTCAATGTGTTTCAATATATTTTAATTCCATTCCATTTTGAGGTTGTTGCAAGTCAAGTAGCAGGCTGTTCAATTGAATTTTTATAAAATATAGCTCTATACCTTCATTTGATTTTATTTCCTGAGGACGTCACTGTAAGAAAAAATGTTTTTAAATCCTTAAGATTTTGGTTGAAACACTCAGTCCTGATAACCTTACAAGCAAAGATTAAATGTGCATTAAATCCTCCTCCCAGAATGCACAGCTATTGGAATGCCCCTGGCCTCTGTCTAGACCTGGAGCTTTGAAGTAACTGCACATCTCAGGATGCACCACCCATTCACCCTTCCTTTTCTGTCTTCAGTAGTATTGTCCACTGAAAGTTGTGGACAAAGGATTGGTGAATCTCCAGGAGCAGGTGTGGTCTGCCCTGTTCGCCTAAGATTTTTTTTCCAGTTACGGTATTGGGTGGTGATGGAATTGACACTGAGGAGTGGCGGGAACAGATAAACACCTACTGGAGATTATGGCAGGATTCCTGGCTATTTATTGAAGGTGTGGTTGCTCATTCCCTGCTTGATGTTCCAAGAGTAGTAAAATTGAAGGTGCTTTTCTAATATCTCTATTTCATTCAAGTTACTTCTGTGTGTATAGAGTATTAGTGGGTGATCTGGTGCAGTAACTCATTTCCATCAGTGTTGTGGGACTTTTCCCTGGTTTTTAGTGTGTGTGATTGATTCTAAACTTATTCTGTAGGGATGCTGTACATTTCTCCTGCAATCTTGGATGATTTTGCTATTTGGGAGTTTTGTATAAGGGGTTTCCTGGCTCTTTTGTTTATGTTGTATTACTGGAAGCTTATCCAAAAATAAATGTGTTTACTCAATCGACTAAGAAAATTTTCTGTTTCTTTTATCAGTTAGATTCAACATCACTTCTTTCTGAGAAACAGTTAAGGTGTCTTCTGGATGAATGCACATTCAAGCAAAAATCCATGATTAGACTTTCTTATGAAAGAGAAAAGAAAGACATTGAGGATGTAACACCTGAGTATCCTCAGCTTTCCAGAACTATCCTCTCTGAGTTAGTAACTGAGTCAGAAATAAAAGTTGAAGGCCCTGAGGTAGAAGACACAAATATGTCTGAAAATGCAGAATGTGAAACATCTAGAGGCTACTATCTCACCAAAGCTTTGACTGGGCATGACATGACACAGGCTCTTGTCATCGAAGCAGAGAATAAAAAGTGCCTCCAGTTTTTCAAGGACAATGTTGTTAGTGACACAAAAGACTATTTTATGTCGAAGACTCTTGGCATTGGGAGACTGAAAAGGCCCTCTTTTTTGGATGATCCACTGTATGGCATCAATGTGAGCCTTTCATCTGAAGACAAACATCTGAAACTCAGCCTTCCAGAGAAACCAAAAACAGGTAAGGCTTGGAGAGAATGTGTGTTTTGGTGAATAATTCTTACTAAGCATCTCAACATAAAGGTATTATCATTTAAAGTAGAATAAGATAAGAAAGTATGTTTGTAAGTCAGATGGTATCAACAGCATGCATACGTAAGAACGTATTTATCAATGTTCATATGAAATTAAGGTTGAGATTTAGTACTCTTGTGAAATATATCATTCTTGATGGTAATGCATGCATATTCTTGATGGTTATCCAGAAAACAATCTTGATTTCAGAAGAAAAGAGAAATTAGTTTGAATGGATACAAATAGTTCACATCGATTTGCTTAGCATTTCAACTTCCAAACTTCAGTGATGACAATTTGTCCTAAGGAATGAATTTGTAAAATACAATTATATTATTGTGGTTCTATTAGTTTCTATACAAACTTCCCATCCCAGCTGCTTATAAATTCTCAGGTAGTTGTCTTGATTCAATGTTGCATCTTACAATGGTATAGGGTACAAAACTATGGGCAGTTTTTGACATAAGCAAATATTCAATGCTTTATATTAGAAGTCTAAAATAGTCTGTGGTATATTTGGTGAGTCTATTTAAATAGCTTCAACTTTTCCTCTACTGTAGATTATTCTAAAATATGTTGTTATTAAATCTATATTTATCTCCTGATCTTTTACCTATTTAATCTATAATCGATTAATTCTGAACTAACACTTCAGTCTCATATTTCTAACTGCTGGCTAGACAACTCCATCTGGATATGTTCTCAAATTGATTTCCTCATCTTTCCCTCTCAACTCAGATTTTGCTCCTCACCTTTGTTTCCTCAACTACCCAGGCTCAAAGTCTGAGTTGTTATTGAATCTTCTCTCTCTCTTCTTCCCACTTTCAGTCTTCAGATATCGTTGGTTTTACTCCTGCAGAGACTCCCCACCCTTCCCTTCCTTACTCTTCTTACTTCCTCAACTGGACCAATGTGGTAACTCTGCCCCCATCAGTCCTCCCGTCCTCTGGTCTCTCTCCACCTCCGGCCATTGTTGACCACCACTAAATGAATTACCCCGAAGTACAGCTTTGATCATCACACTTCCCAGCTCACAAAGCTTCTATGGCTCTCAGTGCCTATTGAATGAAATCTGATTTATTTCCCTAGCTGTTCAAGGCCTTCATGATCTGACCTCAAGTTCTCTTCCCAATCTCTTAACTAGTTCTCTAAATGTTATTCAGGTATAGCTAATCTGGTCTCAGGATTTCCAGTGCTTTCCTGTGCCTCTACTGTTGCTTAGCCTTGTTTCTTATCTGGAATGTTCAGTTATCCCTTCAATGGCAATTGAATTACAACCCTATTCTCTCTGAATGTCATCTTCCCTGATCCCCTCTTTAAACATTTTATTTCTTCTCTGAATGTCCCAAGAGCACTGGTCCCTGTTGAATCATTTTGTACACACAGTCTCAGTGCTGTTCTTCACATACACACATTTTCTTCTTTAAGATTGTGTAGCCTTTTTGAGGACTATCTTCTGATAAACACTGTTACATCTTCTGTGATATCCAAATAAATAAATAGGAGAATTTAAATTATCCAGTTTTAGAATAAATACTGAAAATATGGCTCACATTTATTCTTTATATTATGAATGAAAACAGGTGGTATTGCTTAAGAATTATATAAGCTTCACATTCTATATAAAGATTTGGAACTCTTTTTCCCTTTTTTAATGACATTTCACAAGCTAAAAACTTCTCTTACAACATGCAATTCAATTAGCAGGTATATTTTGCCACCCACACCATGGATCTTCATTTAATAAATTAAATTAAAAAAATTTTAAATCAGGTGATTCACATTTAATAAATAATGAAAACTTTGTTCTACTTTAAATTGCAATGTATTTTCTTTCTTTTTGAAGAAACAGGCTTTTATTAGAGAGAAAGTATCTGCTTTTCCTCTTTGTCTACTGTAACCAAACTTACTAAATTGGATGGGATAATTTGTTATATATTGGGTCTTATTCCCATGGAGTCAGAGTGTGTGTGTGTGTGGGTGGTTAGAACATCATTTTGCTAAGATATGACTACTTCCATGTGAATGTGATTCACACTGATAGATTACCTGTTGCTAAGTAGAACATGACAAGATGGAATGAAGTAGAACTTAATGTGACTTAGTGGAAAGTAGCTATGGTGGCTTACCGGTAACTTCACAGAACATGTCTCTTATGGCACCAGGTAATCTTAATATATGATTATAATAACCCTTGTATCATGCCAATGGGGTTCAGCCCTGGGCAAGTTCACTATGGATTCAGTGAGACTGAGGAATGACAATGGAACGTTCTTGGGGTGAAAGGGTTTATTACCTGGCTTGTTCTCCCAGTGATAGGTTGAGTACTAGAATTATGTCTGTGTCCAACAGTCTGCAGGTCTGTAATCCTCCTACATTTCTGCCTCCACCCAGAGCACTGGGCAGAGCTCTTTATATAGGGACTCAGTCAGTAATAGCTCATTGCCTACAGGTGTGGAAGCAGTAGCCTAGCAGCAGGCCAGTTACATCATCAAATAGTTTAGGTTGAGGTGACGATCCTGGCCATAGGAACCTTCCCTTCATCCACACTCCACCCTTCCAGGATTCTTGCCTCACAATCGACATGCTCACAATCTTCTGCAGTGGTCCCTGTGCAAGAAAGCTGGAGCACTGTAAACAGATTACACAGCAGCAACAGAAGATAACAACATAGAGATAATAACAAAAATTAAGATACCACAAGATTTTGATACAGGTAACAAAAATTATGAGTCCTCAAGACTGAGGAGGTTATTTCAGCTATATTCAACCAGTTCTACTCAGATGAGTTAATTGATTAATTAATTAATTAATTTTGTTATCATTAATCTACAAATACATGAAGAACATTATGTTTACTAGGCTCCCCCCCTTCACCAAGTCCCCCACCCACACCCCATTACAGTCACTGTCCATCAGTGTAGTAAGATGCTGTAGAATCACTACTTGTCTTCTCTGTGTTGCACAGCCCTCCCTATGCCCCCCTGCCACATTATACATGCTAATTGTAATGCCCCCTTTCTTTTTCCCCACCCTTATACCTCCCTTCCCACCCATCGTCTCCAGTCCCTTTCCCTTTGGTAACTGTTAGTCCATTCTTGGGTTCTGTGATTCTGCTGCTGTTTTGTTCCTTCAGTTTTCCTTTGTTCTTATACTCCACATATGAGTGAAATCATTTGGTACTTGTCTTTCTCTGCCTGGCTTATTTCACTGAGCATAATACCTTCTAGCTCCATCCATGTTGTTGCAAATGGTAGGATTTGTTTTCTTCTTATGGCTGAGTAATATTCCATTGTGTATATGTACCACATCTTCTTTATCCATTCATCTATGGATGGAGACTTAGGTTCCTTCCATATCTTGGCTATTGTAAATAGTGCAGCAATAAACATAGGGGTGCACCTGTCTTTTTCAAACTGGGCTGCTGCATTCTTAGGGTAAATTCCTAGAAGTGGAATCAAATGGTATTTGGGTCAAATCCTGGGTCAAATGGTATTTCTATTTTGAGCATTCTGAGGAACCTCCATACTGCTTTCCACAATGGTTGAACTAATTTACATTCCCACCAGCAGTGTAGGAGGGTTCCCCTTTCTCCACAACCCCACCAACATTTGTTGCTGTTTGTCTTTTCGATGATGGCGATCCTTACTGGTGTGAGGTGATATCTCATTGTGGTTTTAATTTGCATTTCTCTGAAGATTAGCGATGTGGAGCATCTTTTCATGTGCCTGTTGGTCATCTGGATTTCTTCTTTAGAGAACTGTCTATTCAGCTCCTCTGCCCATTTTTTAATTGGATTATTTGCTTTTTGTTTGTTGAGGTGCATGAGCTCTCTCTATATTTTGGATGTCAACCCTTTATCGGATCTGTCCTTTATGAATATGTTCTCCCATACTGTAGGATACTTTTTTGTTCTATTGATGGTGTCCTTTGCTGTACAGAAGCTTTTTAGCGTGATATAGTCCCACTTGTTCATTTTTGCCTTTGTTTCCCTTGCCCGGGGAGATATGTTCATGAAGAAGTCACTCATGTTTATGTCCATGAGATTTTTGCCTATGTTTTTTTCTAAGAGTTTTATGGTTTCATGACTTACATTCAGGTCTTTGATCCATTTGGAGTTTACTTTTGTATATGGGGTTAGACAGTGATCCAGTTTCATTCTCTTACATGTAGCTGTCCAGTTTTGCCAGCACCATCTGTTGAAGAGACTGTCATTTCCCCATTGTATGTCCATGGCTCCTTTATCATATATTAATTGGCCATATATGTTTGGGTTAATGTCTGGAGTCTCTATTCTGTTCCACTGGTCTGTTGCTCTGTTCTTGTGCCAATACCAAATTGTCTTGATTACTGTGACTTTGTAGTAGAGCTTGAAGTTGGGGAGCGAGATCCCCCCTACTTTATTCTTCCTTCTCAGGATTGCTTTGGCTATTCGGGGTCTTTGGTGTTTCCATATGAATTTTGGAACTATTTGTTCCAGTTCATTGAAGAATGCTGTTGGTAATTTGATAGGGATTGGATCAAATCTGTATATTGCTTTGGGCAGGATGGCCATTTTGATGATATTAATTCTTCCTAGCCAAGAGCATGGGATGAGTTTCCATTTGTTAGTGTCCTCTTTAATTTCTCTTAAGAGTGTCTTGTAGTTTTCAGGGTATAGGTCTTTCACTTCTTTGGTTAGGTTTATTCCTAGGTATTTTATTCTTTTTGATGCTATTGTGAATGGAATTGTTTTCCTGATTTCTCTTTCTATTAGTTCATTGATAGTGTATACGAAAGCTATAGGTTTCTGTGTGTTAATTTTGTATCCTCAACTTTGCTGAATTCCGATATTAGTTCTAGTAGTTTTGCAGTGGAGTCTTTAGGGTTTTTTATGTACAATATCATGTCATCTGCAAATAGTGACAGTTTGACTTCTTTACCAATCCGGATTCCTTGTATTTCTTTGTTTTGTCTAATTGCTGTGGCTAGGCCCTCCAGTACCATGTTGAATAACAGTGGGGAGAGTGGGCATCCCTGTCTTGTTCCTGATCTCAGAGGAAAAGCTTTCAGCCTCTGGCTGTTCAGTATGATGTTAGCTGTGGGTTTATCATATATGGCCTTTATTATGTTGAGGTACTTGCTGTCTATGCCCATTTTGTTGAGAGTTTTTATCATGAATGGATGTTGAATTTTGTCAAATGCTTTTTCAGCATCTATGGAGATGATCATATGGTTTTTGTCCTTCTTTTTGTTGATATGGTGGATGATATTGATGGATTTTTGAATGCTGTACCATCCTTGCATCCCTGAGATGAATCCCACTTGGTCATGGTGTATAATCCTCTTGATGTATTTTTGAATTCGGGTTGCTAATATTTTGTTGAGTATTTTTGCATCTACGTTCATCAGGGATATTAGTCTGTAGTTTTCTTTTTTGGTGGGGTCTTTGCGTGGTTTTGGTATTAGGGTGATGTTGGCTTCATAGAATGAGTTTGGGAATATTCCCTCCTCTTCTATTTTTTGGAAAACTTTAAGGAGAATGGGTGTTATGTCTTCTCTGTATGTCTGATAAAATTCCAAGGGAAATCCATCTGGCCCAGGGGTTTTGTTCTTGGGTAGTTTTTTGATTACTGATTCAATTTCGTTGCTCTTAATTGGACTGTTTAGATTTTCTGTTTCTTTTTGGGTCAGTCTTGGAAGGTCGTATTTTTCTAGGAAGTTGTCCATTTCTCCTAGGTTTTCCAGCTTGTTAGCATATAGGTTTTCATAGTATTCTCTAATAATTCTTTGTATTTCTGTGGGGTCTGTTGTGATTTTTCCTTTCTCGTTTCTGATTCTGTTGATGTGTGTTGACTCTCTTTTTCTCTTAATAAGTCTGGCTAGAAGTTTATCTATTTTGTTTATTTACTCGAAGAACCAGCTCTTGGTTTCATTGATTTTTTAAAATTGTTTTATTCTTCTGAATTTTATTTATTTCTTCTCTGATTTTTATTATGTCCCTCTGTCTGCTGACCTTAGGCCTCATTTGTTCTTCTTTTTCCAATTTCGATAATTGTGACATTAGACTATTCATTTGGGATGGTTCTTCATTCTTTATATATGCCTGGATTGCTATATATTTTCCTCTTAAGACTGCTTTTGCTGTGTCCCACAGAAGTTGGGGCTTTGTGTTGTTGTCATTTGTTTCCATATATTGCTGGATCTCCATTTTAATTTGGTCATTGATCCATTGATTATTTAGGAGCATGTTGTTAAGCCTCCATGTGTTTGTGAGCCTTTTGCTTTCTTTGTACAATTTATTTCTAGTTTTATACCTTTGTGGTCTAAAAAGTTGGTTGGTAGAATTTCAATATTTTGTAATTTTCTGAGGCTCTTTTTGTGGCCTAGTATGTGGTCTATTCTGGAGAATGTTCCATGTGCACTTGAGAAGAATGTGTATTCTGTTGCTTTTGGATGTAGAGTTCTATAGATGTCTATTAGGTCCATCTGTTCTAGTGTGTTGTTCAGTGCCTCTGTGTCCTTACTTATTTTCTGTCTGGTGGATCTGTCCTTTGGAGTGAGTGGTGTGGTAAAGTCTCCCAAAATGAATGCATTGCCTTCCATTTCCTCCTTTAATTCTGTTAGTATTTGTTTCACATATATTGGTGCTCCTGTATTGGGTGCATATATGTTTATAATGGTTATATCCTCTTGTTGGACTGAGCCCTTTATCATTATGTAGTGTCCTTCTTTATCTCTTGTTACTTTCTTTATTTTGAAATCTATTTTGTCTGATACTAGTATTGCAACACCTGCTTTTTTCTCTCTGTTGTTTGCATGAAATGTCTTTCTCCATCCCTTGACTTTTAATCTGTGCATGTCTTTGGGTTTGAGGTGAGTCTCTTGTAAGCAGCATATAGATGGGTCTTGCTTTTTTATCCATTCTATTACTCTTTGTCTTTTGATTGGTGCATTCAGTCCATTTACATTTAGGGTGATTATTGAAAGATATGTACTTATTGCCATTTCAGGCTTTAGATTTGTGGTTACCAAAGGTTCAAGGTTAGCTTGTTTACTACCTTACTGTCTGACTTAACTCGCTTATTGAGCTGTTACAAACACAGTCTGATGATTATTTCTTTCCCTTCTTTTTCCTCCTCCTCCATTCTTCATATGTTGGGTGTTTTGTTCTGTGCTCTTTTTAGCAGTGCTCCCATCTAGAGCAGTCCCTCTAAGATACCCTGTAGAGGTGGTTTGTGGGAGGCAAATTCCCACAACTTCTGCTTGTCTGGGAATTGTTTAATCCCTCCTTCATATTTAAATGATAATAATGCTGGATACAGTATCCTTGGTTCAAGGCCCTTCTGTTTCATTGCATTAAATATATCATGCCATTCTCTTCTGGCCTGTAAGGTTTCTGTTGAGAAGTCTGATGACAGCCTGATGGGTTTTCCTTTTTAGGGGACCTTTTTTCTCTCTCTGGCTGCCTTTAATACTCTGTCCTTGTCCTTGATCTTTGCCATTTTAGTTATTATGTATCTTTGTGTTGTCCTCTTTGGTTCCCATCTCTCGGGAGTTCTGTGTGCCTCCGTTGTCTGAGCAACTATTTCCTCCCCCAGTTTGGGGAAGTTCTCAGCAATTATTTCTTCAAAGACACTTTCCATCCCTTTTCCTCTCTCTTCTTCCTCTGGTTCCCCTCTAATGCAGATATTGTTCCTTTTGGATTGGTCACACAGTTCTCTTAATATTGTTTCATTCCTGGAGATCCTTTTATCTCTCTCTGTGTCAGGTTCTATGCGTTCCTGTTCTCTGGTTTCAATTCCATCAATGGCCTCTTGCATCTTATCCATTCTGCTTATAAATCCTTCCAGAGTTTGTTTCACTTCTGTAATCTCCCTCCAGACGTCATCCCTTAGCTCTTGCATATTTCTCTGCAGCTCTGTCAGCATGTTTATGATTTTTATTTTGAATTCTTTTTCAGGGAGAATGGTTAGGTCTGCCTCTGCAGATCCTTTCTCAGGTGTTGTTTGAACTATCTTGGACTGGACTAAATTTTTTTGCCTTTTCATGGTGATAGCAGTGGCTGTAGGCAGGTTGCGGGTGTGTCAGCTTGGAGAAGAAAGTCCTTTCCTGCTTGCTGGATGCCTTGCCCTTCTCCGCTGCCTGTGACAGTTACCCGCACTTCTGGAGCAGCCACCAGGTTAGTCCCCTTAGCTGCTGTGGGCGGGGTGTCTGTCAGAGCAGTGCGGAGCCCTGCGGGGGGTGGCAGGCACACCAGGTGCGCTCCTCCGTGCTAGCAGTGCCCCTGCCGGGCAGCTGTGTGCCAGCAACAGCCTTTGGGTCTGGCCCGGGCAGCTGTGCCTTGGGCTGGGATTCCGGTTGGCTGCTGGGAGGACGCCTGCTCCCTCTGGCTCTGCTGCACATGTGTGTGGGCCTTTACCGGGCTCCTCTGGCTCCACTGCCGCCGGTGCACGCGAACCACGCCCGGGCTGTTTGGTTGTGCTGCTGTGGGCTCGCACAAGCCTCTCCTGGTCTCCTCTGGTGCCACTGGTGCACGGATCTGCTCCTGGTCCCTTCCGGCACCGCCCTCCCCGGCACGCACTGCCACTCTCCCGCTACTGGGCCGGTGTGTCAGGGTCCGCGCCAGTTGGAGGAATGACTGGCAGGCTGCTTAGTGCCATGAGGGGCTTCAGAGCTGCACTGCCTCCCCGGGGTTTAGGGTGCCTAAGTTTCCCCGGTATTCCCAGCTGCTGGCTAATTGTGCCAGGACAACTTTGTCCAGCTATGGGGTCCCTGTCTCTTTAAGACTTGCAGAAAGCACTCGCTTTTCTTTTGTCTCTGGGGCGCTGGTTGCGGGGAACTGCCCACAGGTTTTGCTTTTCCGTTTCTCTAATATCCAGCACCCTGTGCACCTTGTGACTGTGTTCCGGGTGCGGATTTTTAGAGCTGGTTGTTTAGCAGTCCTGGGCTTTCACTCCCTCCCCGTTCTGACTCCTTTCTTCCCACTGGGTTTTAGGGTGGGGGAGCGTTCAGGTACCACCTGGCCGTGGCTTGTATCTTACCCCCTTCATGTGATGTTGAGTTCTCACAGATGTAGATGTATCCTGGCTGTTGTACTGCATCCACTGGTGTCTCTTTTAGGAATAGTTGTTTTTATTGTATTTTCATAAATATATATGTTTTGGGAAGGAGATTTCCTCTGAACTCCTCATGCCGCCATCTTCCCTTGAGACTTCCTGGGCTGCTGCATTCTTAGGGTAAATTCCTAGAAGTGGAATTCCTGGGTCAAATGGTATGTCTATTTTGATCTTTTTGAGGAACCTCCATACCGCTTTCCACAATGGTTGAACTAATTTACATTCCCACCAGCAGTGTAGGAGGGTTCCCCTTTCTCCACAACCTCACCAACAGTTGTTGTTGTTTGTCTTTTGGATGGTGGTGATCCTTACTGGTGTGAGGTGATATCTCATTGTGGTTTTAATTTGCGTTTCTGTGATGACTAGTGATGTGGAGCATCTTTTCATGTGTCTGTTGGCCATCTGAATTTCTTCTTTGGAGAACTGTTTGTTCAGCTCCTCTGCCCATTTTTTAACTGGATTATTTGCTTTTTGTTTGTTGAGGTGAATGAGCCTCAACCCTTTATCAGATCTGTCATTTATGAATATGTTCTCCCATACTGTAGGATACTTTTTTATTCTATTGATGGTGTCCTTTGCTGTACAGAAGCTTTTCAGCTTGATATAGTCCCACTTGTTCATTTTTGCTTTTGTTTCCCTTGCCCGGGGAGATATGTTCATGAAGAAGTCACTCATGATTATGTCCAAGAGAATTTTGCCTATGTTTTTTTCTAAGAGTTTTATGGTTTCATGACTTACATTCAGGTCTTTGATCCATTTTGAATTTACTTTTGTGTATGGGGTTAGACAGTGATCCAGTTTCATTCTCCTGGAACAAATAGTTCAAAAATTCGTATGGAAACAGCAAAGACCCCGAGTAGCCAAAGCAATCCTGAGAAGGAAGAATAAAGTGGGTGGGATCTCCCTCCCCAACTTCAAGCTCTACTATAAAGCCACAGTAATCAAAACAATTTGGTACTGGCACAAGAACAGAACTACAGAGCAGTGGAACAGAATAGAGACTCCAGACATCAACCCAAACATATATGGTCAATTAATATACGATAAAGGAGCCATGGACATACAATGAGGAAATGACAGTCTCTTCAACAGATGGTGCTGGCAAAACTGGACAGCTCAGATGAGTTTTTGACTCACACTTAGTAGCGGTACAGATAGGGAGATCCATCCACTCCACCAAGTAGCAGTTTTTGCTAGGGTGTGTGCTCAATCCACAAAGACCTTAAGGGTGATAAGACACATTTTAATGACACCCACATAGGCAAATCTTGTGTTCAGGTAGGATGCATGCAAGAGAGTGGTCCTATGATAGGACTGTAGCAGGAAGGGGGTCCCATCTAGGTCTAGTATACCATATCATTACTCCTCTCCCTGTGGAAATTACTGAGGGGTTTATATGTAGTGCTCCTGGAGGTGCATACACTGGCCATAATGATAAAACGAAACTCCCCAGGAAGATGCTCCTACCTTCTGGCTGTTCAGGCTATACTACTGTAAAGTTTGGGGGCCACTCTGCTGTTACTCCAGGAATACACAGGACGCCAGCTTCCAGACCTTGTCCTCAAGGTGCTAGCAGAGCCAGCCATCATCGGTCCATGTGTCAACAGGTCCAAGGCCACATCCACTCAATGGAGTCTCCAGGATTTAGTGCAGTTGGTGCTGGCACAGCAAGATATTATTCTGGTGGCCAAACCTCAGCTTCAACGATTCTTCCATGGTTTGTACTTGCATTTGTATAGGGGAGGCAGCAATATGCATTAGCATGTCTATGGGACTCAGGGCTCCCTTTTGGGGTTTCTTGTTCAAACGCCATAGCACTGTCCATAAGTGGACTGACCATCCCGGCAGACTATTGGTGTCTGACTTCAGTCCAGATTTTAACAAACCATTTTACCTCTCTATCATGCCTGCTGCAGTAGGATTATATGGCACATGAACCTTCCATTTGATTCCCAGCTGTCGCACCCATTCTTGTAGTGCATGTCCAGTAAAATGGGTGCCTTGATCACTCTCAATTAACTGTGGCTGGCCATAGGTTGAAAAAAAAACTCCAGGCCTCTTTTGGCTGTCTGTTGATCTGCACAATGTGTAGGAAAAGCAAGTGTCCACACAAGTCACGGCATATTGGTACCTTTCTGACATGGTCAGAACCCCAACATATCTTTTACCTGACAGGGGGTATTTGTCCCTTAGCTATTGTTCCATGTTGCTATGGAACTTGGAGTCCCTTAGAGCATACAACACACTCCTGATGGGCTCTGATGACTTCTTCAAAGGTCAAAGGCAAGCCCCAATGATGGGCTACAGCCCACATTGTCTTTTGCCCTGTGTGCAACAAATGTTGATATAACCATTGGGCTACATCAGAGGCAGGCTTTCCTTCAAGCCAATGTACCTGGGCCAATTTATGTGCTTCATCATTTCCTGGGGATGCAAGTGGCAAATGACCTGTCACATGGTATACTGTAACTCTTTTAGTCTGACCACAGGCCCATAAATCTTGCCACAATTCTTGTCCCCAAAGAGATTGGTGACCAACCAGCCAGTTGACATGGTACCATGTCAGTAGCCACAGGATCAAGCCTTGATAGATGGCTCAGTTGTCAGTGCAGACAGCTATTGGGGAGGGCTCCTGCTGATCACAAGCCACACTGCCTGCAACTCTGCCCATTGACTGCTCTTCCCCTCACCATCTTCCATCCTTATTGTCTCAGTTTTAGGTTGGAAATCTATGGCCCTCCATTTTGAAGGCCCACGGCTGGAGCCGTCTGTGTACCATGCATTTTCAGGTACAGGGGCTCTTCCTTCCAGATAAGGACTCTCTGCTACTAATAGTTCTAAGGTAAATTCTCCTGCTTTTCACTAGTATATGTCACTGGCCCCAAAAAGTGTTGGAGTTCTTCACTCAAGGGGCTACTAGAGAGGGCACTATGCTGCTGTAGGGAAGTACCCCAATCAGCCAGTGTAGTCATTTGTGCCATGCCACTCCTTGGCTTTTGGGTCCAGTCTCATACCCACTCCAAGATGGGATAGGTGGTTATTACCTTTATTGTGGCCATTCCACTGATGGGTTCTGTAGCCAGCAGTGGATAATATATGGCAGCCAGTTGTTTTTCTATCAAAGTGTATTGTACCTCTGCCCCTTTCCAGAGTTGTGACCAGAATCCAATAGGTTGGCGAGTTCGTTCAAGCCACTGCTAGAGACCCCAGCCATAACTGTCTTCAGTCACATGAACATCCAGCTCACATGGCCTTGATG
Source organism: Manis pentadactyla (assembly GCF_030020395.1). NCBI lineage: Eukaryota > Metazoa > Chordata > Mammalia > Pholidota > Manidae > Manis > Manis pentadactyla. Next base: position 89,144,533 of record NC_080029.1, on the reverse strand, counting down.
GGTCTATCACACTCAAGGCCTGCACAGCCTTGATGGATCTTTTTGTTGTAGTAGAGGCAGATGCACATGTCTCATCCCAGTCCCACCTGACATCCTTTCATGCCAACCAGTTTAAGGGCTTCAGAATTTGTGCCAAGTGTGGGATAAACACTCCCCAGTACCCTAGAAGACCCCAAAACTTCTGTAACAATGCCACAGTTGTAGGGGTAGGAAAGGCCTGGACTTTATCTATGACTGCTTCTGGTATAATTTTAGTTTTACCTGACCAGACGACCCCCAAGAATTGGACAGACAAACCAGGTCCCTGAACCTTGGTGCTGTTCACATCCCATAATTTCTCCTGTAGATGTTACAGCAGTCTAGGTGCTGCACTTCTAGATCTGAAAGAGAATCTGATGTGAGCATGATATCATCAATATAATGGTACAGCCACACCGTTGACAGTTTCTTCCATGCTGCCAAGTCCTGGGCTACCAGCCGGTGACAGATAGTAGAGCTGTGAAGGTATCGCTGTGGAAGAACACTGAAAGTCCATTGCCATCCTTCCCATGTGAAAGAAAACTGTTCCTGACTTTGATGTTCTGTCGGTGGAAAAGAAGTCATTAGCAAGATCCACAACATAATATGTTCCCAGTTCTAGACTGAGGGTATACATCAGGTATACAATAGAGGGGACAGCAGCATGCATAGGGGGTATGACTTTATTCAGTTCTCTGTAATCCACAGTCATAAGCCAGGAGCCATTTGACTTTTTTACTGGTCACACTGGGAAATTGAAAGGACTATGGGTGGGCTTTATAATACTCACCTTGTCCAGCTCCTGGAGAGTTTCTCCAATCTCTTTATGCCCTCCAGGCAGTTTGTATTGTTTGGTATTAGTCACCTGCTGAGGCACTGGCAAAGCTGTGGGTGGGTGCCTAGCATGTCCCCTCAGAACTGCCTTCACCACACGTACTCTCAGTCTGAACTCACCTGCGGTGGTCTGCAACCATAGACCCTGCAGGATATCAATCCTAAAATATATTCAGGGATGGGAGAGATGTACACAGTATACTCCTTTAGAGGTAGATGCCCTATTCCCAAAGGGATTTGGGCTTGTTTCACTCTGATAGCCTTACCCCCATATCCTTCTATGATAGTGGGGGGGAATCCCAGGAAACTGCTCAGTGTTACCATAAATCAGTAAACATTCAGCCCCTGTGTCCACCAGAGCCAAGACATGTTGTATGTTCACTGGGGACTGATGGATAACTATTTCAACATGTGGCCTCTAGTCCCCTCCATCCCCCAGTCCCTCAGGGCAGGTACGTTGACCTTTCCCTCAGTACAACCGTGTTTCCCAATCTTCTTCCTGTGTGGGTTCAAGTGGGGTTGGCTAACTCTCCAGCAGGAAATCTTGCAAACACACAGACCCTGTCTCTGGCCTCTGCCTCTCTGTTCTTAATGGGTGGAACTGCTGCTCTGGTTTCAGTTGTTGCCACAGCTCCAGTACGATTCTATTTGACTTCTGATCTAATTTCCTTCTGTCTGCTCCTGCCAGTATGAAATCAACCCACATCTGGGTCCTCATCACCTTCATGGGTCCCTTTAAATTCTTCCTGTGAGTAGCAAACCTTATTTCTTTCCATGCTTTCATTGCTTCAGCCTCTCCTGTCTGCTACTGTATGGGTAACTTCACTTATGGGCTGCCCTAAGTGAGGGGCAAGAATGGCCACTAGAGACCCAAAGAGGGATGTGGGGGCCATTTGAAGCACAGTGTTTCTAATCCCTGCAGTAAAAGGCTCCTCATCTGGGCCATAATTCTCTGGACCATAGGTGGCACTTTTTATGCCTAGCTGTTGTAACACCTGTTGGAGCTCAGCATTCGTCTGCCATCTAGCAAGGGAGGATGGTAAATCGTCCTGATTGGGCCACACAGCATGAAGTGCAGCCATAAGCCAATCGAGGAGGGAGTGATTTCCTGGGGTCTGATGTGCATTTTCTAATCGCTGCCTAAAAGCAGGCTGACCTGTCAGGGAAGCCAGCTTTCCCATCTCTAATCCAGTCAGAACAATTCCATCCACCCCTAAATCCCACAGATGCAGGAGCCAAGCTAATATTGACTCTGAGGGTTTCTGCCTAAACTGGGAGCCCAAATCCACTAGCTCAGCCTGAGTATACGGGCGGATTATAGAGTGCTCCATGACTTGGGGAGCGGGCTGCACCTCCCCTGGAAGAATCCTTGGTTGCTGTGTCTTTATTTTCTGTACAACCACTGGGCATGCTTTCAATAGAGGAGGGGTTGGTGCCCCCAGCACCACTCCTTCATCCTTCCCCAGCAACTCCATTTCTGGGGCTTATGGCACCTTTCTCTTCACTCCCCCAAGTGCCTCCTCTGTTACATCCTTTACCTTTTCTACAGTTCCTCGCAGCAATGCTGGCTCAGTCTTCAATAGTTCTCTTACCTTCATCTTAATGCCTTGCAGCTGGTGTTCTAGGGCCGCCTCTTCCTGTGCTTCCCTCAGGAGTACATCCTTTTCCTCCATGGCCTTTTCCTCCTTCAGAGCACCTGGCAGTGTTGCTGTCTCATTCCATAAGGAATCTTTTACCTCCACTGGACCTCACAGCTCATGTTCTTGTACTGCCTCTTCTTGTGGCTTTTGCAGGGGTCCGTCCTTCTCTTTCATGTCCTTTACCTCTTCCACAGTACCCTGTAGTGATGATATTTCAGTCACCAAAAATTTTTTTATCTCCTCAATGACACCTCACAGCCAGTGTTCTTGTGCTGCCTCCTCTCATATCAATGCCATTTCATTCTTCAAAGAATCCACAGCAGTTCACAGCTCATGTTCTCATGCTGCCATTTCTTGTGTCTCTTTCAGGAGCATGTTCTTATCATCTGTAGACTATTTTAATACTGTGAGAAGTTACCAACCCATAGTTCCTGCTGCCTCATGGGCACTTTGTTTCTCAGAGGACCTACTTACTATAGCAAGGGCCACCCCTACTACCTGAGGTATCACCTCCACCTTCCTCTAGACCTGGGGTGGGGCCCAACTCTCTAGGAGGCAAGCCACCTCAGACTACATACCTACTGGGGCACAATCGACTATCTCCCCATTCATAGGGGCAGCCCACTGAAGCACCCGATCCATAAGGGAAGCCTGTTCTTTTCCTTGGTCAACAAGGAATCCTGCTGATGTCACCAATTGTCTTGCCAATGGGTTTCAGCCCTGGGAAAATTCACTATGGGTTCTGTGAGACTGAGGAATGGCAATGGAATGTTCTTGGGGTGAAAGGGTTTATTACCCAGCTTGTTTTCCTGGATAGGTTGAGCACTAGAATTATGTCTGCATCCAACAATCTGCAGGTCTGTAATCCTCCTTCATTTCTGCCTTCACCCAGAGCACTGGACAGAGCTCTTTATATAGTGACTCAGTCAATAATAGCTAATTGCCTATGGGTGTGGAAGCAGTAGCCTAGCAGTAGGCCAGTTACATCATCAAGTAGTTTAGGGTCAGATGAGGATTCTGGCCATAGAAACCTTTGCTTTATCCATACCTTGTAAGTCTGGAGGATTTTAAGGTGATATAGAAATGAATCTGTGAACCATATTTTATTTTCTGTTTGTTACATAATAAACTTTAAGGAATAGTTCCTACATTATCATTTTTAGTGCATGTTAAATTATCTGGGGTTGAAGTTTTTCTTTTACTAACATCACCATTTACAATTATTAAAATAACATGCTGATCAATTTTATTGTAAAATAGAAAATTGTAATTAATGTGCTTTTTACAAAAGTAAACAACAAAATGGAATGCTAAACTAGTTTTCTTGGTGAAAAGCCCTTTAAAGATGTAACTACTGAGGGTTGCGGTGTGTTCAGCTGGATGCATGTGAATGTGATTCAGTGTAGATTTCTGTAAGAAGATAGGAAGGAAATAAGAAAAACTATCATTTTCTTTCAATACCAAATAGTATTGATATGTAGTTTTCTTTTACTAGATGAACTGAGGTCTGTTACAAGTATTAAAATTATGCTTCTAAAAGGCAGAGTCAGATAAAATTTGAAGAAGAAAACCAAACCTAATGACGTGGAGGATCAATTTGAATTGTTATATTAAAAAACAAGGATTTGCTTTACAGCTTTAAAGTTTCCAGTGTGAAATATTTCATTTTCATGTTTGTGCTTTCAGCTTAGAGGTAACTACTGTTATTTAACTTTCTGGATCAAGGTCTGACAGATTCAGTATTGTACTTACTCCCTGTTGGGGTCTTAGGGGACAGATAGAACACCTTCTCTTTACCAGTTGGATCAGAACCAACTGAGAAATAGATGGATTCCAACAAACAGAAATCAAGGAGGTTGACTTTAATCAGGGGTGATGGAATGTAGAGCATTGTTTGAGCTTGGCAGGCAGCCAAATAGTCCTCCTAAGGCTAAATCCCCAAAATAAACTTACACACCCAGTCACTGGCAAAGGTGAATAACCTCAGGTCTCACATGTGGAGATGGGTCCATGTGGAACTAATAGTGTGGAGGAACAAAGGCTGTTACTCATCTGTTGGGGAGGAATGGTGTGATGATACCCTCGGAGGAAGGGGCTGAGCTGAGCATGCTATTTCTTTCCAACTTACCAGTCAGATAAGTGGCTCTTCTTCCAGTGAGAGTGGAGGGGGGAGCAAGGCTGGTGCTTCCCACTTTAAGTTCCTCCCCAGGGAGGGGTGAGGAGCGTGGGGAGTGAGTGCTCTTTAACTTGGAGATGCCACTGAGTACCCTGGCCCTTCAGAAAGAAAACGCTTCAGATCTGTGATTAGTCTAGTGTTTAATCAGATTATCTTATGTTGAATTGCTTTCTGGATAATCAAAACAAAAAGTCATCTATGCATGTACAGAATTTTCTTTTTCCCACTAAACACTGGAGATACTTATCAACTGAAATTCATAAAGAGGAAAATGTCAATGTGGCGAAAATAGAAGTTCCTATGGCCAGGATCCTCACCTGACCCTAAACTACTTGATGATGTAACTGGCCTACTGCTAGGCTACTGCTTCCACATCTGTAGGCAGTTAGCTATTATTGACTGAGTCACTATATAAAGAGCTCTGTCCAGTGCTCTGGGGAGAGGCAGAGATGGAGGAGGATTATAGACCTGAAGGCTATTGAACGTAGACATGATTCTAGTGCTCAACCTATTGCTGGGAAAATAAAGCCATGTATAAACCCTTTTACCACAAGAATGTTCTGTTGGCATTTCTTGGTCTCACCAAATCCATAGTGAACCAGCCTGGGGCTAAAACCCTCAGGTGAGACAGTCAATAACAACAAAAATAGTAGAATAGGACAAAAAAAAAATACAAAGTCAATCATGAGCAAAGAAGGGGGACAGAACTGTACTAATTCTTTAAGGAAAACAAAAGTGGAATTTCCCATAGGATCCATTTCATAAATCGGTCTTAAACATTTCTGTAACAAATGCAACAATGAGTCAAATATGGTTATTTAAAAAAATAACACCCCTAAATGAAAACTAGGATGACCAACTGTCTTGGTCTGTTTGGGATTGTCCTGGTTTTACCACTGACTGTCTCTTATCCTGGGAAACACTTGGTCCCTTGCAAAAGGGAATCTTGGTCACTCCGACTTGAAACTGAGGACATAGAATCAGAGAGCAAATTAATTCACCAAAGAATAAAGCTAACAAGAGTCCTGGTACATAGCAGGATCCAGGCTAGAACTTAGACTAGCCTGGTCTGCCTACCCACCAGCGTGATCTACCTGGTGGTTAGGAATGTGGGCTCAGGGTGAGGCAGACCTGAATTTGAATGCTTGCTCTGCTTTTAGCAGGTGATCTTAGGCAAGTCACTTAATCTCTCTCTCCTCTACACCTTGGTCTCTTTAACTAGAAGACAATGTGGCTTTGATACTTGTAATAGGGATCACGTAAGACCACACAAAATGATAAGGTCAGTGACTGGATGTGGTTGGCTCACATGGTATAGTATTTCCCCCTTTATCTGTGGTTTCAGTTTCCCTGGTTTGGAAGCAAATGATCCTCCTTCTAATGAATGATCAGAAGGTCAATAGTAACCTAACACTGTGCCATAGTGCCTACATCAGTCACCTCACTTCATCTCATTATGTAGGTATTTTATCATCTCATGCCTTTACAAGAAGAAGGGTGAGTACAGTACAATAATATATTTTAAGGGAGGGCCACACTCACAGTAATGTATATTGTTATAACTGTTCTATTTTATTATTGGTTATTGCTGTCAGTCTCTCCCTGTGCCTAATTTATAAACTGAACTGTATCATAGGTATGAACATACAGGAAAAAACATAGTATATTTAGGGTTCAGTACTATCTGAGGTTTCAGGTATCCACTTGGGATCTTGGAAAGTATCCCTCAGAGGTAAGAAAGACTACTCCACTTAACATTTAATTAGGAGATTGCCCATAAAAGACTGGATTTCTGATTTTTCTGACAAATCAACAGGTTGTTGCACTGGCAAGGAGAGCTGAATAGCCAATGTTCCCTTTAGAAGGGTCTGTTCTCTTCAGGAGGATGTGGCCCCATTGGCCCCTCTGTATTTTATGTGCTTTGTCTTTGGAGTCATACGATTTGCATCCCATGTTGTAAGCCTTTGCTGCTTAGAGTGAGGTCCAATCTCTGTGGGCTCATTAGAAATGCAGAGTCTAAGGCCCCACCCCAAACCTTACTGAATCAGAATTTGCACTTTAATAAAGATTTCCTGGTGATGCTTATAGTGGAGTTTGAGAAGCAATGCTACAAATCACAGAGCATTATTCCTAAGCACAGTGAGCATCAGGATCATCTAGAGAATTTTTTGCTTGTTGATTTTATACCTATGTCCAAGACCCCAGCCAGATTTACTGAAATCAGAATCCCTGGTATGGGGTGTTCAGTCTGTCAAATTAATGCAAAATGCAAGATTTTCCTATGCATATTTGTGAAATATGGGTTTCAGTTTGGATGGAAGAAAGCTAATTATGTTATTCTCTTGTGGTCCTCGGAATAAATTCTACCAACAGTTACAGCTATATGACCTGAATATATTTCATGTTAAAATTCTGCCTATGAAAAAACTCATTTGATTATAACTTGCTTGAGGAAGCCTGGTTGTGGGTAGATTGACTTTTAGGGGGGATATTCAGTGATTGTAAGGGTGTGTGTGTTAGTATGTTACTACTCCTATCACCTGAACAGTTTCAAAGGAACTAGATTGTTTTGGGAAATGTTGTTGTAATGCTGTCTTACTGGTTTGCAGGGGAGCAGTAAGATTCTAAAATAGTAACACTGTTAGTTATTTTTTTCCATTAAATATATTTGGGCTTGCTCTTAGCTGTATAAATACTTAACTTGTTATTGCTTTGATGGAGTTCTGTTTCTCAGTGTGTGCCTTGAGGCCTCCCACTTACTATTTGTTTCATTACTTTTCCAAGGCTACTAGTTATTTCTCAGATGCTTTTAGTAACTTAACACTCTTCCAAAGTTTATTTGATAAAAATATCAGTGTTGCCATAGTCTGATGTTAACTCCTTTTTTATATAAAACTGTATTATATAGTAAATTTATATTTGAATTTATCCTTTCAAGTTACTTTCGCCTAATTTTCTGTAATTCCGTTCTTCTTTAGGTAGACTTCATGTAAATATTTGCCACTGATTATTTTCTCTGTCTGCTTATACAATATCACTTCATCTATCATTTTGTTTAGTAGTGGAATGCGAACAAAGGCATGTTGAAGAGTCTTGAGGATTATTGTAATGTACTTATCACTTTATTGGTTATTGGGAACTTCTGATTCCATTGCTTGATTCAAGTTGGCAAAATGAAAAAGTTAGTAAAGATCACAACTGTAGATTAGATCTATGGATCGGCAATATTGGCATCACCTGGGAGCTGGTTAGAAATGCAGCGTCCCAGGCCCTGCTGCAGACCTACCGTATCAGGGTCTGCATTTTAACAAAATGCCCCCAGCAGGTGATTTGTATGCATGCCCATGTGTGAGAAGCTCTGGACTAGATGGTTTCCTAGGCACTCTACTTTAGGATTGTAAAAAATACTAATATACATGTTGGTGGTGAAAATAATGTCAGAAAGTATCTTCTTTCCCATCTGCTTTTTCTTCTTAAATTTCTTTCAGTGAAGATACTACCTTCTCCAGATTGTCTTATCTCTCCAACCACTTATATTGTCCTTTTTTTGGGTAACTTTCCTTTTAGCCACTGGGAGGAAGCATGCTCTAGCTTAGTTAGGTTCTCTACTCTTTTATAGTTAATGTTTAATTTGGAGACACATGTAGTCAGTATGGGATCATCTATGCTTTGTATACTTTTGATTTCCAGGTTTCTCTATATGATGTCTGCCTCGAATCTGAATGGGCTTTTAAGCTATACTGAGTCCATCCCTAGAGAGTGCTTCCCATCTCTGGCAGCTCACTAGAATCACCTGGTGATATTTAAAACAGATTAATTCCTTGGTTCCATCCCAGATGAATTAAATTTATTTCTGGGGCTTGGCTCTGGCTACCAGTGTCTATTTAATCAGTTTCTGAGGATGGGGATCTGGGTGATTCTGTTGTGTAGCCATGCTTTAAAACCACTGCATGAGAGATCTGTCGTATTCCTCATGTCAGTGCATTAAGGACATTATTGTAGGGTATAAGGTGAGTAGGACATAATTGCTGCTCTGAATTACTTCATAGTTTATTGATGAAGGCAGGTACATAAGCAGATAATCATAGCAGGGTGGGACAAGTATAATGAGAGCTTCAGGATAGAGTACAAGGCAACACTATGGAGGGGATGATGAACATGGGGGGGATGGAGTGGCATTTGAGTCTCCAAGGAGGAGTGCCTATTTAATGAGAACACTCCAGATAGAAGGAATAGCACTATTGAAGGCATGGAGTCACTGACTTATTCCTCATCTCATGGGTGGAGTATTGAGGTTGGCTTCTCATCCATCCCCACCTTCCTCTATGTGGATAAAATGAGAGTTCCTGTGGCCAGGATTCTCACCTGGCTGTGGCTGACTAGCTCACTGCACACCTGTGGGCAATACATGGCTGTTGATTCTATAAAAAGAGCTCTGCCCAGTACTCTGGGCATGACACAGTGGCAGGGCTGCAAGGCTGCAGGAGAGCAGAGCAGAGGACAGAGGCCTAGAGGATGGCTGTGTGGGACAACTGTGCAGAGAGGCCCAGAGGATGGCTGTGCGGGACAACTGTGCAGGCAGAGAGGCCCAGAGGATGGCTGTGAGGACAGGGGCTCAGAGGACAGCTGTGCGGACAGAGGGGCCCGGAGGCAGAGACCAGCTCGCTGCATGCAGACTCACTCTGAGTGAATGGGATTCTAGTGACTGACCTGCCACCTGGAAATAAAGTTGGGTATAACCCTTTCACCCCAAAGAGTGTTCTACTTTCAATTTTCTTTGGTCACACTGAATCCATAGCGAACTTGCCCGGGGCTGAAACCCATTGGCAAGACACTCTACATACTGTTTTAATATTTCTTCTCCATGTGTTGACACTATCCCTACATTTCTCATTTTACTTTCTGAAACTTCAAATCACTTGCCTTTATTAGGTTGATTTTTTTCTTTTAAAGTAGAAGCTTTATTAACATATTAGTGCCTATGGTTACCACAGTGAAGATGTATTATCTTATAGTTTTGGAGGCCTGAAGTCTGAAATCAAGGTGTCAGCAAGGCCCCACTCTGCTTGGAGGCTCTAGGGGAGAATGCTTCTTTGTTTTTTCTAGTTTCTCAGCCTTTTGACTTTCTTTGGCATCCTTGCTTTGTGATCACATAACTCCAATCTCTGCCTCTGTCTTCACTTTACCTCTTTCTGTCTGTGTCTCAGATTTCCCCCTGCTTTTCTCTTATAAGGACATGTGTTATTGCATATAGGGCCCACCTGGGTAATCCAGGATGATCTTCTCATCTCAGAATCCTTAAATTAATTATATCTGCAAAGACCCTTTTCCCTAGTAAGGTAACTTTCACAGGTTCCAGAGATGAGGTTGTGGACATAATTGTTTTTGGGCCCCATTCAACAATATTATGCAGTTCAGTGGTTTTTAGTATGTTCACAGAATTGTGCATCCATGACCACTATCAATTTTACATTTCCTGACTCCAACCCTGAGCCCTAGGCAACCACTAATCTTTTTTCTCTCTGAATTTGCCTAGTTTGAACATCTCATATAAACAGACTCATACATGTGGCTTTTTTTGCGTCTGGTTTCTTATATTTAGCATAATGTTTCCAAGGTTCATCAATGTTGTAGGAGGTATCAGTACTCCATTCTTTTGTAGTGTTGAATAATAATAATCTTATATGGATATACCACATCTTCTTTATCCATTTATCAGTTGATGGACATTTGGGTTGTTTCTACTTTTTGGCTTTTATATGTAATGCTGTGATGAATATTGGTGTACAGCTTGTGGGTTAGATCTATGTTTTTTTTCTCTTGGGCATATACCTAGGAATAGAATTGCTGGGTCTATGATAACTTTTTGAGGAACTGCTACCCTGTTTTCCAAAGTGACTGCACCACTTCACCACAATCAGTACATAAGGGGTATTTTATTTTTTAGATTCCACATGTAAGTGAAATCATATGGTATTTGACTTTTTCTGTCTGATGTATTTCACTTAGAATAGTAACCTCTATCTATATTGTATCCTAATCCATATTGTCAGAAATGGCAAGATTTCATTCATTTTTTATGGCTTAATAATATACCATTGTATATACACATACTACATCTTTACTCATTTATCAATGAACGCTTAGGTTGTTTCCATATCTTGGCTATTATAAATAATGCTGCAATAAACAGAAGAATGCATGCATATGTCTTTTCAAATTGGTGATTTTGTTTTCTTTGGGTAAATTCCTGGAAGTGGCATTGGTCAAATGTTATTTATATTTTTAGTTTTTTTAAGAAACCTCCACGTTGGTTTCCTTAGTGGCTGCACCAATTTGCAATCCCACCAGCAGCATACAAGGATTCCCTTTTCTCTAGATTCTTGCCATACTTCTTTTCGTGTTGATAACTAACCATTCTGACTCGTGTGAGGGGATATTTCACTGTGGTTTTATTTTCTATTTCTCTGATAATTAGTGATATTGAGCATCTTTTCATGTGTCTATTGGCCATCTGTATGTCTTCTCTGGAAAATGTTCACATCCTCTGCTTATTTTTTAATCAGATTATCTTGTCTTTTTTTTTTTTTTTGGTGTTGAGTTGTACAAATTCTTTATGTATTTAAGATATCAACCCCTTATCAGATATATCATTTGCAGATATATTCTCCCATTCAATAGGTTGCCTTTTCATTTTGTTGATACTTTGCTTTGCTGTGCAGAAGTTTTTTGGTTTGGTGTAGTACTACCTGTTTATTTTTGCTTTTATTTTGTTTTGTATATGCCTGGGGAGCTATATCTCGAAAAAAATTACTAATGCGAATGTTCAAGAGTTACTGCCTGTGTTTTCTTCTAGCAGTTTTATGGTTTCAGGTTTTATATTTAGGTCTTTAATACGTTTTGAATTTATTTTTGTGTATGGTGTTAAGAGAGTGGTTTAGTTTCATTCTTTTGAATATAGCTGTCCAGTTTTCCCAACATAATTTCTTGAAGAGATTGTCTTTTTCCCATTATATATTCTTGCTTCCTTTGTCATATATTAATTTGACCACATAAGCATGGGTTTATTTCTGGGCTCCCTATTCTGTACCATCGATCTATGTGTCAATTTTTTGTGCGAGTACAATACTGTTTTGATTAGTGTAGATTTGTAGTTAGTTTGAAATCAGGGAGTGTGATACTTCCAGCTTTGTTCTTTCACAGGATTGCTTTGTCTACTTGGGGTCCTTTTTGTGGTTCCTCTAGGATTTTAGGATTATTTTAGGATTATTTACTCTAGTTCTGTGAAAAATGTCATTGATATATTAATAGGGATTGCACTGAATCTGTAGATTGCTTTGGGCAGGATGGCCATTTTAACAATATTAATCTTACTATCCATGAGCATGGAATAGCTTTCCATTTATTTGTGTCTTTAATTTCTTTCATCAGTGTCTTATAGTTTTCAGAGTATAGGTCTTTCACCTCCTTGGTTAAATTTATTCCAAGTATTTTATTCTCTTTGATGCAATTGTAAGTGGAAATGTTTTCTTGATTTCTCTTCTTGCTAGTTCATTATTAGTGTATAGAAATGCAACAGACTTTTGTGTATTGATTTCATATCCTGCAACTTTACAGAGATCATTTATTAATTTTAATAGTATTTTGGTGAAGTCTTTAGGGTGTTCTATAAATGATATAATGTCATTTGGAAATAGTGACAATTTTACTTTTTTTATTATCAATGTGGATGCCTTTTATTCTTATTTGATGTGGCTAGGACTTCCAATACTACACTGAATAAAAATGGTGAGATGGGCATCCTTATCTTCTTCCTCATTTTAGAGGAAAAGCTTTCAGCTTTTCACCATTGAGTACAATGTTGGCTGTGGGTTTCTCATATATGGCCTTAATTATGTTGAGGTATGTCCTCTATATACACACTTGGTTGAGAGTTTTTATCATGAATGGATGAATTTTGTCAAATGCTTTTTCAGCATCTATTGAGATGATCATATGGTTTTTATCTTTCCTTTTTTAATGTGCTGTATCACAGTGATTAATTTATGGCTACTGAATCATCTTTGCATTCCTGGAATAAATCCCACTTGGTTGTGCTGAATGACCTTTTTGTGTATTTTTGGATTTGGTTTGCTAATATTTTGTGGATGGATGGTTAAGTTCAAATACATTCTAAAAGCACTATTTCGTCATTCCGCCCTCCATGTATTATGTATATGATGTCATAATTTAGATCTTTTTATTTTCTGTACCCCTTGACTAACTTGTATATATAATTGATTTTTCTACTTTTGTCTTTTAGACTTCATGTTAGCTTTGTTAAGTGATTGGTCTGCCACCTTTACTGTGTGTTTGTTTTTATCCATTAAATTTTTTCTCTTTTCCTAATTTTTCTTCTAGTTATGGCCTTTTCTTTCCTCTTTAATTAAGTTCCTTTAACATTTCTTCTAAGGCTGGTAGAACTTCTTTTAACATTTATTTATATGGAAAACTATTGCCCTCTCCTTCAATTCTAAATGATAGCCTTCTTAGGTAGAGTATTTTTGGGTGTAGATTTTTTTTCCTTTTAGTGCTTTAAATATATCATGCTATTCACTTTTGGTATGTAATGTTTCTGCTAAAAATTAGCTGATAGCCTTATGAGATTTCTGTTCTATGAACTGTTTGCTCTTTTCTTGCTGCTTTTAAAATTCTCTTTTTGTCTTTAATCTTTGCTATTTTAGTTACTCTGTATCTTGGTGTGGACCTCCTTGGGTTCATCTTGTTAGGGACTCTTCTCAGTTTCTGGGCCTTGATATCTGTTTCCTTCTCCAGGTTAGGAAAGTTTTCAGCTCCTATTTCCTCAAATACATTTTCTGTCCCTTTCTCTCTTCTCCTGTGACCCCTATTATGTGAGTGTTGCTCTGTTTGAAGTTGTTACAAAGATCTCTTAGCATCTTTTCATTAAGTTTTTTTCCTTTCTGTTGCTCAGTGTGGTTGTTTTCCATTACTTTGCCTTCTAGATTGCTGATCTGCTCTTCCACAGCCTCTAATCTGCTATTGTTTCTTTTTATTTCATTGCACTTACTGTATTCTTTATCTCTGACTGGTTCTTTTTTTATATTTTCTATTTCTTTGTTGAAGTCTCCCTGAGTTCATTCATTCTTCTCTCTGGTATGGTGATCATCTTTATGAACATTATTTTGAATTCTTTATCAGGTAGATTGTTTATTTCCATTTCATTTAGCATTTTTTTTCTCTGACATTTGTTCTTTCATTTGGAACATATTCCTCTGCCTCTTCATTCTGTCTGGCTCTTTGTGTTTGCTTCTATATATTAGATTAGCTATGTCTCCTGATCCTGAAAGCAGTGGCTTTATGTAATAGGCATACTGTGGTGCCCAGAAGCACAAAACCCCCTGGTCACCAGAGCCAGGTGTTCCAAAGGTGTGTCCCCTTTGTGGGCTGTGTGTACCTTCCTGTTGTGGCTGATGCAGCTACTGTGATTGTGCTAGCTTATAGGGCTCACTCTAGGTATGGCTGGCTGAAAGACTAGTCAGAGCCATTTCTAGTGTGCTGGTGTGTGGGGCCAGCTCTCAGCCTGGCTGCCTGTAATGTACAATAGGATTACTGCTACCATGCTGGTGGGTGGGGCTCACTCCTCCCCTCCCAGGAGGTGGGATGGGTGGTTGCTTTGGTGGAGTATCTTGTCAGGTTGGGTGTGTTGGGTGGGGCAGATTAGCAGGGAAAGCCAGGACAGAGTCAGCTATGCTGGTAAGGTAGATGGAGAATGAATAAGAGCTGGCTCCTGCAAACATCCAACCATTTAGGCTAAGAGAAGCCTTGAAAAATGTCATCCATGAGCCCCTCCCCACCAGAGAAAGCTCTCATAGGCTCCTTCTTCTCTGGCATACTTCTCAAAGTTAATCAGTAAATCTCCTTTCAAACCACCGCTTCTGTGTTGGGTCTCAGATTGATTGACACACCACACTGGCCCTCTAAGAGCAGAGACTTGGCCATCCATAGCCATCCAGCTCTTCCCTGCATTAAGCCCAATGGATTTTCAAAGCCAGACATTATGGGGCTTATCTTTCCAGTGTAGATTGCAGGGCCAGGTGTGCTGGGTTTCAGGGAGTTTATCCACTCCTCACTGTGTTCCTCACTCCCTCCTGCTTATTGGTTGGGACGGGAGAAGGGTTTGGATCCCAACTGATGGCTCTTCTCCTTTACCCTTCTTGTTGTGGCCTCCTCTTTCTTTTGTCGCTGTGGAAGGCCTTCAGGTTCTGCCTGTCTTCAGGTTGTTTTCAGAGTTAGTTGTACTGGATGTACTTGTTGCCTTTGTGTGTATGTGGGAGGAAGTAATCACAATGACCTATTTTGCCATCTTCTTAGAATCTACCTCTCTTTCTTTTTCTTGTGAATTTTGCAGTATGTGTTGACTGTTCAATAAATATTAAATGTGATTATTGTTTCATGTGTAAAAGGATTTAATGTCTCATGGGCTGAATGATTTTTATTAATCATGCACACATTTCTGATTGCCTAACAACTTTGGATATTGTTTTTAATGTGCAGATAAACAGGAAACTGAAGATGTGGCAGAAGAATGTAAAGAATCTTAAGGAAAGACCTGCTGGGCTGTGCTTTTAAGGAAGTTGGTAAATTAAGTTATATTTTTTCCAAATTCTTTGAGTTCAGTGAATGCATCATAGACACCATTCCTCAAATAATGACTTTAAATATTTGGCTTCTCTCTTTCTGGATTACATTTCCTTGATATTTTTGAAACTTGTGGTAAAATTGTGTTTTATTGCTTATCTTAAAACATCAGGGATACATTACAGAAATCGACATTTTATGTATGTGTGCCATGTTAAAACTAGTTGAAGTGCTGTGATTCTTTTGTATTTGATTTTATATGTTACTTTATTGTGATTCAGATTTAATCACTATGAATTTTTGTTTTGGCCCTGATTTTCCTTCTTTTATCCTCTCTAATGCCTGTTAGGTAAGCAGAACTTCTCAAAGAAAGAAATGAATTTTCTAACAAAAGCAATGTAAGGGTAGCCTTTATTGTCTTATTAGTAATTGAAGCAGGAGTTTGAATTATTTGATTTATTATCTTCTTTCAGAGTTTGCCTTTTAGAATGCAGCAAGTAAAGATCAGCTACTTTAAAAAATTCTGTGGTACGATATTAAGAGGGTTTGGTCTAGTTACAAATCAGTAACCTAGATTCAGGAGAAAATTTTATGTTAACACTCCACAGATGAATTAGCATTAGAACTATAAGTGCAGTTTACTTCTGATTTAAAAAGTGAGCTGGCTGTTATGCTGCCTTTAATGAAATTTGGAGTCATGTATATATACTGTTATTTTTTGCTGGCACATTTTCATTTACTGATGATGAATAATGTTAGTAATTGTTTGCATCAAATTTCCTTGATTATTTTTAAAAATGAACTATTTTCAGAGGAATTGATAGGTAATTTCTTTTTCAAGCCTTTTCTCCCAGTTTACTTTAAAATAATAGTGGCTCATGTTGATATCAATGTGCTATAATGTAATTTATCTTGATGCCAAGCGTTTTTCTCTCGGGTGCTAGCAGAAGTTAAAAGTTGTGATTGTTGACTCTTAAAATGAGAGTGTATTGTAGGGTTTGGGTCAGAACAATCAGAGGGGAGAGGGATTTGTGTGGGAGTTTGGAATGGTGACAGAGAAGCTATTTTTGCCCAGCAGCCTTTCAGAGGAGCTCAGCCTTCTAAAGACATGTGTTTCTGGTATTTGATTTGTGTGTGTGTGTATGTGAGAGAGAGAGAAACTGGAGAAGAGAAAAGGAAAAAAGAAGAGAGAGAGAGAGGGGAGAGAGGGGCAGAGGGAGGGGAGGGACGGGAGGAGTGGGGAGGAGTGGGGAAGGGGAAATGGGAGCAAAAGGAAAGTAGGGTGGAGGGAGTTTATGGTTTTATAATGGTGAATTGTATTTTGGTCATAGTGAGCCTTTATTTGATACACGTTTAAGAGAGGGGACAGAAAACAGAATGGTCTTAAATAATGAATTTTGCATTAAAAGAGGTGATACCATTCTGTAGCATGTCAACCGAAGGTACCTCCAACAAAAACTGGTAAGTTGAATTTATACTTTAACACAAAGTCTCCAGATTTTTTAAAAAAGGTTACCTGGATAGGGAGAGAAATTGTTATTAAAAATCAGGTTTTTGTTTTAAGGTTCCCTCTACACTTGAATGTTTGCCTCGAACAAGATGGAGAAGAAAAAGTATGAAAGAGAAACAGCTAAGTCGTTTCAGGAATGAAGTTAGGTCTTAAAATCTGAGGTTTTTCTATTTATGACGTCTCAAGATAAGTACTGTCCCCACGTTTATTGTAAATTGCCATAGGACCTAGAGTGTATTGCTCTTCAAGCCAACACTTTCTGTAACAACACAGCAATAAACTCTTGAAGGAGGAAAAAGCTATCGCCTTGATGGCATGATTTTAATTTTTAATAAGTCCTTTATTTCAGTGCAACCTCCTGATTTGAAGGTTGGTTTCTGAGTGATCATGGAACATACCTGGGGAAAAAAGCTCATGTTTGCAGATACTTTTTCTGTCCGATCTTGATATTTTTGTTTACTTTTGGTCTACTACTTAAAAGTGAATTAGAATTCTCTCCCAAGACTTCTCATGTTGAGCTACTTTGAGGATGAATGATGTCATGTTTCAAATAATTCTTTCAAATCGTTTTTCCAAACTATAACCAATACCTTCTAGTTTTTCGTTCTTCACCTGGCTTCCATAGAATTATTTGGCAATTCACACTTACATATGATTATGCTACCCTAGATCGATATGTGTTTTTAGCATGAAAGAAAAATCAACAAGAAGATTCTCAGTCAGACCATCCTTTCTAGCGTTTAATGGGTCTCAAAGCCAGGTCCTTAATCTACCAATAAAATTAATTTTTCTGCCTGTTCTTATTAAAACTGTTAGTTAATTCGTATCTACATTCATGGTCCACCTGAAACTCAAGGTCTGCTTAGTGTAAAGCTTTGGCCTTCTCTTCATAACTTTATAATTTTATATATGTGTGTGTGTGTGTGTGTGTGTATATATATATATATATATATGTATGTATTTTAGGATTTCTTTCAAATTCTACTTTTCTTTTTAGTTCTGTTTTTGACCAAAGAGATATTGATTCTTCAAAAGGTGGTATCTATAGAGTTTTGCTCAACTTTCAAAGGACAATTCCTCCTCCTTAAACTTACTTCTAAAGTTCTCTATAATATGTAATCATGTTGCCCACCAAGAGCCATCATTCATGGGTCAGAAAATGTAGCTGAGAATTGTATGCACTTCACTCCTGTTAGTCCTTTTGTTTTTAGAAACAGAACTGCCCTTTAAAAAGGATTCAACAAATGACATTTAATAATTAGTCAAATATGAGATTATATCCTTTTGGGCCTACCTCTTTGGGGTCATTTCTCTATGTTTTTAGTATGGCAGGCTAATTTGTTTTGCCCTTAAATAATATAAGAAGTGTGAATGTTACTATAATTTCTTCTTGTGTATGCTCTATTGGTTTAAGAATGGAATTTATCAACTCAGCCAGTAGAGAACAAACATGGATACATAAGTATAAATAAATTTCTGTATTATTTATTGTTGTTCCTTGTACATAAGAAACAGTAATATACAACTTACACTGCTTTAGAATGTAAAATGGATAAAAATGTGTACAAAAAAAGCACATTCCTAGAAAAAAGGTATTGGCAAATAGTAAAAACTTGGGGGGGGGGTAACAAGCAAAAAACAAATAAAAAAAACAAAACAAAACCCCAACAGTTCTTCAATTCAGTGTGCAAACATTTTATAAAAATAGAAATACTAACTCTACAGGCAGTATTTCCTGATAAATTATTTAAATAGAATATCTACACAATCTGAGATATCTATTCCAATGGCAATGAGAAAATAATTTATAAAAATAAAGCAATGGTATCACAAGATGACAGAAAAAACAATTTTCAGAAAATGTATTTAACATTTCAATGCTATTTCCTTATTGGGAATACTTTTCTGCAAAGAATTTTTATACTATGTACAACATTGACTTTTTTTTGGTACTACAGTAGCTTTAAGTTTGTTAGATGCTTAAACTCTTTCTGCTTGATCCAAAAATTCTTTACTCAGTCACACAACAAATGAGGTAATGTTTGTATATAAAAGTTTCACCTTTGTATTTTTTTCTCTTTGGGAAAAATGAAAAAAGTGTAGATGTTTTTCTTCTCCCTGGAATTAGGCACAAGGAATAGAGTAAAACAGTATTAAAGGCCTCATGGATTTCTCTGCAATGTAAAAACACCTGTACATGGACATACCACTAATTCCACTTGAAAAGCTAAAACAAAGAAAAAAAATTCCCAAATCATTCATTCTAAGCACAAAGTGAGGAGCAGCTTGCCCTGATTTTCCTTGTGCTGTTCTTGTGAGAGATTTGCTGAGAAATCCCCACTACCTGCTATCAAACATTTTCCATATGAAACCTAGATTCCAGGTAGGACAGAGTTAATAAATAATCTGTATTTACAACCTTACAGTCATGAAGACTTGTAACAAAGATGACATGGACAGCCCTTGTGCTTCTTCCTGTTCCATGAATAGTCTTTCAGACAGATCTTCTAAGTAAGTAAAAATAAATATTTTACATTGTAAAGTGTAAAAATCAAGGCTACAAAGAAGGAATTTGGATACTCTATGATATTCAGAAAAAAAAGAGAAAAGGAATGTTTTAGTTGAGAATTTTGTGCCTTTCTAACCATAAAAATACAAGCACAGCTGCTCCTCCTTTGGGAGGCAGCCTGGTGCTCACTGAGATGGTAGGTTTTCTTATTTTCTGCTACATCTGCACAAGCCACACCTGGAATAAAACCAACCGTGTCCATGTAATCAGGCAGTGGCAGCAAGCACTGCCTCACACTGGTTTAAGTTTGACTACTTACTCTGGTCACTACAGGTGATGTCTAAGGGCTAGGGATCCAGAGGAAGTCCAGAAGCCAGTCTTCCCCTCCCTTCCTTGCTTCTATTTAAGTGCCAATTTACATGGGTTAAATCAGCTAACACCTGTCAGCATCATGAAATCCAGCAAGTCATTCAATCCCCTGAAAATGATTTAGTACCGAACATGTAACAGTTCCTCCACATTTTCTTCATACAAGTCCTTTATTCCCGTGGGTATGCACCCTCCCCTTAGGGCTTTGGTCCCTGCTCCCCTTATTCCCGAGGGAGTGTGTCGGGGTGGTTTGGTTTGCCAATTCTAGTGCGTCCTCCCTTCTCTTGCACGCCTGAAAATGCTTCTGAGTCCACTGCTCAGAGGTGGCCTCACAGTAGCACCGTGCTCTGACAAAAGCCAAGTGGAACAGGCACCTTCCAACTGAAGCAAGTGGTTGCTTTTGCATTTCCAAAAGCAAACCAATGTAACTGTTTATATTTGCAGAAGATTCTCTTTCCAGAGGCTGCAATGCTGAGTCTGGTTTGGAAAATTGCATTTTCTTGAGGCAAGTCACATGTCCTAGGAGTCCACACTGATGCAAGCAGAGAAAAAAGGCAGGCAGGCAGGAGTGGTCCTGGAGGTTTTCTTAAGCCCGTGGTTCCAGAAGGTGCAATACCAGCACTGGTTATGATCTGTCTTTTGATCAACAGTTTCATTAGGAATCTGTTAAATAAACATAAATACATAAATATACAAAAAAATTCATAAAGGCATTATCTTAATACCAGTTAATGCATTAATAACCTTGGTATTACTTTACTTTTAGAATAACAAAAGTATAATTTAAGGTTGTCAGCTTATAAAAGTTACTGTTTTTGAGTATTATATGGAGTTTAATACAGCTTGATCTCTAGAACTTAGGTTTTCTGAGACCTTCAATGTTAAACATAACATTGAGTCTGAATTTTTAAAATTAAACTCCCTAAAAGATTTTACTCTGAATATTTAAATTTTATAATCAACCATCTTTTTTCACTCTGTAGGCATCAGACCTTGGCCCAATAAACATTTATTGAGCACTTATTTTCTGGTAGGCCCAACACTACACTCAGCGAGAGCTTAAGGAACTGCTGAGTAAAAGAGAATGGGGGAAAAAATGCCAAGGTTTGCCTTTCCCTTCCTGGGATTCAGGGAAAAGTTGTGAAAAACAGCTTGTTCAGTAATGGCACAAATAAAATCATAAGCAGTGTGCAAGACATAAAAACATGCCAAATTAAAAAATATTAACAATGTGGTCTAAACTATCCAAGAGATTGTAGTTTATCCTTGCAATGAAGAACACAGATGACTAAGCAAATGAGTACTGTTAACAAGGATTCCGGATTTCATAAACTGCATTTCACAGGCATTGTTATCTTCAACAGCAAAATATAAATAACCCTGTCCCTAAGTCTTTAAATCAGACTCTCCCATAAATGGCATTCTCAAAATCTGTCTAAATTAGAGATGTCAACTTCCCATTCGGTGTCACATTGCCCCTACCTCTGCATTCATATTTCAGGTCAGAGAAGAACACCATTTCTTGAGAGAAGACAAACATCCCTAGTCTACCGCCGGCGTAGGTTTTGTCATAGATGGGTCCTGAGTCAGCCATGATTTTTTTCCCTTCATACATCACCACTCTGCAGGGAAGAAATCTTGTTAGTGACACCCTGCTTTTTGGTCTCCACCCCCTTAATGTCACACAATCAGATGTCAGTTGAAATATAATCAGTGCAATCTTACCTAATGAAACCCGTCTTGGGCCTGTGGCTGAGACGCCATCTATAGGCAGTGAAATCTTTCCAGCCTATGTAACGAGGGTCATGCCACAGAGTGCGTACCTGAAGGAAGAGGACCAAGAAGAGGATGAAATCCAGCCCCATCAGATTTACATTTCATTTTGTAACAGTGCTTGAAAGGTAACAACTTCACCTAAATAAGAGGGTTGCAACATAGGGTTTTTTCCATGCCCTCTTTCGTATGAGGCAAGCCCTTGAATGTACATAAAAAGCAGCAGGGAAAGGTTTTTTGTTTGAAGAGGCTGAAACTGCCTTTGGACTGAAGGGTAACTCATGCTTACTGCGAGCTCCCCTCTTAGATCCTATGTTTTTACAAAGCAGAACTTCACATCACAGTTGGTGAGGCTGCGGACTTGGTATCTAAGACTTGGTTGGGGCCGCTCAGCTGAAGCACCGCATCCTGAGTGCTGGTCAAGTGCCCATCCACCCTCTGCTGTCACTGAGGCATCCTTACCTGGCCAGGGGTGTTTCCTGTGTGCCACAGGGCATTGCGCAGGTGCTCGCCTGGCCCTGTGGTGGAGTTCACGACCTTCACAGACAGGCCTGAGTAACCCTGAGCCCTCGTGGGGTTGGTGTCCCAGTAGGACTGGGTGACTTGCTTCCACATCACAACATAGAATCGGCTGCTGGACTGGTAGCCAAACACAAATCCGGCATAGTCATCATCCCTCTCAGTGTTGATGAAGAAGGTGCCACTGAAGTCCACAGCATTAAATTCATCAAAACCTAGAAGATGAGGTCAGACCTAGGTTAAAACCTGCAGCCTTCAAAGGGTTCTCCACTGCAGTTCCAGACATCCTTAGTACCCACAGGCACACATGCAACTGGCAGGTTTTATATTTGCTTTTGTTGAAAGTATGCATTAGCCTTTTGTTTGAAGAACTCACTACTCACCTATAGCAAGTCCAGGATCACAATTGACAGTCTGGACGAGTTCTTTACCCTGATGGCGTACAACCCAGTTAGGATCATTCTGGGATGTCCCTTTGGGATCTAGGGGAATCATCTGGAATCGGCGGAAATCAGTCTCGCTGATATCAATGTTCTCAGGACAGATGTCATCGATGTCTGGCACGTTGTCATGGTCAAAATCATCTTTGCAAGCATCACCTCGACCGTCACCTAAGGTCAGAAAGGCCAAGAATTCAGGGAAATTCTGAAATACTATTATTGGTGTCAGAAACTCACTCTTGTTGAAGTTGGGATTTAGTCACTTCAGCCTCTCAAACATATTCAGTTTTGCATTTCTCTCTTCACGCCAGAGCACCACGGCTTCAGTTACTCTCTTCAACACCTGCTCCATGGACTCACCGTCAGAGTCCTTCTGGTCGGGATTGGGCACGAGCCTGCAGTTGTCCCTGTCATCAGGAACGCCGTCGTTGTCGTCGTCGTGGTCACAGGCATCCCCCTTGCCGTCCTTGTCATGGTCGGCCTGGTTGGCGTTGGGCACGTAGGGGCAGTTGTCCAGGTTGTTCTGGTGGCCATCTTCATCAATATCCTGATTGTTGTCACAGGTGTCTCCGATGCGGTCGGAGTCAGAGTCGAGCTGAAAGAGACAAAAGTGGAGGGTAAACGGGTGCAGACATTGTTAACGACCCTGCGGATGGTTCTCTACTGTTTGGTAAGGCCAGTGGGATTTCATGTCCATATGGTACTCCTGAACAATATTAACAAATTTTAAAAGATTTTTCTTGATCTTTATTTTTGTATGAAATTGGAAAAGGGGTATATAGGAGTTCTTTTTGAAACATAAAACTTTCTAAATTAAAAATAGAAAGTCTTATTTTATCATGAAGGATGAAATATGATGTGTTAACTGCTTTTATGTTAATGTTAAATTCTCTGGGTCCATTTTGTTATTTTCCACAGAAGGTTCCAACTCTAACACTCACATGTCAACTTCTACTCTCGGTCATTAAGTCATGGAGACATTGCACTGTTTTTTTGTACATACTGGGTAATACATATGGTGGGGCTCAATTAAGTTCTTTTTTAGGTATTTGATTTTATAAAGCTAGTCCATAAGGCCTGTCATCTATTGGCTAAGGTAAAGTCAAAATTTCAAATTTTGTCTGAACTGTTTCTCAGAGTACTTTTATGTTTTTCAGTGTATATGCTTTTGGGATTATTTACAGAAAAACTGTAATTTTTCTCACCAGTATTTATGTTCTTTGCTATTAAGATTTTTACATGATGTTTAAATTATTATAAATTTTATTATGATCTGAGGGAAACTCATCCTCAGAGGTTAAACAATATTGAAGTTTAATTCATGGCAACATCAAACTTGAAACAGATGACCCTCAATGCCATTTCATCAGCAAAGCTGTCCCTTATAATACATGCCTTCCCTGTTATAGCCCCAAAGCTATTTACCCCATTGCTTTTTGTTTTACAGGTCTATGTAAGAACAAATATTGGGAAGAAAAGCTATACTTCTCATTTCTTGAATCTTTCATATATCATTAGCCATAACAATGGTTGTTTATTTTGCTTAAGGATATTTTCTTCCCTCTGTTAGTCTTCAGTATGATCAGTATCACTGGAGAGTTGTCACAGATTTCTGCTTTGTCTAATTCATCCTAACAAGGGTAGATCATGCTGAGCAAGTCATTAGACCTTATTGTAGAAGACACGATTAAAGTTGTAAGATTGTCACACTAAAGGGCTAATGCACTCTGCATGGAGTTCATATCAGGCAAACTATTTACATGAAAACATTGCAATCTGCTATGAGCCCACTGAAAGCCATGGTAATGGAAGTGTTTGAACTCTATTTACCTCTATTTTTAGAGGCTAGGAAGAGATAGTCCAATGCTTTACTGAAAGATTCTGAAAGGAGTCCACCTACCTGATCTGGGTTGTGTTCCAGGGGGCAGTTGTCACACTGGTCTCCAACCCCATCCATGTCAGTGTCCTTCTGGTCCACGTTGTAGACATACTGGCAATTGTCTCGTTCATTGAGGATACCTGCAGAGTGCAGACGACACAGAAGAGTGGGCATCTCTGTCTCAGATGTTTCGGCTAAGCTGCACACTGAAAGCCAGCAAGGCTGGAGAGAGAGCAGCTGGAAGCAAAGCCTGGTCACCACTGCCTCTGGGCCTGCTGGAGCCAGGGACTGCTTACCGTCCCCATCGATGTCTGCGGCACAGGCGTCTCCTTCCCCATTGTTGTCTGTGTCAGCCTGGTCTGGGTTGTGGTTGTAGGGACAGTTGTCACAGCGGTCTCCCACATCATCTCTGTCGTAGTCATACTGGGCTGGGTTGTAATGGAAGGGACAGTTGTCCTGCCAAGAGAAGTAATGCAGCAGTTCATGACCTCATGTGGCCAGCTCGGCCTCGGACCACACACCTCATTTATGTAAGACTGCAAAAACTAACAATCATTTCCTACTTGGTGCATATGCTAATTGACTACTCAGTGTAAAATGTCACTGCAAAAGTTGAACATAAGGAATGAGAAATGGATTGTTCTTGGTCACAAGTCAGTGAGATGGAAATATAAGTTCTCATCTCAGTTCTCAATATGCCCAAAGTATATTTTACTTTAATTTAGATTATTAGATTAGACATTTGAAAGGAATCTGGGGAATAAAGTGTCATCTGTTTATACATATAATTTCTTGTTTAAATTAGGGGGAGAGCAGGTTGTGATGAAAAACAAAACCTTCATTTAAAAATTCTCTTGGCAACATCACAGTCTTGAAACCGCTGAAACACAATGAATAATTTCTAATTATCCTATATATCAGTTCTGTAAATTTCCCTGTACGATCCATAATTTCCTTGACTCTGAAGTGCTTCAGGGTGTCACTAGAGGGAAAGGGTGAGGAAAGGAAAACATGGTCTTACCCGGTCATCTGGGATTTTATCATTGTCGTCGTCGTCGTCACAGGCATCACCGATTCCGTCCTTGTCATAGTCTTCCTGTCCTGAGTTTGGAAGGTTGGGGCAATTATCCTGGAAAGAGAAGAGGTACATTCCAGCTGCGTCTGCACGCCCTCTGCTCAGCTGGACCTGAGGGAGCACAGCCCAGCTCTGCTCACAGAGAAAGAAGGGAGCACCGCTCCTCACAGCAGCTGTTGTCAATGGGAAGACAAAACATAGATACCGGTCTCCCCACAGAGAGCAGTATTTGTATAAATGCTGTAGGCTTTGTACACGCTGGGAACACAAGTCATACTCTGCTGGCATTTGGTAGAGTAAGGGACATTTTTTAGGGACAAATTAATCGACTATGGAACACAGTTGCCAAAGGGACCTGTCCATTCATATTCTTGGTAACAAGTGTTTTAAAAAGAATTAGTGCCCCTCTGCCTTTGGGTGAGTTAATCTTTCATTTTCATTTTCAAACTTGAAGCATTTAAAACCCCTTAGTCTGCACTTCTGATATGGGGATATGCCTTCCGGCTGGTGGCACACGTGGGAAGCTGGCTCTACCTTCTTGCAGTGGTAAGTTGCATTGGCCACGCACACCAGGTCCTCGTTGGGCCAGCCGTCCAGGTCTGTGTCCTCGCCGCAGATGATGCCATTGCCAGCATAGCCGGGCCGGCACTCACAGCGGTACATGGGGTCGCTGTAATGGCCCAGGTAGTTGCACTTGGCGTTCTTGTTGCAGTCATGCGTCCCATCCGTGCAGGGGTTGCGGGGCTTGCACACCTGAGGGCGCACGGGCCTGATGTTAATGCAGACCCTTGGAGGGCCCCAGATTCCCAGGAAACAAGAACCTCCCAACTCCTGTCATCTGTCTCCAAGTGGACAGAGGTTCCATGGGGGAAGAGTCGGGGTTACCTCTGTCTTGCCCCATTCTCCCCCTGGGGATGTCCAGGTGACAGGCTAGCATTGTTTTATGTGTGTGTTTCTTGAAACCACTCAGCAGTTAGGCATTTACAAGTCTATTGGCTCACAGCTTATGCCAGAGAAGCATTTTCAAATGTGATGGCTGGATATTCAGTGGATTTTCTAGTCATATTTCTAAAAGCAAGATGGTACACTCAACCTCCTCCCCATTTTCTGTGAAAGGGTGAAATGCCATCCCTCCCTCTCCTAGTTGTCGGTTGAGGCCACCTCTCCCCTCCTCTAACTTATTGATCTCATCTGCTCTACCTGTTTGTTGGCTCTGGCATGTTCTGCACCCTGGCCAAAGGGCTGCGGACCAGTGAAGCGGGGTGGGCATGGCAGGCAGTTGTAGCCGGGGTCTGTGTTCTCACATCTGTGCTCGCCATTGTGGTTGAAGCAGGCATCAGGCACTTCTCTGCACTGTGGAAGAAACAATAATTTGCTTAATGTTTAAAAAAACATGGCATAGGAAAAGATTAGGACAGGTTAGCTGTGTTCCTAGGTCCAGTAACCGAGCCATCGGTTCCCCACCTCATCGACATCTTTGCACTGGACGCCGTTTCCGCTGTAGCCAGGGGGACAGGCACCGCATTTCCAGCTGCCATCTGGGTAGCTAGTACACTTGGCACCGGCGAAGCAAGGATTGGACAGGCATCCGTCTGAGACGAGAGAGATGGGCAGTGGTGGGTCTGCGCTGCTGTTACTGCCAGGCTGGCCATGTAACACAGTGCAAAATAGTGTAGGGTTGATGTAACTGATAGCTTAGTGATATTAAATGTCAGGTGGACAACAGAGTAATTAAATCCCTCAGGACCATTCAAATCTGTAACCCCTGAGGGTTGACCATGGCATTCAGTGAAAAAAACCAAAGAAGTCAAACAAATCCCCCCCTAGGGTTTGCTCTGGGCTGCCTGCTCACCGATCGGACAGTCCTGCTCGTTGCACATCTGGTTTTCTGTCATGTCTCCCACGCAGTCCTTGCCTCCAAACTGGGGTGGGGGGTTGTTGCAGAGCCGGCTGCGCTTCTGAACCCCTCCTCCACAGGTGACAGAACAGATGTCCCACAGTGACCAGGGACCCCAGCCGCCGTTGACTGCAAGAAAATGAGCCACATGCAAAGTTAGGGTCAATTCTCAAACACCTCACCTGCTACAGAAGACTCTCCTAAGTTTGTTCAAGAACCCACTGCTACCCTGATCCACGGAAAAAGTGCTGGGGAAGAAGGTGACTTTGAAATGCTTTTCTGCTTCTCATTAAAAGAAGCTGCTGAGTGGGCAGACTTTGCTTCCATTGGTTTCTCTAGGAGTAACTTTTCCCTTCATGACTGACCGAACTGAGGGCCACAGATGCCAAGCAACCCGCTGGATAGCTGCCAGTCGGCACTCAGCTGGGCAGTGTGCTCACACTTACTGGGGCAGGCGTCCTTCTTGCAGGCTTTGGTCTCCCGAGCTTCGCCTTCGCATGGCTTCCCGTTCATCTGGGGGCTGGGCGAGTTGCAGAGCCGGATCCTTGTGATTGCCCCTTCACCACATGTCACAGAGCAGGATGACCATGGGGACCAGTGGCTCCAGCCTCCATCCTGTTTAACTGAAGGACAAAGCTGATGGGTGTAGAGTACTCACCGTGAGCCTAGCTCTGTGCTACATGCTTTAAGTGCATTATCTAAATAAAATTCTCAGAACAACTCTATCAAGTACTATTATTATCCTCAATTTGCAGATGAGGAGAAAAACCTCCGAGAGGATAAGTTGTGCTCAAGGATGCACAGATAAGTGGGCAGATCTGAGAGTCTAGAAGATGGGCTCTGAACCTCTGGGCTATGGATCTGCTCTTGATGAGGGCAAGGCCAGGTCAGCTCCACATTCCTGCATGGCCAAGATGCTTACATCTCTTATCACACTCCTGAATGTGGCAGGTCCGTGTCTGGACAGAGGAGCCCTCGCATCGGTTGTTGAGGCTATCGCAGGAGCGGCCACGCTGCTGGATTCCATTGCCACACGTCACAGAGCAGGAGGTCCATTCAGACCATGGGGACCAGCCATCGTCCGCAGAGTCGCTGGCTGCAGAAGGAGCAGGCTCATTTAGTGTATGAACATTAAGACAAGTTACTTTTTAGACTGCTCTGTGCAGGACTTTCTTCCCTTGTCAGAGTGTGAAAAGCAATCAATTTCTTAGGCCAACAGCCAGGGCTTCCTCCCAGGTCCTCATGCGTACGGCATTGGAGAAGCAAATGCTGTGTCTGGGTCAGTACAGCTGGGCCTCTGCCCAGCATGTGTTCTCCTATTCATGTTGATTTCTTTCTTTCTCAGTGTTTCTCATGCATTTCCCTTTCCTGACTTAAGATATCTTGGTAGGCATTTCCAGTCCCAGGCTTCCAAGAACACTGGCATTTTAGGCAGCTTATAGGAGTCACCTTGGACTTCCTGGGGAGCCCCAGACCATGTGTTGGGCAGATGAGCTTGAAGGCTGCTCAGCTGCTGCTGGCTCTGCCCCCAACTCACTCATGAGGTTAATCAGTGTGCTGCCCTCTTCCCCCAGCCTTTGGGGCCTTCTCTGCACATATTTTCATTAAGAGGGGAATGTGTTTGTTTACCATGGGCCCAGGCACCATGACTACAATCACATGTAACTGCATTAGACCCAAGACAGAGAACTTGTTTTCTCCTGCCACCCACTGAAAGTTATCCTAGCAATCCGATTCAAGTTCAGGATTCTGCTAGTCTCCAGCTAGCTGTGTTCCCTTTAACTCACGCCTGAAGTGAATGCTGAACAGAAATAGATGTGCAAATGATTATTACAATACCAATATGGCTAACATGCTCCCTGGATGGGACTAGTTATTCTGAGCTGTGAACAATGCCTTTAGAGCTGTGTGTGGGTGTGTGTGAGTGCATACATGCATGTGTGTGTATGTATAGGGTGAATACTACTTTCTTATCTTAGTTGTGAGGAATTGTTTCTACTATATTCAGTTCTGTCTCAGCGAATTAATTCATACTGGCAACAAAAACCAGGGATAGAGTGAGCACACAGAACAGTATTTTGTTCAGTGTTCTGAAACTCAAACTGCTGTTAATCTCAGGCCTTCTATTCCTGCAGATAAAAGGGGCAGAATATTCAGGCCCAATTAAGTCAGTGCTTGTAGTATAGCCCATCAATTTCTCTGCTGATTAGATTTTCCTTAACTCTAGGCTATAAGGTCCAATTCTAAAAGCAGTTAACTTAGAGCTACTGCTGCCTCAAATTCATCTCTCCTTTCCTCAAAGTGTAAAAATAAGGAAC
This sequence comes from Manis pentadactyla, assembly GCF_030020395.1. NCBI lineage: Eukaryota > Metazoa > Chordata > Mammalia > Pholidota > Manidae > Manis > Manis pentadactyla. Next base: position 89,114,938 of record NC_080029.1, on the reverse strand, counting down.
AGTAAACTATACCAAGATCATTACTGCCTACACTATAATCCAGAGGAGAATTAAGATTTAGTCCAAATGGAGTTTCTGGTGCTATACAGCCATCAGTTAACCAGATGCCGCAGTAAGAAACTGAATGGAAACACATGATGGAGATGGGATGGGTTGTGTTCAGCCAGTACTCTGCTCAGCTGTCCTGTGTTTAGAGAAACAGTCACTGAAGGATGGTTACACAGGTTTAGGAACTTACGCCAACACCGTGGGCAGCATTCTCCATCGGGAACTGTGGCATTGGAGCAAGGCATGATGGGGCAGGACACTTTTTTGCAGATGGTAACTGAGTTCTGCAGGACAAGAGGGAGGGAGAAATGGGCTACTGAGCATATTGTAAGCAGAAGTTTATATACTGTAACATTTTAATTGCAAGATACACTTAGGGTTGTAAATACTCTAGTGGGATGATTTTAATAGAAGGTCTGCTCTGTTGTACTTGAAACGAACAGAATTATAGGAACAGTTCAAGTGCTAGTGACTTGTCACTCCATTCCTTGGAGGGTTCTTTCTTAATTGCCACTTAGTCAGTGGTAGAAGTTATAGCATAAAGAACTTACCTGAAGGGAACCACCAAATTATCATGAGTTGAATCTAGTAATCTGGGACTGAGATCAAAACATAAACCTCAGTCAGGACTTTTAAATTTTAAAATTATATTTTTACGGGGATAAGATCAACAAGCATTTTTTCCCCTCATGCACAGATCTGGCTCTGTATTCTATTGGAGAAGAAAGGAAGTTTCATAAAGTCACTGTCCAAATCCAGCAATCCAAGATTTATATTTAAGCTTGACTTTGTTCAGTGTGCCAGGCAAGCCCAAGCTCACCTGCCACTGGTGTTGAGGCAAGAGAAGTGACATACACTAAGTCATTACTTTTAAGCAGATAGCTTCACACTGCAGTGTTGGGCTAGATGCCCGGAATAACAATCAGTACCGTATTAAGGGAATCTCCATGCCACAGCTGAATACAAATCAGGGTTGACGAAAAAAACAGGTAATGTTCCAACCAGTTATTTACCTGATATTCAACACTTAGCCTTTGAACTAACGCAGGTAAATTATTCAGATGTCTTAGATTTGTTCTTTTAGATACTTAGCCTGGGGTATAATCAAGACTTTGAAAAACTTTGAGAGTTAAAAGAGGATTTTATAGATGTCATAATTGCATCTAAAAAAACCCAAACTACTGTAGTATTAGGCCCTAGAACATAAAAAGAGCTTGTGTGACCATCTGGGTATTTCCCCAGAGACGGCTTCAAACACACACCAGCGTTCATACTTCGGCTCGTTAGGATCCCTTACCTGACAGCGGCACTCAGTACAGCTATCGACAGTCCATTCCTCGTTATTCCTGTACTGAACTCCATTGTGGTAGCAGAGGGGGGGCCGCCTCAGCTCATTGACCAGCTCTTTGTTCTCTTCAGTCTAAAAGGGGGAGAAAAGTCATTAATGCCCAACATCTCCAGTCATCTGGGATCATCTGATACACTTCAGGGGCTCAAGCTGGAGGGCTGCACATGGAGGCCACTGACCACTTTGCGGATGCTGTCCTGAAGTGTGGTCACGATGGTGCGCAGGCCCCTCAGCTCCAGGACCATGCTGGACAGCTCGTCACAGGAGAGGCCACATATGGCTTGCAGATCCTTTGTCTTGTGGCCAATATAGTTGGTGCGGATGGCAGGGCTGGAACCATTCACCACATTATTGTCAAGGGTGAGGAGGACATTGGTAGCTGCTAAGAAACAGAAATAAACACAATGAGAAAAGTAATGGACCTTCAAACAGATGCTCTCACAAGCCCCTAGGGTTCTTAGGTACAAAAGACGTTTCACTTGGGGTGACGCAGGTGGAGAAGACGCATGTGTGTGGGTTTGCGTGTGGAATGCCTTTTGTGGTCACTCCTATATACATTTTAATTTTACACACTTTTAATTATCTGGGGTAATTTATGTACAACCACCAATACTTAAGTTTCTCAGCTTGATTTGGGTAGAATTTCTAAAAACCGAAGGGTACTCACAGCTGGAACAGCCTTTGTTCCTGAGGATGTCCTCCGGTGTGGTTCCAAAGACGAACCTCACGTTCTGCAGCACCCCCTGTGGGCCGAGGACTCAACGTTACTTCCTTGGGGAGTACTGGACAGGGGAAGGTGGAAGAGACTTTCGGCACACAATAGATGTGCTCAAAGTTTGAAAGAGCTCCTTTTTAAGATCACCATGTCAAAATAACACAGCAACAGAAACTGTCAACTTCAAAATCTTATTTGTGTCGTCTGCCAAGTCTTCAGTATTTCATAAAGAATTCAGTTATCAGCCTACTTGGATACACAGGAAATGGAATCTGATACTAAGGCCAGAGAATATGACACTCTCCAGTGTCAAGGAGTTAAATGTGAGAGTTTCAAAGCTACAGTTGCAAAGATCTAGAAGTTTAGGCAACTGAATAAGATGCAGCAGAAAATAACCACTATTGTAACCTTTTATTTGAGACTAGCTACATCCCCAAGAGAAATGGGATAGCAAAGTGGTATTTATTCTGCTCCTACAAGTATCCATTTCAAGCAATGTTACAACTGGTGGGAATGCATTTGAAGTAAGTTCATCTTCCTTGAAGAAGCAGAAGTCCCTAAGGCTTGGACAGAAAGCCATACTTGAACAGGAAAGCCATTTGTTTCCTTTGGTGGTTTTCAAAGCCTAGTCCCCAGAATATCAGCACCAGTATCAGTGTCACCTGGCACTTGTTAGAAATGGGATTTTTCAGGCCCCACCCCAGACCTACTCAACCTGGAGGCCTGGGGGTGGGGTGCAGTGGTATGCAAGTATCAGAAGCCCTCCAGGTGATTCCCATGCCCTAGGAAGGGTTGAGAACGACTGCTTTAGTCCACAGGCAGTATGCCCTGTACTGGAACCCTGCCTGTCCTGCTAGAGCCCTCCTGACAGGTCAGCTGGCCAGCAGCTGACCCCATTGGCCATGAACCAGAAAAAAGGCCTCACCTGGAAGTTGTCATTGACACCTCCTTTGGCGATGCGCAGTCTGGCAATGTTGGCCAGGTCCCTGGTGAAGATGCTCTGGATGGGGACGTCCAGCTCAGCGTTCTCCATCTTCTCACAGTCAATGTACAGCTGGGCCCTGTCCTCCTGCACAAACAGGGTGATGCTCTTCCACTGGCTGGTTGCCAGGAGCGCTTCTTCCACAGACACCACATGCTGCTTCCCCTGCACGGTCAGGCTCAGGTCCAGGGTGCCAGCCTTGCCGTTGGAGACCACGCTGAACACTTGGCCAGAGTGGTCTTTCCGCTCCACGGCCAGCAGCGTGCCCCGGGTCTTCTTCATCTGCCTCAGGGAGGCCAAGAGGAGGAAACCTTTCTCTGCTCGCACAGCATCCACCAGGTCTTGGAACTTGTCATCAGGCACAGGGGGAATCAGGTTGGCATCCTCAATGCGGAAAGCTGGGCTGGAAGGGTCGGGACCCTTTACCAGTCGGCGCCCAGAGCCCTTGCGTGCAGCCCCCATGAGTTCAAAGAGGTCGAATACGCTGTTGTCTCCTCCAGACTCTGTTAGATAGGAAGAGGACACACAGTGAGATTTCTAGGCTGGGGCCAGGGGTGGGGACTCAGCTCTGAGGGATGGAGACAGAGGGGCAGGGTGAAAACTCCTGGCAACTGCTGAAAGAGCTGAGAAAACATCATGGTCAGAGAGAGCCTGGACTGTGCTGTTCAATCAGGGCTCAGGGGAGAAAGTGCTGGGAGACCCGGGGTACCCACATCTCCTCTTCCCTCCCGCCTCACACGTATTATACAGACTCACCTGGAATTCGATTGGAGACACACACATGCAACAGGAACAGGACACTGAGTCCCCAGGCCAGCCCCATGGTGGAGCTGTTTGTGCCCAGCAGGGAGCCTGCAACAGAAAGCACAGAGCACAGGGTCAGAGGCAGCCAAGCAGGGAGGGTGGGCAAGACCTGGGGGCTGGGCTTGGCACCAAGGCCCCAGGGTGCCCGCTTGGGCCTCACAGTTGCTGGAATGAGGGACCACAGTATTTACTTTGGAGAGCGCATCAGGAAAAAGAAGTTGAGGGGAGGAGACGGTGGTTTGAAGTGGGGTGAGGTAAGGCAACAACTGGGGGCTTTTCCTTGGGGCATCTGGGGCAAACAGCAGGGCTAGGGGTTTGAGGGCGCTGGGAGGCACGGGGGATGTAGAGAACTGGTAGAAAGGTTTAGGGAGGGCTTGGGAGACTAGAAAAAAAATCGTGGGGTATCTTGACCAGTTGGCTTGTGACCCCAAGGCTGGAGAGGGTGGCTCAGGAGCTGTTTCACGAGGAGCGTCCCCCAGCGGCTGGGAAGGACAGGGTGGGGAAGGCGCAGAGTAGGCGACCGGACCCTGCGGGGGCTGAGCCTCGGAGCTCCAGGTGAATGGCCAGGGCCGCCGGGACCCCTTACCTGTGTGCACACGGCGCAGCGGAGCGGAGCGGCGGCGAGGGCGCAGAGCCCCGGCGAGCCTCGGGGAGGGCGGTGCGTTCGGCAGGCAGCGGCCGGAGTCGGAGGCAGCGCGGGGTGATCTCGCGGGATCCCGCACTGGCCGCCGGCTCGGGAGCTGTGACTGCGGAGGCGGCGAGCCGCGCGCCTTTAAAGGGGCGCTCACATTCCTGGGGAGTCCCCTGGCCAATGGGAGGCGGCCGGGCAGGAAGCGGGAGGGGGCCAGTCTCGGTTCCTCTCTCCGCCCCCCGCTGCCTGGCGCATAACTTTCCAGCTAGAAAGTGAAGGGGGAGGCGGGGGTCGAGGAAGGGGGGCGCTGGAACTTCTCAGAAGGAGCGCGGCCCGCCCACGCAGCGCGGGGTCCGAGCCCGGCCCTCTGGCTCTCGAGCCACGCGGCCGCTTGCGTTCCGGGCGAGCATCCGAAACCTTCAGCGGGGTTTTGGGCAAACCCGTCTCCTCGAATGCCTGGGCGACCGCTGAGAGGTGGACATTTGGAGATAGAGCCCTTTGTTAAAAAAAAAAAAAAGAGCCCGACGGGGTAAATGGGACCAGAGAGAACCAGCCATGAAAGAGGTTCCCTCTTGGGAACTTGCCTACTCCTTCATCCATCCAGTGGGCTGGGGACCACGCGCCCGGCCCTGGCCCTCCGCCTGCCCCAGTAAGGGACCCGAGGGTGGTGTGAGAGCTCGCGGAGCCGCTGCCCGTCGGGGCGCACTCTTCTGCGGCTGCCTCCTTTCCAAGTCAGCGCGAAAACTCGCTTCTCCGAGTTGCTGCGGCGCTTCCACAGCTTGCCGCGTGGGGGCGGTATGTGTATTCCGATCAAGGGGACGCGAAAGGACGGTTTCTTTCACGTCAGGAATGTTAAGGAAATTTATTCCTATCCTATCCAGTTCCCTCCAGCCAAGATTGAAATTGTGTCTTGAAAAACAGTTTTTGTGCCCACTCGTGCTTCTTAACGTGACTCCTGGTTGGAGGATTTGCAGTACCATCTGGCTTTGGGGTTTTAAACTATTTACAGAACGGACCCATAGAGTCATAAATTTCCCTGTGCCTATCATTTTAGTTCCTTTTTTCCCCCTCCCTAAACGTTCTTTTCATTTTTCGGCTCCTGAAACCGAGGTGTGGGTTACATTTCTGCGGGTGCACACATTGCCTTGAACGCTGCCTGCTTGATGCCTTTGTCATTCGAAGTCTGGTCTCCAAGCCACTGTCCCAAGCCAGCATGACTCCAGCTGCCTGGAATTCCATTCATCTTTTGGCTGGGATGTCAGCAGCTACACTTCCCGTGCTGTGGTCCTGCATTATCAGGCTGGCCCTGAGACTCAAGACGCAGGTAGTAGCTTTGCCAAATAAGGATCTCTGGCCACACGCTGGGAAAAGCCCTGGGGTTCGCCTGCCTTCTTAGCACTCATACCTGGCAGGACTCCTAGGCTGGAAACACCCACGAGTTTGCATTCATCCAACAGCAATTTCACTTTTCTTGTGTGGGAGTGTTGTGTGACACGGTGCATGTGTATGTGTGTGGATTATGGAGTGTTTTACCGTTACTCAGTATACATCAAGGTCTTCAAGAGGACAAGTATGTTCCTAGGACACTAGCTTGTTGCTTAAGTAATTACTAAACCTGACAGATTACACATGTTGAAAGGCAAAAATAAAAGTCTCTATCAGATGATTAGTCAAAATCATATTCCTATCCTGGAAGTTATAAGTAATGAGTCATCCAAACAGTTCTGAAGATTTCAGCCAGCAGCCACCCATGTGGCTTTTCTCCTTCCCCAGCATCCTACTTGCTCCTTCAAAGTTGATTTTTTTTTCACTTGCTACTAATTCTTCATGATATACCAGGTACTTAGATAACAGTTTTCAGAGGGATAGATAGCTCCCCCTGGCCCACTTGCTAATCTTTTACAGATCAGCTGAGGGCTAGAGGTTCACAAGAGGTCCATGAAGCAGGATATATCTCTTCTTTTATAAAAAGATCATCTCCCTTAGGCTTAGTCACATGGATTGAGTAGAAGCTCACTGAATGTCCTGTAAGGCTAGCTGCTTCCATGACTAAGGGACTGTATGAATCCCTTAGGAATCCCAAGAAAACTGTAGGAGTTTTCTTGGAACGTGGCTTTTTTCAACCAAACAAGGACAAGAATCTTAATATTCTACATGTTTTACAAATAGGAAGGTGACCTACATGGTGGCAGGGAAGAGCTTTCTTGTTAGAGAAAGCTGACAAGAGGTGTAGGAGTAATTTGCCTCAAACACAAAGGCCTTCCCAAGCTGTGGTACTCTGGCTTTTCTGGTGGAACAGAAGGAGTTCAGTGGAGGGATGCTGGGGCAGCTATTGGGAACTCACCCACATTCCTGCTGGGTGAGTGCTGAGAGTATTTTCAGACACCTAAGTCCTTCTGGGATGCTTTGAGAGAAGCAGAGATAGGAAAAAAGAAAACCTACATATTTAATGTGGGCGATAGTGTCGTGTGTGTGTGTGTGTGTGTGTGTGTGTGTGTGTGTGTGTGTGTGTGTGTGTATGTGTCCTCAGTCTGAAAGTGCTGTTATTTCAGGCCAATAATCTGAGGACCCAAGAGATGGGCCTTCCAGGAAGAGGGTCCAGTTCTCATTCTGCCAAGTTACTATCCCTGAGGATTATATATATAAAATGAAATTGTATGGCATATGGCATTTTGCTGTAGGATTTCCTTTTTCCCCATTCCCCTAATTGGATGTGGGATTGACATAAAATCGTGGCCAGTAAAGAAATAGAAGGAAAGGACTCTTAGTAACAGCTAGGTGAAAAATTGAATGTGATTAAGGGGAGCAAATCATTGAAAATAAAATTTTGTTTGTCTAGCAGAGAACAGCAAGGTGGGCTGTGACTTTGTGTAGAGATTTTTTTAAATGTTAGAAATGTTTAGCAGTAGAAAATTCCTTAGAAGTGAGCAGCAACCAAAAGTCATCGTCTTCTAGAATAGATCAAAATCATAGCTTCTCTAAAATGAAGACATCATTAATTCAATCTTTCTGAATAAGTTCCCTAGATCATGGTTTAAAGTTGTTTTAATTCAGCTGCCTTGGTGGCCAGAGCCAAGGAAAGTCACCAACAGATTTTTCTTGTCCTTCCAACACCCTCTCAAGCTCCTCCTCTTCCATGAGGTGCTCTCCAGTGACTTTATGTGGCATTCTTTCTTCTTGCTGTGCAATTTTGAAGCATGCATTATCTCTACCACATGACCTAACACTCTGTATTCATTGGTTTTTCAAGATCAGTTTTATTTTTTTATGTGCAAGGACTAGATTTTTAAGTACCCCAAAGGCTTGGGCTTTGGGAAGAGCTCTCATATTTGAATTTCCAAATCCCTTTATGTTTGAGTCCATTTATGGGGCAGAAGGACTGGACCACTCATCTAGGACAAGCAGATCCTGAGTGAAGGGGCTGGGAAGTCGACATGCTAGGAAATCTAGGAGGATATGGGGCAGGAAGTAGAAAAAGGAGATGGTGAGATCTTAACCTGGGCCTAGAAATGGTTTGGGGAGAATTAGCAAGAAAGGGGAGTCAGGACATGAGGAGCAGCCTCTTAATCTGGATAAACCCCAAATTTTGTTTTCGGTAAAAGACCCATGGGTCTTCTCAGTGAGGGGTGCAGGGCTGCTCAGGGTCAGTGATGGAAAGCACTGTGTTTTGAAGCAGCTTCTCCAAGTCCCCATTCATTGCTCTTTTCTCTATTCAACTTTTTTCAGCTTAATTGAGGTGTAATTGACAAATAAAATTGTAAGATGTTTAAAGTGTGGGTACAACGTGATGATTCAATAGATGTATACATTCGGAAAGAACTCCCTCCGCTGAGTGAATTAACACCTCATGTATTTACCTTTGTGTGTGTGAGACATCTAAGTTCTACTCTCTTAGCAAATTTCAATTAGGTGATATGGTATTATCATCTGTAGTCACCATGTTATGCATTAGGTCCTCAGACCTCATTCTCTATTCAACTTTTATGCTTTATCATCTTGATGAGCTTCTGGGACATCAGTAAGTATTGGGTTATAGTGGAAATTTTTCTTTTCAATGTTTGCTCTCTCACAAGGAGGCCACACACCCGAAAGCAGCCTTACAAACAAGAGGAGAGGGCTGGGAAATCACCCATTCGAGTTAATGAGTCTGAAGCATGCCTCCACCTCCCAGTTTCTTCTCTCTCCACAAGGGCTTGAAATTCCTCCAAAAATCAAGCCATGGAACTTTTTAAGCCTGAGCCATCTAGTGCCTCAATTAATAGGTGAAGAAGTTAGTTCAGGGAGGTGAGGTGACTTGAAAAATGTCACAGAGCCTGCTGCTGGTGGGCGTCCAAAACAGTCCAGGTGCCCTGATCTCCAGCTTAGAGTCTTTCCCTTTATATTGTTCTGTTCTTTGAGAGTCACTTCATATGGTTTTGAGGATGTTTCAGTATTGAAATCAGCAGAAATGCTTTCCAGTTTGTCTGTTAAGAGCAAGGATGTACCTGGGATATGGAGGCAGGGAGACATGGGACAGCCAGGAGAGGAGGGAAGAGGAGGGAAGGAAGCAGAGCAGAAGGCGCTGAACAGCCTGCGAAGCCGAGGCCACCCGCAGTATCTCGTGCCCTCTGCCCGCTGGGAAGCCCCCTGCCCAGGCCCTGACTCTCCTACTGGAGCGCTCGCTGCCGCTCCGGGAGGGTGCTACCTGTTGGCACAAGGGTGGGATTTCTCAGCACTTTAGAAGTGCCCTGTCACTTCAGGTTTACCCATCTTAGGACATGATGTTACAGAATTAGAAGCAATCTGGCCCCCCAGGTTCCTTGGAACTGAATCCTTAGGCCCAGCACCGACTGCATCTTTTGTACAGTGAGCTGTTCAGTTGTTCTGCCCACAACGGAAGGGCCCAGGGACCCCTGGCTTATGTACAGGGGCCACACAGAGGGTCACAGGGCTGAGAAAAAGTAGACAGATTAGTTTGCAGAGGGGTAGTTGTGCCTTATCTGTACCTTTTTTGTTACTGAAATCGCAAAGGTGGTGCTCTTCTTATTGCCAGAAAGGATTTGGAACAAAAGCAGTCTCTTTGGAAGTAATGGTTTCCTAGAAGTGAGGATTATAATGTGATGGAATGTTACTGAGACAGGTTGTGAAATGCTGTCTGGATGTTTCACCAATAGTATGGGTTCATTAAGTAGTCTGGAATCAAGCGGCCTCCAGAGGTGCCTGTTACTAAAAGGGGTCTATGAGGCTGTGAAGCTGTGAAACAAAGGAGTTTCCAGGACTTTCATGAGGGACTTGGCTTCTGACAGTGCTTAAACACATTCCTCCTATAGAATTTAACTTTTCTGAGGTTTAACATGCTACTTCAAACGACCCATTTATAAAATACAATTTTTCAAATTTTCTGAACAGTCTTCACATGTGCAGTCCAAATTAAGTGATATTTCCAAGTTTTCAGTTATTATTTTTCCCTGGAAGAGAATTACGAGTGTCAGTTCAAGAGTAAGACATGCAAACATAAAGAAGACCCCAACTATCGTGCCCAGGATCCTGAAGACTGACTATGACTTGGCGACTGGCATCCCATTTAAGTCTGGATGAATGACCCCCGGCCTCTGGGAAACACCGACAGCAGCCGAACCGCTGGGTCACCGGGCTTTTGTTCTAAGTGATATCAGTCTCTTGGGAGATGGTTTTTTTCCCTTTTCCCTTTTTTAATAGTGAAATCATGACAGTTTGCATTTTACCGAATGGAGCCAAGAGAATTGCCACTTGTTCTAATTTAAGAGGATGAGTGTACAGTCTGAAAAAAAGCTTTTAATTTTATTATGACACTGAAGGTAAACACTGCTGCTTCCCAGGGCAGAGATGTACACGGAGGAAACGTTCTTTCTCTTCCCCCCTTCCCTCTCCCTTTCTCATTTGTCTCCTTCCCCTCCCTCTTTTCCTCTTCCTCCTCCACTCCTCCTGCTTTGCCCCCTTCCTTCTCCCTCCCTTTCTCGTGCGCATGAGCTGCAGCCACACATGAAGAGCATTTAGCTCATTATTCAATGTCCTGGAGTCCCCTTGCTCGAGTTCCAAGTCCTGACTTCCTTCAGAACTCCAAGCACCCTCTCCACCCATCTTTGTCCCAAGACTGGAAGGCAGAGGGCTTCTGTGTGACTTCACCCTTTCTGCTCCCTTTGTCTGTCAGTCTGTCCTCTCCTAAGGCATGGTGCTCAGCACCTTGAGCCTCTTGGCTTTGTTGAACTGGGGAGGGTGGGGGTTGCCTTCCACAGAAGGAGTCGTGGCAGGAGGGCAGACGTGGATTCACCAAAGGCCGGTGGGAGTTTCGCGGCTCCCCTGTGCTTGGGCTCCTTCCAAGGCCCTGTGTGCGTGTGGTCATGTGGAAACATCGGTAACGGTGGGAACATTTACAAAAGGAAGATATTTTAACCACAACTGGTTAAGTCCACTGACTGTTCCATTCTAATTTGCCTTCTCTCACATTTCTGCTCATGTTGGAGAGAGTGACCACAGGCATTTTTAGATGTAGGATATATTTATGTGGGTCACAGTCACTTCTACATCTCATGGAGTAATTGTTGGCCATCCGGGCTTGGAAGTGGCTTCCATGTGTGTTCTTGTTGCCTACCTGTCCTGACATGAAGGTGTAGGGCTAGAAATCGTATCATGACATGTAGTCTATAGTGAGCCACACTGGATGCATGTGTATAATGAAGGAGACACAAAGGTGAAATGTACTGAGCCAGAAGATAGTCTGTCGAAAAGTGTTATAGACGGGTATGATACAAATGTTCTGTTACTTTTTTCTGGATTTTTGTGGTATTTTGCTATTTGTTACTTTAAGTATCTTTTAGCTTGCTGTGAGATTTCTTGTTTTAAATGATCATTTTTACCTAATTTTGAATTCATAATTTTATATTTTTTTCCCTTAAATAAGACCCCCTAAACTCTACACATTTCTAAGTTGAATCCTCCCCTGGATGAGGGCATAAGGGGGAGACTGAACAGGCAGAGAGCGTGGGGAGACTGCTTGGAATGGTGACAGAGGCAGGTGTGTGAAAGGTGCTCAGGGTGCAGAGAACTGCCTCCTTGGCACCTGTGCTTAGGCTTCTGTGTGGTAGGCATTGCTAAGTGGGTGGTATCGGCGGCACTACCACTTCTACCGATACTGGAGAACCAGAAGTGGGGAAGGAAAGTATAATTTAGCTCTGCTAATTATTATAATAATCTACACAAGCTGCTCACCACTGCTACATAATTCCTATATAGTAGAATAATTATGTGCACCAGCTAATGTTTCAGATTAACTTGTCTAAGTTTTATTTGATTGTAACCTCAAATATTCTGTATATGCCATAATCTTGCAGTTTGAAGAGGGAGCTCCAACGGCTGAAGCTTTAATTGATCCAAGATTTTCGTAGCTTAAATCATAGTACCTTCTATGTGTGTCAACGTCCTGTTCTGAAATACTTTCCACTGTTAAAAATAAATGAACCCTACACCTTTAGTGTTTAGAACTGAGAGTTACCTAGAGGCCAATTACCTCTCTTGGAAGTTTGGAAGATGTGGCCGGTTACATAGATCCTGTGGGATAGGTCATTGTTTATCTTCTTCTGTATGTCAGATTTTTTTGTTTGCTTCTAAATGTAAACTGCCTAAGGTAGTCTTTATTATTTAAATGTTCACAATGAATGTTTTCCTTTAAACACATGTTCTGAAAGTTCATAACCTATCTATTCTTTATCATTTATTAGTGCCTACTATGTGCCAAATACCTTCCATGTTATCTACCAAGTCTGTGAGGGAGAAGGCCCCACAAACACGATGCTGGTGATGAGGGATGAGTTTTGAGGGATAAGCCTGGATGTGTGGGAGCACCGAGAAGGGGCCTTGCCTGGCTGGCTGTGGGGAGTGCTTGGGGGTGGAGAGCTCCCAGAACCTGTGCCTGAAGAGGTGGTGTCTGAGCTGAGTCTTGAAAGATTCTGTTCAGAAAGTCTTGGACTTTTGGATACAGAATAAAGACTAGTTAGTGTGTTAACATTCACAGTCACTATTTTTGCTTCCACTAGGCCCTTCTAGTATCTGAGCAAGAGGATCTGACCAGTCACAAGGACCCCAGAGAGGAACATCTGTGTTTTTTGATTCTCCCCAGTGTATTTTCGAAGGATTGTTCCTTCAACTCCTTGCCTTCTTTTGCCTTCTGTGTTAAAACTCAAAAGCCCGGAAAGCAATTAATCATAGCCAGTAATTAACTTTCTCCTTGGATGGGCATAATTTAGTGAGGTTTCTTGGCTAGTGAAGTTCACTGTGGTTTGTTCTGCCTCCTTTGCAGGCAGTTTTGTCGGCAATGTAGATGCCACTATTTCTGAGTTTTAATTAAATACCCCAGGCTCCTTCCTGTATATTTCTGTTAACACAGTGCCTTTGGACCTGGTAAATATGCAGTCAATTTTTGTGAAGGAAAGAGTGTATGAATGAATGAATGAATGAATGAATGAATATCCAGTATAAACTTTATTATCAACATAAGTAAACCTCAAAGTATGGGGTAATATGGGAAATAGTTAAATTATTTTCTTTTTTTTCTTAATCTGCTTCATTATGATAACTTTTCCCATCCTGTCCCCCACAAAAAACCCCCAATATGCACTCACAAAAACACCTTAAATTCCAAAGAGAGAGGGCTCAGGAAACAGTTCTTGGTCTATTTTAAGTTTATAGGAGTTTTCAGGCTAATTCTTTGTGAAAATGCATCTAATTCAGAAAACATGCTTTGTTGAGGTCCAAGAACAACACATATTTTCTTTGAACAGTTTAGGTTTAAAACACACACAAAACTCAAAGAAAAAAACCCTCCAACCACAGTTATGGCTGAATGGCAAACACAGAGGAGTGAGTTACCCCGGATGACATCCTTAAAAAAATAGTAGTGCTGCTCCTGGCTAGCCTGGCCTGGTCAGGGAAGACATGAGGGCCGGGTTCAGGCATAAGGCTCTTGTCTCCTTCACGGCCCCCAACCAGGGAAGTTTTCCCAGCCACCTAACAGGATGCCAACTTAAAGCCTAGCTGAGTTGTCATCTGAAACAGAGATGGACTGAGCAAGACATGCCCAGATGAGCCTGTAAGGAGTCACCGCCGAGGCCGGGGGAGCCCTGCCTGGGTGGAATTTTGCGCAGGCGGCAGCACTGGCTCTGGTACGTCTCTAGTCAAGGCCCAGTTGGGTTTCTTTTTCTTGATTCCTCTTTCGACCACCTTGGGTTATGGGTCTAAACTGAAATAGAAAGTTGTTCTCTTCTGAATTACAGCCACAGCAACTAAGGACTTGTAGTGTATTTATTTTCCAGGCTGTCATTGATAGGATAAGAGATTAAATCTAAATAAAAATAATCATTAGGCAGAGAATTATGGAATGAGTTACAGGAGTTACTTAAAACATCCTTCTGATGGTAGGGATGAAAACAGATGTGACCTTGAGCAATCTTTTCTTTCTTTATAGGACTCTTTCTTCATCTCCATTAGATGATTGCTACAGTTCCATCCAGTTCTGACATGACACGGGTTTTCTAATTCCTCCCCTCCCCGCTTTAGGTCAATATGTCTAAATACAAGCTGAGCAGCTGGTCAACCTGTGATTTACTTGTGTGAGAGAGGAGACCACTAAATTATATATGCTTTCTGAAAAGATGATATGCAATAAAACCGCACTATATGAGCCTTCTGGAAATCCAAGGATCGGTATCAGTCAGACGATTTGACTGTAAAGAAAGAAATTCTGGCTAGTTTAAGCAGAAAAGGGATTTATTATAACAATTACCTGTGAAGTAACTCATGAAATCTTAGGTAGGCAGAGAACCACTTGAAATAATAAAATACAGCCAAGTCCCATCCACAGTTGCTCTAGTAAGGACACTGCTCAGTTTATGGATAGCTGGAACATTTGTTGTGCCTCCCGAATGTTGCTATATAACTAATAGAATGTTGAGTCTCACTCAAAGTAATTGGCTGCCTCCAGAGGTGAAGCTGGCATACACATAATATCACACCATGTATGCTGAAATATGGGAAGGAATACAGATGGTGCAAGAAAGAGCCCAACTACACGAGTCCCCACCTTCCAGTATAAAAGCCAGAAACTTACTTCACCAGCCTCCTGTGGATAAAGTGAAGGATCCTAAGGCCAGCGTCCTCCCCTGCCCCTAAACTACTTGATGATGTAACTGGCCTGCTGCTAGGCTACTGCTTCCACACCTGTAGGCAATGAGCTATTACTGATTGAGTCACTATATAAAGAGCTCTGCCCAGTGCTCTGGGCAGACAAGAGACAGGAAGATCACAGACCTGCAGACTGTTGGATGCAGACATAATTCTAGTGCTCCATCTGTCTCCGGAGAACAAGCTGGGTAATAAACCCTTTCACCCCAAGAACGTTCCATTGTTATTTCTCCGTCTCACTGAATCCATAGTGAACTTGCCCAGGGCTGAAACCCATTGGCAAGGCACCTCCCTTGTTTCTAGGCTCTGTCAGTTAGGTTCCCTTGTACCTGATTGTGAAGTTAGGGATATAAAGAAGCAGTTGAATTTTCACTAATTAGCATAGTAAAAATCAGAAGTGGGGGTTTCATTGTGAAAACTTGTGGCTTATGAATTAGTAAGAGGAATATTAGAGATGGAATATCATTCAGAAATCAATATTTAGGATATTATTATGGACTCAACTATGTTCCTCCAAAATTCACATGTTGAAGCTCTAACCCTTAGTACTTCTGATGTGGACTATGGGGCTTCCAGAATCCTGTCTCTAGAATGTTGTCATGTCTGCCTCCAAAAAATGCTTCCCTCAAGGTAGTGGTCAGAGCACCTAACAAGACAGAAAGCTGGGACGTCTCCGAGGTGAAAAAACATGTTGTATGAATTGTTAATAAATCTCTAATAAGTGAGAAGTACAGCAAAGGGAATAAAGTAAATAATATTGTAATAACTTGGTCTGCTGACATATGGTAACTACAGTTAACAGGGTGAACATTTCATAATATATAAGTGTCAAGTCTGTTGCACATTTGAAACTAATATAATATTGTAAGTCAACCACAATTCAGTTTTTAAAAAATGTCTGTGTATGTAACAGAATTTGGTCCAAAACTTGGATTCATTCAAAGTAATTGGTGCTAAGATGATGGTAATGTAGCTAAACTTCACCTCACCTCATGCATGACTGACTGGCTTGGGTCATTGTTCTCCAGGGCTTCACAGGTGCTGAGAATCCCTAACAAGGACGAATCTCTATTTTAGTGACCAACTGGGGAAATCGGCTCAGTGACAGGTGTGAGGTCAAGGTTACCTGTGGCCTGAATGGTGGCCTCCCTTTATCTCACCTCCCTTAATTTTAAATGAGGTTGTCTTTTCAACTAAGCACTTATTTATGTTTTTCTTTCCTTTGGAGCAGAGATGCCCAAAACACATGCCACAAAACATCTCTCAAAATTGAATTCTGCAATTACATAAATCTGGAAAACAGTTAAATGCATATTTAAGATTGCATTGGAGATTCAGAATGCATATTAGCATCATGTTAAAGCTATAAAGATGTCCGTAGTAAAAAACCTTGTTTCAGTATGTTTAATCCAGCAGTGTTCATGTGACCACAGGTCCTTTTCCTCCTTCCAAAACACCTGTTAATATCCCAAGGAAGTGTTGTTGCATGGAACACATGATCTAAAGTCTGGTTCCAGAAGGATATGTGTACCTGTGATTAGATTTGTTCCCTTTTTCTTCACATAACAGAGAGAATTCTATTTCTCACTATTCATACATGTAGGCAAATAGAGGCAGGACATAGTTTTAAGTCAGTCGCCAACCAAATAGTTGATAGAATTAAGTATATAACATCTCCTCAGATTCAGTGGTTTACTTTTCGAGTGGCCAAGAATTTACTCGGGAGTAACAAAATGTCTAATGTATTGGAACCTGGCAGACATCCCTCAAAGCATGCTGGAAAGGTCCTGGGGAGGGTCTCCTGTGAAAAGACAGTATGAAAAACAGAAAGTGAAAGAAGACTTTCCTTTAGGATCATGTTTAAAAAAATGTATATATGCATATATTTGCATTTATATATAGTATATAATATATGTATGTGTATTATATGTATTAATACATACATCATGATCAAAAAATGTTTTTCCTGGGAATACATATCTACTTACTTCTCTCCTAATCTTCCTCATGTAAATAAATAACATCATCATAGTTACTCGAGCCAGAATCCCAGCACTCATTCTCTTCTGCTGTGTCCCCTTCACCTGCCACACTCAGTCCATCAGCAATTGCTGTTGCCTGCAGTGAGCCTTAAACCCTCTCCTTGCCACGGCTGTGACCTAGTGCAAGCTACCAACACTTCATCTAGCGCCCTCCGAACTGGACTCCTGACCCTGCAGTCCTTCCTAGCGGCTCTTCCTGCTCTACGACTTTGGTTCAAACATTTACCTCTCTTGACTCAGTTTACTTCAGGTTAAATAAAGGTAATAGTTTCTGCTTCATAGGATAAATGTAAGATTTAAATGAGAAAATGACACCCAGTACTTAGCAAGATGGAAGGGCTATGGTAAGTTCTCAACCCATGTTACTACTGCTGCTACTGCTGCTACCATATCACTACTGCTGCTGCGGCTATTCCTCTCAATACCAAGGAGAATTTCCACTGGACATTTTAATGTCAATAGATCAGTCCCTTAAGGGGTACATGTTATAAAAATATTTGTTTTTTTCTATCTTGCTAATCAGTGACTAAATACCATAATTACATAGTTATAGGTTCTTAGCTCACTGATGTGTTTGGGGGATTCATAAGAGAATTTCTGTGTGATTTCATATCTCAGGCAGCCCGCCACATTGGCCTGATGGAAGCTATGGAAATGGAAGATCCTGTTCTATTTGGGATGGTGAAGATTGAATGGCTCCATTTTTTTTCTAGGTAAACTGTTGCCTTATATGAGAGATGCAATTAAACCCAAATGAAGAAAGGTTAAATTACAGCTTTGAGATTTTACATAATTGGAAATGATTTTTCTGGCTGAATTATTTTGTAATTACTTGGTGTTTATTGAATATGTGTCCATTAATTTATTAACCAGTGTCATAAGGCAATGCCTTTCCTAGAGCATGAATTACCCAAATTTTCTGAAATGAGTAACATTTGAAAGTGGACTATGGTCTCTTAGGGATTACTTGCATTTATAATTATTACTAGCTATGCTGTACATGATAATGAATTTAAATCTGGAAATCAACCACCTGTAAATCTTAGTAAAATTTAATTAATTTAGATTCTCTAAGGGGAAGGGAAGAAGTAAGGAAAAGCCCTAATAATTCATAAAATTTAAAAATTCAGTCTTTGAATTGACTCTAATCTTATTGGAAGGTATTACTGGGTTAGAGAGTCTGTTTGAAAATCATCTAATTAGTTCAGTTAACTTAAATCACTTCTGTCCCCTCCAAAAACCAAGGATATATTAAAAACTATCATTAACAGTGAAGGAATCTATCCATGTATATTTGTGGCTGTGTATGTAGATGTGTGTAAGTTAGATTGAGATGGTATAGTTTGTTAGAACCATCCATCTATACTTCCAAGTTGTCTTCCTTTTAAGCAAATGGTAGGATTGCATTTCTATGCCATTTTGAAGTCAGGCATAACTCTATGACTTTATTTGGCCAATAAAATGTAATTGGAAATGACATGTGTCACTTCCAGACAGAGGACTGTGAAAACCAGTGCATAATTTTCCACCTCTAGCTTCAGCCACAATAAATGACAGCATTCAATAGCATAACCTCTAGTGTAATAGGTCCTTGAGTCTGGATGACACAGAACTGAGCCTCCCATGATCCGTGATAAAGCTGAAGCCTAAGTGAGGAATAAACCTTTGTTCCAAGCCCTTGTGATTTTATGGTTGTTTACTAAAGCCACATAACTTAGCCACTCCTGGCAAATACATATGATAACAGCAACTCTGGAGGTGGCACTGGCCAGTCTCTTTAAGAAATGGAAAATATTGTTATTATGATTAAGGTGTATGAATAACACTAATTATAAATCTATCACAAGGAAGCATGGTGGTTGTTTTAGAGGTAATAAAGTATGAAATAAAATAAGAGGGTAATATTTGGAAACAGAGGATAAATTATCAGTATAAATATCATATATAAAGATGATATGAGTATCTATCTAAAACCAATACAATTGATTGAAAAAATGCTTAGAAATTCAACAGTATTAGTGTATTCAAATAAATGTTCAGAAATCAAGCTTTCTTTGATATCAACCATAGCCAATCAGAAAATTTATTGGGAAAAAAAATCCTTTTCAAAATGCAATACCCTGTACAAATTCCAGAAAGATCAAATAAAGAATTGTTTTAAAGTTTGCAAAAAGAAGCACTGGAGAGATAAACAAGAAAGGGGGTAATGGGAGAGGAAGATAGGGGCTGAGGAAAGACCTCTCCTTGTATGTCTGTTTATATAGATTTGGCCTTTCAGTCATGTAAATGCATTATCTTCTCAAAATATGAAAATTAAATCCTATACCAACTTGAAGACAATGAACATGGATATTGGATCATGTGGGAAAATAGTTTCTATACTTAAAAACATAGGAAGAAGCTAGTCATGGGAATAGTCGTGTAGCATGGAGAATACAGTCAGTGATTCTGTAACATCTTTCTATGTTGACAGACAGTAACCATACTAGTGGGGGTGAGGATTTAATAATATGGGTAATTGTGGAACCACTGTGTTGTATATTTGAAACCAATATAGTATTGTATATCAGTGATACTTTAATTAAAAAAACCAAGATAGAAATAGAATGTTAATAGTAGTTGCATTGTGTTGGTCTTGCATAATTTGTATTTTTTACTTTAACTTTTGATGTATTTGTCCACATTTCCATAATAAACATGTACTATTTTTATAATGAGAAATGTGATTTTTTAGAAGAATGTGAGATAAGAATTTAAAGCCCTCCTGAGCCCAGATTTCTTCACTTTCCTCAAAAATCTCCTCCTCTTCATCAAATTCCAGTTGAACATTATTTCCTGAGGCTATCATCATTAAAGATAACTTTTAAATATGTTTGTTTAAATTATGTCTAAGCTAATTATAATAATACCACAGAAATGTTTCCCCTATTTTCATTGCACATATATGATTTTAGCTGCATTATGAATTCATTAGATTTGTACTGCATACCTATGACCATTTATAACACTGTCCCTTTGGAAAAATGTGTTGTGACCCTCAAAAAATGAATTTAGAAAGAACCTTTTAGGATACAATGTGTTTATAAGTAGCTTATGTTCTCCAGATATTGCAATTTGAATTTCTGATAATTTATTGTCCTTTAAAATTCCACAGGGAACTTCACAGGTGTCTTTTTATCTCAAGAATGAGACTGGACACTGCTCTGGAGTGACAGGTACACATGAGCTAGGCGTAAAGGATCATTTCACCGACTTCCAAGAGTATCCGTTAAGTACTCAACAAATGCTAGCCGAACAGAATAGAAAAGATTCTTGGTTTGGAAGAAGGCGGGGGCATCAGGTTGCTGCAAAGAGGAGAGCTCAGTGTTGACAGACTGCATTCCAGTAGTTTCCAGGTGAGGGCCTGGCATCGTCTTTCCATTCCCTTGGCCTGGATACAGCGAGCAGATTGTGTTTCACGTCAATGGATTAAGGCTGGGAACTGAGTTTACCAGTTCCTCCTTTGTCCTGTTTTTAGTTTCTCTTGCGTGCACACACCTGGTGAGACACTAAACTCCTGGTCCCGGGAGGGGCTGTTTCCTGAACTCTGAGTTTTGTGCGTCTCAGATTTGAGCCTTCAGATCTGCACCCCTCCCCAGATCAGCTGGCTTTCCAGTGAGGCATCCTTCAGCTCTGAATTCCCTTCTCTCTCTGTCCAAGTACTCAGAGGAACGCCCCCTATTTGCTCCTTCTAAAAATCCAACATTAGAATCAAGCCAGTAAAAACATAAAATTAAACTTTTATGATGTTTTGCAGGATACTGAGCTCTCAATTTACCCATATTTTATAATAATGGAGAGATTGACACTGTCCTCTTTCTAAAACAAAGCAATGAAAACCTCTGTGTTTTCCAGGAATTTTCTCTCTAAGGGACACATGCTTTTGTGCAGAAAGTTCTGACTTCATGCAGCAGGAATGTTTGTGGTTCGGGGCCTGTGTTTCAGGTACTGTGCCTCTCCTTTTCTTACCACTCGGCCCCACCAGAAACTCCTTTTCTGCCTGTTGTGAGGCTTGTTTGCTGATGAGCGCGTTTATGCGGCCTTCCTCAGAGCATTTCAGGTTGCCTTTATGCTGTGCAAGCTGTGGTGGCCATTGATATTTGAGAGGCTAAGGAGTTCCCCTGGGAGAAAAGGTGGCCAACACTCTGATTGCCTTTGAAGCTCAAAGTAAGGCAACTGGTTAAGTGGGATCAAGAGCAGTTGCTCCTTAGAGTGTGCACCACAGACACCTGGACTGAAATCACTTGCAGAATTTGTTTAAAAAAAGCAGATCCCCAGTTGCAGCTTTTGGGGAGTGGAGCTCTAGAATCTGCATTTTTAACCAGAGCCTTGGGGAATTTCACTAAGTAGGGTGGAGTCTGGATGCCACCTTTGGTTCTCCCTCCACAGTGCTGAGATGCTCCGGGAGTAGGTGACAGTCACCCAGCCAGTTCCTCGCATGCATTCTTTCATTTTTCTCATTCTGCAGATATGTTTTGAGAACCTGCTATATTCTAGCTATTGGAAAATCTCAAGAAATCCAAGGATGGCATCAAAGCTGCCTTGGGGCCAGTAACTGTAGACAAGCAGTGTCTCCCATGTAAGCATTCCCTGCCTTTTCCACTTCTCATGCTGGGGGCTGTGCGCTGAGAAGCCTTTCTTGTGGACCCCTCCCCACTGAGTAAGCAGGGCTCTCAGCCCGTCCCCTCCCCTTGGTGGCAGAAGCAGCGTTGGGTCACATCTTTGTATTTTTGTAGCAGCTGCAGTGACAACTGTCACAGCAGAGGGTTTTCCATGGGTATGAGAAGTGAAGGGAAGAGGGACTGGCAGGCTCACTTGGAGGGATTCACTCTGCCCTCTGTGTATCTGTTTTTTGCTTGGGTGCCCTATATTCAGAGTGAATTTTTCAACATCTTAACAGTTTCTCAGTTTGCCCAGGAGGTCCAAAACAAAGAAGATTTATCTTTAAAAGGGCAAGAAGCATCTGCTATTTGGCAGAACTGCTGATCAGACTTTTTGGAATCCAATTTCATGATCATTTCTGCATTTCCACCTACAACCCCTTCCTTCCTGCTGCCCAAAGGGGCCCATTGCCGGCAGCCCCCCAGCTTCACTGCCTGCTCTGCTGGTTTGTTATCCCCTGTCAACTGGGATGAATAGTTGCGAGAACAGCTCCCAAGGTGTATTAGTCAACACAAGACACGAGAAACAAGGAAGATCCCTGGAGATGTAAACAAGTGAAGTACTTGTATGAAGATTCTTCATCCAGGCTAAGAGTGCATTCTGAGGCTTCTGGAATCTTTTGCTTCTGCTCTGTTTTTGTTTTTCTGGCATCCATTGGGCATTTCTAAGTGCTTCTCCCTGAATGCTCACTAAACCCATATTAGTGATGAAAAAACCGAGGCAGAAAGAGTTGCTCAAACTCACATGGCAAGTGTTGGAGCTCAGACTCACACTCAGATACTCTACTCCAGGGCCTGCCCTCTTAACTGAGCTGCTATCTGCCCTTCTCAAGGGATCCTGCATTTCCCTCCATGTTTTTAACATGCCCGACTACAGTACACCATCTTTTCATTCCTATCTGCTTGATTCTTGACCCACTGGGTCAGAGGTTGACCCACTAGAAGTCAGAAACCACAGAATTCTGCATGAAGCATTTCCAGGGAAGGGGCACTCCCAGAAGAAGGGGATCTTTGCCCTCCCTGGCTCAGTAGTGGGCCAGAGGGGCAATGAGATGGTGGAAACTATCAATGTTTGCATAAAGGAGAAGCTTGCTTATTAGTGAAAGGGTCTGTGTGCTAGTACTGCCCAATGATGCTTTCAAGGCTCTAGAGGCAGAGGCAGAGAGGTGGAACTGAGGCTGGAAGAAAATGGGGGAGGAGCCCCTTAAAGAGAGCCGTGGGTGCCTGGGCGGCTGATGGACAGCCGACATCGACTGTGGACTCCGAGGGACACCCACTCACGTAGAGATGATTGCACTCGCTGCATGGGTTCTGTCTCACATGTTGCTTAACTCCTCCAGGTCTGAAGTAGAACAATTGACTCACAACTCTGCCATTCTAGTTCAGAGCTAGGAATCACATGTCTAGTACAGGGCTAGACCAAAGCAGACACTTAGTAGTACACCGTGACTACTGAAAATTCCTTTCTCCCCTTGACCAGCCAAGGCACTCCCTTTTTTCCTTTTAGATCAGGCTGCTGTAGAAATACAGAGGCTTTTAAGATTTTGGTTATTTGCACATGCTGATCAAAGTATGATCAGCAGTGGTTGGGAAAAAGTTCTTGAGGTGGATTATTTGGCTAATAGACATTTCTTGGAAAGAAATCATCGATAGCTGGTCATCGGTGTACTGAGCATGCTTTGCCTCTGCCCATCCTCTAGCTGACGCTGATCTGAAGACTGGGTGGGAAAATGTGCGCTGGCTGCTGTACAGCCTGCCTCCATCATCGGGGTGCTGCCCACTCTTACCCCTGTCAGTTAAATGTTGTTCTGGTCTGGGTGCTATTGTTTCTGCAGTATAAGGGGCTCCAATTAATGTCCCTCAAATGAGCTAGTTTGCCTTTTTATAAATAATCTCAGCTTTCTGTTGTTTTGCCATAAATTAAACATTGTGTGCTCATCCATCTCAATTTGCTCTTCTCCCTGGGGTTTGCCAAAATCCTGTTTTGCAAATCTTCAGATTTCTTTCAGGGATCTTTTGTTCTCTCTTCCACATTGCTAATTAGAATGCAAAATTAAATCTAAAGTGAGCAAGCACCAACTCCAGGGCTCCCTGCTGAACGCCTCCTCTTGCTGGAGACTGGCCGGAATGCCTCACCTTTCCTTCAGGATCTTGTTACTCTTCAGCGGCATGTGACTTACTCTCCCTGCCAGTGTGAACCATGTTAGCAATTAAAGTTTCATGAGCTGCTGCACAAAATGCTAGAATTCAAGTCCCCAAATGCAACATCTGCTGTGTTTCTTTTCTCCTATCATATGGTTACCCTTTACAAAACACAAAACAAGATATCATGTTGTTTTGCACTCATTTACCTTAAGGAAGCCTTTTTGCTTATTGCTTGAGAATTCCACTGTCTCAGATATATTTACAAAGCAATTTTTTATCCACACTATCCTTATTCTTTTAATTAGAGGCCTACAGGTATTGATTAATTTCAGGACAAATTTCAGAGATTTCCAGTTTCCACTCCCTTCCACCCCTCTGCTTGCCAGTAAATTCTGAGAAATAATGAAACCTTTCATTGGTTTCTTATCCAGGTCTTTGAACATCCCAAACTACTTATTACTCGGCCCCTTTGATTTGCAAATGTTCAGATTGTTCAACTACTGCTTTTTGTGTTATTTTCCATCAGCTCTATTTGTAGAGTCTTTGAAGTAATACCATTGTATCCAATTTCTTTTACATAGAAAAATCCTTATCTGAGAGCAGTGTTTTTTAGCTGGGGCTGCACATTAGAACCCAGGGTGGAGCCTTTTAAAAATACAGGTGCCTCTCCCTGCAAGGTATTCCTATTAGTGGGTTTGGGATGGAGTCTAGGTGCTTTTTTAAAAAATATTTGTTATTAAGGTATGATTGATATACACTCTTATGAAGGTTTCACATGAAAAACAATGTGGTTACTACATTTACCCATAATATCAAGTCCCCACCCATACCCCAATGCAGTCACTGTCCATCAGTGCAGCAAGATGCCACAGATCCACTATGTGCCTTCTCTGTGCTACACTGTTTTCCCCATGACCCCCCACATCTGGGTGCTTTTTAAAAGCCCCTGAATTGATTCAAAGGGCACCCTGGTTGAGAACCCCATTCTGTAGTGTATCTCAGGTCTGCAGTGTCCAGTCCACCACCCTGATCGGCCCCAGCACGTCCCTCGGCCCTGGTCCACACGCATGGATCCTGGGCTCTGGCTTCCTGTTCCCTCTCCCTGGTTGGAGAAGAGTCCATCTGAGCTGCAGTGTGCATGTGTAGGAAAGATGAAGGGCAAAGACAAAAGGAGGACTTTCAAGATGGAGAGAAGGGCAGCTGGGATAGCGAAGGCAGAAGCTGGCTGGCAGGGAATCAAAGAGCAGGCTGAGTGGGAACCGAGAGCGGACCACCTGATAGAGAGGCAAGGTGACGTGGGTCAGGGCCTTTACTTTATATAGGATGGAGTGGTGGGGGCCAGCCCCGAGGTAGTGCCAGGTGAGAGGCTGAGAATCCGATGCCACACCTTGGAAATAAAGCCAAGTTCTATCTTCTCTTCCAGGACAGATGATTTAGCACCCAGAGCTTTCTGAAGCAATTAAGAATACACTTTGCTTTTCATTTTCTTAGGGGCATTGTCATGCTGATGGTTTCTGCCCTGTACTTTGCCTGAAGCCTGGCTTCTGCTGAGATGATCCCATGGATTTCTCGACCTAGCACTGGGACCTCTCTCCCAGTTCCCCGCCAATGCAACCAAAAGCACCAAACTGCTGAGGGGTGGGGGAGGGGAACCCCTATCCAGGATGGGGCTTCTGCCAGTGCCTATTTAATTTAATTTTTGCTGAGCTTTCCAGGTTCCCCTTACAAGATGAGGAAAGATAGGATATATAATGAAGAGCTTCTTTGTAAATTCTATTTGGACAGGCATCATTATCTACATTTTATGGCCAAGAACACTGAATCTTAGAAGAAGTTAAGTAACTTGCCTGCAGTAACAGAATAGTAAGGGGTGGAACTAGGGTGGAGAACCAGGTCTCTCTGGCCCTGAACCCATGCATTCTCCATTACACCACTTCTGTCTGTCTCGGTGGGGGATTGGCCAAGGGCATCCCTGGTGAGGTTACACCTCATTGGTATTTTTAATCAGACATTAGTCTAAGGCATGTCTAGGCTTATTGGAGGATTTGGGGCAGATTGAAGGCATGTAAGGGCAGGTAGTGTCTGGCAGATTGATGATGATGGATATTCGGGACGGTTGCAAGACCACTTGGTCTGCTTTGCAGTTTTGCCCACGCTGCAGTAGCACGCAGGGGTGTTGCTCAGACTCAGACGGCAGCTTCTTTGGAGTTCTCGGGTCTGCTCTCCAGCTCAGTCTCATCTTCCTGCTTGGCGGAGGAGGAGAGGCAGGCGGGGGCAGCTCTGCAGGTTTTCAAGGGAAGTTCCAGGTAACTCTTGTCTCAGGGTGTTTCCAGTGCATTTCCCCTTCTCAGCACTCGTGGGGCACCTGAGAGGCGGAGGAGCCCCCGCTGCCGGCTGACAGCGTTGTTTGGCCTATATGATTTTCAGGAAAATCTCCTCATAAATCTCTGAGCTGCTGGAATGTAATTTCCACAAAGTCAGGGTCTAGGTCTACATATTGCCAGCATCTCATATAGTGCCTGACATACTGCATATGCTTTAAAAATATTTGTTGAATAAACACAAGAGTTCTGGTTCCACATCAAAGAGATTTCCACAGTTCTATAGGCAGAAGGGAAGGGAACTAAATTCATTAGAGCACCTTTATTTTTATTGTTAGCTTTCCTAGCTTACCACGCAGTCACTTCAAGGGTCCCTTTGTCTCTCTCAGCTCTCCAGCCTATTCCCCTAGGTACATTCTTGTGTTTTAATCACGTAATACAGAAAAATGAAGTGAAGAGAAGAAGGAGAGATTGTCAGCACACACTGGTGACTTACTGAGAATGCAAAATCACAAGCCCCACTTGTTTCGAGGGACCTCTTACCATGGCCAGGCTAGGACACTCTTGGCTGGATGGGGCAGAGCAGGGACAGACAGGCATGTCCCTCCCCACTGAGAGGAGGGCACAGAGAAGACAGCAGAGATAGGACCCCTCTCTTCCTGGAGGGCAGATGTCACCTCTTCCTGCTGCAGACTAGGCTGTAGCCATAGGAGAGAGGAACGATGCTTGGAGATGGTGTGTTGGCCTTATTTCACTCCTTAAAACCTTCCCATTATCTATTCCTGGTGTTTGAACTATCTTGGGGGTGGACATAAGGAATGGGGAAAATGGAAATGTTTGATTTTTATTCAGACCTAGGAAATGTCAGGGGCTTAGTGATGGAATGGGCTCAGTCTTTGAACTGCTTTGGTGTGGTTGGGCTCTGCTGAAAAATGAGGAACTATGCATGGGGGATTATTTAAACATGAAACATAATTTAGCATCACAATTAGTTCATCCTAATATAAAGATTTATTTTTAAAAAGTACCCTCCCTTACTCTTAGGGCTGGGCTCCTATTGCCTAGGGATTCTTGGTCATGTCAACTGAGCTAGTTTCCTTTAATTGAATTCTTTTCTTTAATGCTCGTGATCAAAGTCTGAGGATTGTAAGGTTTTTGAGGGGGGAATGATTAAGCAAATTCTTACTCCCTGAATTGTCAAAGTAAGCCAAAGAAATCAGAGATTTTTCTAGAGTTAAGTTGTTAACTAAGGAAAAAACCCAGCAAACCAAGGACAGGCAGAGGAAGGCAGACCAAACCACCCATCTCTGAGTCACTTACCCGCTGGGGAACGGAATCCCAGAGGGCCCAAGCTACCTTAGAAATCTAAATTATTACTAAATTCCATTCTACATCCAAGCTTGCCAAGTGGGCATATATGCTATTCTTGAAAAATTCAGTGCTGAGGAGCTCACCATCTTTTATTTTATCTAAAAAACAGTCTGGCAGTGAGATAGAATTTTATTCAACTTAACAAAATTTGACTGTTTTTGTGCATTTTCCTTGTATGTATACCATTGCATCATCTAATTTCTCTTTCATTGTTTTTAAATAATATGTTTGTAAACCATTATAGTTCTGTATCCTGCTGTTTTCATTTAAGACTTATTGTGAACACTTAACCTATGTCACTAGATTACAAAGATATGAGTTGTAAGGGCTGCAAAAATTTATACTTCATTAGTTTGGTTATCTATCTCTTACTGAATATTTAGGTTCCTTCTAATTTTTAAAATTATTATGTCACAATAGAAAACTTAAAACTCTGATTTTTGTCTCTCATCATTTCCTTAGACTCTCTTGGATGTAGACTACTAGGTCCAAGTATTTGCATGTTTTTTAGGATTTTCAGGTACACTGTGTTTCAGATCATGCTCCAGGGAAATAGGTGGTGCGATGGGGATTTGTGTGCAGGGGGTTTGTTAGGGAGTGCCCTCATTGCCTGTGAGACAGTGAGTGCGGGAGTGAGCAGGATGTGAAGTGGGCCATGCAATTGATCAGCCTCAGCTGACCCTGGGGAGGTCTGGACTTTGGAGGGTCCTTTAAAGTTGTCCCAAACTGAGGAATTACATGGTCCTTACATTGACTACTCATTGGTTGCTGGTTGCCTCCACGCAATGGGCATGACCCTACTGAGCTGGGGTATCACCCTTCAGCCCAGGGTAATTCCTGGAGAAGGATTCAGACACTAGCTTTCAGCAGCTACAGTCCTGGCTGTGGGGAATGAATCCCATAACTGAAGGGGGGATCTTGTGGTACACCAGAGCAACCACTGAAGTAACCCTTTGCACCTCTTGGAACTATTTGTTTCTCACAAAAATTCATCCTATCTGGGAAAAGATCCTCTAGAATTCCGGCCAGCCTCTTTCCTAGGTACATGTACAAGAGGAAGTTAATGGGACAAACGATAGCTCTCACTTCTCAGGGGGTGCCTGACAGTCATCAGATCCTTCCACTACAACCCACTGTGGGCTCTCCTCCCCCTTGGCTGCAGTTCTGCTGATCCAGGGAGCTTGCCTGGTGGGTGACCCAGATCCCCATCCTTGAACGATTGAGTGCAGGGCCGTCATGCTCTTCTCAAGCCATGGCTACTGCTCCAATCCATTCACCATTACAATTGGTTAGGGAATTACCAAGAGATTCCGCACAGGCCCATCTCAGTGCCAAATGTAGTCTTCTCTGTCCCCTTCTCTGTGTAACAACAGCCCAGCCTTCTGATGACCAGGGTCAATTGCCCTGCAAGGGTGGTGATGCATTTTCTTGCCTGTTAATCTCTTGGCACTGAAGTCCAAAGAGCCTGGGAAGCAGCCATAACTTAAAGTTTAGTGGGATTCTTGCACTGCTCCTGGTGGAAGTATTTCTGATCTTGGAACCAGAATCTTTGTATCTGTAGAGCCTAGAGTTGTGGGGATGGAGAACATAAATTCCCAATGTTGGTCATTACGTGAGATAGCAAGTGGGACAACCTGTACTTTTATCTGGAACCATATATTCTATGGAGAGAGGGCAGAGCACAATATAATACTTATTGATTAAGGGTATTTCCTGCCTCGCTAAGGATGACACCCCATCATTATGCATCATCTCTAATGGACTTCAGCAGCACCTCCAAAAGGCTGTTCCTTCACCTGTAAAGTCAAGAGCTTCTGGCTGGTACAGGATGTGACAAGACCAGTGGCTCTAATGGTCATTTGCCCACTACTCTTCCTCCTTTATTTGAAATTAGTTCCTTAGTATCACGCGATGCTATGTGGGGTCCTGTGTTAGGGACCTAAGCACTGAAGGCAAATCCTCAGAGAGTGATGCTGGGTGAGGCTCTGTGGGCAGGAAGGGTAAACTCATACCCTGAGTATGTGTTGATTTCATTTGAGATGGATTTCTGACTTTTCTGTGGAGAAAGGGGTTCAGTGTAATTAATGTACCACAAAATAGCTGGTTGGTCTCCTTGAATAATGGTTCTGTACCAGAGCCTTGGCAGATGATTGTTTTTGGAAGTCTGGACATTCAACAGTAGATAGGTCAGCTTTTCTCCAAGCTGAATTTATGCACAGCCTCTGTCCCTGCCACTGTAATTACTCCGTTCACGTGCCTGCTGTACCAGCACTGGGATAGCTAACGAGAAAGGGTCTCCAACATCAACCGGCCAACTCCTTCTGTCCGTGTGACTGTGAAGGGCCTCTTCCGTGGTGATGGCTCTTTGGCGGGCATTAACATGGCACACAGGGGTCTTCACACTTCATGCCTAGTTCCATATTCCTCTTCCCCAGACCTCCTTGTCCCTCATCTTTTAATCTCTTTCCTTTCAGGCCACTGACCAACTGGCAAAGTTACCACTGACCATAAGTCTGTGTGTACTTCTCTAGGTGAGCGATCAGATGCATCCCCCAAAGCCTACAGGAGGATATCCCTCTGGTTCTCTCTCAGGGACAGTCTTGAGTGGGACTGACAATGCTGAAGTCCATTTCTGCTTTGCATCCGTACATCACGCTGACCCAGCTGTGGACAAGCCTGGCCTTTTTCCTCCTCCATTGACTGGACACCAGGGACCTCCATACCGCCGTAGGTGGTGCAACAGTGGTGAGTGACCCTGCATCCATCCTCCCTCCAAGTGCTGGGACATCCCCTTCCCTTTGTTTATAGGTACTTTGGTAACCGGCTGTGGGAGCCTTTGGCGAAGACTGAGGGAGGCCATCACTACCAAATACACCTGCTGTGGCACCGCAGGGCCATTCCTTCTGGGTGCCTGGCCTCTCCTTCTGTCAGAAAGGTGGGAGATCTGAAAACTGGCTTAGTCCTAGAAACTGGGCAAGAGATCATAGCCTTTTCTTGGGTGGTTGCCCTCAGCTTCCAGTCTTGGTTTCTCTTAACTGCACAGATTGAGAAATGCTCTTGCCCACAGCCCATCTTTCTGGCCCTTAGGGATGTCATGTTCAGTTAACCATTCCATAGCTTGCTGCATGTCAGGGACTCCTGGCTGCCACTCCAGTTTCACTGCTTAATACAATTGTTGCATTCATCTGGCCTTTATGTTTATTATTGCCTTTCTTCTCCATTGCTCTCAAGGAGCCCAGTTCTGTAACAGCATCTGCTAGGGGCAGCCACGCCTACAGAGCCAGTCGCCGCTGAGCTTCCCAATGCTGCTGCTCATCTTCCCAGTACATTTCTCATCCCTCTGGCGAACGATCTATCTCCTGGGCTCCTGCACCACATAATCTGCTGGCAGGTTTTCCAGCTTCTATACCCCACCTCATGCCCACTTCTCTGAGCCTTTGATTTCTTCTTCCATAATGCAATATGGAATAAATAATAAAATAGTATAATATTTTTTCTTCCATAACAACATGGTAGTCTGGCTTTTCTATTTTACTTACTGTGAGCCATTGCTTTTCCTACTTTCCAGGAGCCATCCCAGCAGAACGTTAACACCATCTGCCTGGGTGCTCACCAGGGTTGATAAAGAAGAATGCTTTCATAGTACAGATCTCTCCCTTATTCAAGTTTATATCCCATTCTCCTTGGTGCAGCCTCCTCATAATCCAATCCCATTTAGAGTCTACAGACACCTGCTGGTGTATGATGTCTGGGGCCTGCGGTCCCTTTGGGATATGCACTCTTTCCTCTCTTTGCAGGCCTGGCACTTTCCTGGCCAGATTGGATTGCAACTTGACCCTCCAGTGGCAGGAGGAGAGATGGGGCAAAATCCTGAGGCAGATGATATTGTCTTGCCAGGAAGAGACCCCTGCATTGTCTGTGAGTAAGGGGGGAACATTTAGCCTTTAATAGGCATGAGGTTCAGGTTAATTGTGTATCTCCAAGAAGGCAAAAGTTTTCTTTTTCTCCTTCACTCCGATGCCAGTTTCTTTCATTCATCATTGTCTTGTTTCTCATTTTGATTCCCTTTTGCCTTCCTGTTTTCCTGATATATTATTTTATCTTTTGCATTCTTTCCATGTATACTGTTTGTGCAGATAGTGACTCTTCCCCCTCTAAAACAGATAGAACAGAGGCCTTCTTCAACCTTTTAAGCTTCTCCTCCAATAGGATAACCTACTTCCATCTCTGTCTAGCCCTGTCTCTCTGTCTCTCTCACATACACACGGAGTCCGGTGAAAACAAACACAGCACATAACCTAGCAGCTCTCTGGGGCACTTTCTCAGCACCCATATTCTCTGCTTAGAGTCGACTTCTCAAGTGAAATTATCATCCTTTGTAGCTTGAATTGACACCACCCTTGGCTAATTTCCCTACTGCAGCAGCAAGACAACATTTTAGCTGTGCTGTCTGTCCTCTCCAACCTTAAACTGCCAAGGGCACCAACAAATCAGTACTTTGCTCCCTTCTTACCCTATTCCTGGTACTTCCCTCCCTTAGGCCATGGTTAGTTGTTTGGAAATTCTTGGAAAATCACTGCCAGCAGGCGAGCTCCTCCAAACAGTTATTGGTTTGTTCTCTGTCCAGTAAATAGAAGACTTGGAAACATTTTAGAGAATTTCTCACCTTTCCTACCTTC
Organism: Manis pentadactyla; assembly: GCF_030020395.1. Classification (NCBI taxonomy): domain Eukaryota; kingdom Metazoa; phylum Chordata; class Mammalia; order Pholidota; family Manidae; genus Manis; species Manis pentadactyla. The sequence goes on along the minus strand of NC_080029.1, from coordinate 89,082,958 downwards.
CAGTCTCTGTAGCAAGGCCAAACTGGGATTCCACTCCAGAATCTGAACACAGGAAATAAGCTTAGGAACCACCTAGGCCTGTTGGTTCCTGAGCATTCTTGGGATTGGAGAATGTTTCTGTCTGGCCAAAAATGCTCAGCTGGCAGCAGGCATTGGAGGGCAAGGCAAGGACAGTTCTGAAGACAGAAGGAAAGCTGTGTCCTGTGTTCTGAGTCTGCCACTGAAACAAAACAGCAAAAGACACACATCTTTCAGGCCCTGTGTGGATTCTGTATAAAGATGAAATGCTGTAAAGGTCACACATTAATGAGGGAACTTTTTCCATGAGCTGCCAAACTTTTTGTGGTTGCCTTTTTGTTGAGAAAGTTAAAGTTCATTCTTTGGGATATTTGGGTGGCCATTCAGCTCAACCATACAGAGTCTTTTTCTCTTTTATTTTATGTTTGACCTTGTGGCCTTTAACCCAAGTCAAGGTAAGTTTCTCCTTTCTCTGAGATCATATCGCACCTGGATTACCAAAGTAGCAGACACTTTTTTCTCTGGGTAAAGGTGATATTTGGTTTCTTTAAATTGTTTATGGGACACAAAAATTAGGGAATCAGAAGACCACCTTTACTTTCCAACTCCTTTTTAGCCCAGCACACTTTAAATCAATGTCAGAGAATAACTTACCAGGAGAGACAGTAACATTTTTTGAGAGTGAGGATGTTGGACCCATCCTGCTTGGTGTTCCCATAAGGTTTTCCTCTAAGCCTTAGGAATCTGGAATGCAGTGGGATTGGCGCAGACCCTGGACAAGCCCTGATGAAAAATGTCCCTGGAGAGCTCTCCTCCTCATGTAAAGGAGGCGGAGCCACCGGCGTGGGAGTCTTCTCCCCAAGTCCTTATCAATATCCGATGTTGCGGGAACCTGCTACGGATGACTCGTTATGAAATGTAAAGGAAACAGCAGGGGACCCCAAACCAACATTCTCTGTGAACCTTTATCAAGGAGGTGTTCTTGGGGAAGTGAGCAACAGCTTTTCTACAGTTTTATAGAATGGGTAAAATGGGTAATCCCTACCTCTCCTTATTTGCCTAACTATTGCCACCCTCTCCAATCAATCTATAGGTCTAGGTTACAAATCCCTAAACCCCCAGGAGTTGGACCGTGGCTGGTGGCTACTGATTGGCCATAGATACTCACTACTATGAAACTTAAAAAAAGGTATGAGTAGGGAGATAAGGCACTTGATAAGTCTGTTTCAGCCCTTTTGCTTGATTAATTTGAGCCTAGGAGTTAAAAGGCAGATGGACACTTGTGGGGCTACATTCTTATGAGAGGGACCCTGGAGAATTTTTTTTATTAAGGTATCATTGATATACAATATTATGAAGGTTCACATAAGCAACATTGTGGTTTCAACATTCACCCATATTTTCAAGACCCCCACCCTGCCCATCACAGTCACTGTCCTTCAGCTTAGTAAGATGCTATAGAGTCGTTACTTGCCTTCTCTGTGTTATACTGCCTTCCCTGTGACTTTCCTATATTACTTATGCTAATTATAATGCCTTTCAATCCTCTTCTCCCTCCCTCCCCACCTGCACCCCCAACCCCTTCCTTTTGGTAATGCTGCTAGTCCCTTCTTGGAGTCTGTGAGTTTTGTTTTGTTTTATTTCTTCTGTTTGTTTTGTTGTTATACTCCACACATGAGTGAAGTCATTTGGTACTTGTCTTTCTCCACCTGGCTTATTTCACTGAGCATAATACCCTCTAGCTCCATCCATGTTGTTGCAAATGGTAGGATTTGTTTTCTTCTTTGGGCTGAATAATATTCCGTTGTGTATATGTACCACATCTTCTTTATCCATTCATCTTCTGATGGACATTCAGGTTGCTTCCATTTTTTGGCTATTGTAATTAGTGCATAAACATAGGGGTGCTTATGTCTTTTGAATCAGGGATCTTGTTTTCTTCAGGTAAATTCCTAGGAGTGGAATTCCTGGGTCAAATGGTATTTCTATTTCTAATTTTTTGAGGGACCTCTATATTGCTTTCTACAGTGGTTGAACTAATTTACATTCCCACCAACAGCATAAGAGGATTCACCTTTCTCTGCATCCTTACCAGCATTTGTTGTTTCTTGTCTTTTGAATGTTGGCCATCCTAACTGGTGTGAGGTGATAGCTCATTGTGGTTTAAATTTGCACCTGATGATTAGTAATGTGGAGCATCTTTTCATATGCCTGTTGGCCATCTGAATTTCTTCTTTGGAGAAATGTCTGTTCATATCTTCTGCCAATTTTTTAATTGGGTTATTTGTTTTTTGGGTGTTGAGGCATGTGAGTTCTTTCTATATTTTGGATGTTAACCACTTGTTGGATATGTTGTTTATGAATATATTCTCTCATACTGTAGGATACCTTTTTGTTCTACTGATGATGGTGTCCTTTGCTGTACAGAAGCTTTTTAGTTTGTTTATTTTTGCTTCTGTTTCCCTTGCCTGAGGAGATGTGTTCAGGAAAAAGTTGATCATGTTTATATTCAAGAGATTTTCACCTATGTTTTCTTCTATGAGCTTTATGGTTTCATGACTTACATTCAGGTCTTTGATCCATTTTGAGTTTACTTTTTTGTATGGAGTTAGACAATAATCCAGTTTCATTCTCTTACATGTAGCTGTCCAGTTTTGCCAACACCAGTTGTTGAAGAGGCTGTCATTTCCCCATTGTATATCCATGTCTCCTTTATTGTGTGTTAACTGGCCATATATGTGTGGGTTTATATCTGGGCTCTCTAGTCCGTTCCATTGGTCTATAGTTCTGTTCTTGTGCCAGTATCAAATTGTCTTGATTATTGTGGCTTTGTAGTAGAGCTTGAAGTTTTATTCTTCCTTCTCAGGATTGCTTTGGCTATTTGGAGTTTTCTGTGGTTCCATATGAATTTTAGAACCACTCATTCTAGTTTGTTGAAGAATGCTTTTGATATTTTGATAGGAATTGTATTGAATCTGTAGATAGGTTTAGGCAGGATGGCCATTTTGACAATATTAATTCTTCCTATCCATGAGCATGGGATGTAGTTCCATTTATTGGTGTCTTTTTTGAGACCCTGGAGATTTTTGTATTTGGCATTCTTCATGGATTCTCTCATGAGTCAGATTACCAGTAGTACTGCTTATTTTAATATTGTGAATCCTGCTCATTAACACTGTTTTTGAAGGCCTAATGTGTACAAAGCTTTTTTCAGGCATTGTGGAATATACAGTATGTTGAGTAAGAACAGTTCTTGCCCTTACAGAGTTTAAAGTTGTGTGTGTGTGTGTGTGTGTGTGTGTGTGTGTGTGTGTGTATGTGTGTGTCTGCGGGACAGAGAGAGATTGAAAATAAATAAATTACACAACTCCCTAAAGCATCAGATCTATTTTCTACCAATAATACTGTAGTGGAGTGCTTAGAAGATTGGTTCTTTGCTTGGAGCATCATTTATTCTTTGAACACAAAGTCAGTTGGGGATCATCTGGAGACTAGACTTTGGAATTCTCATGGTTCTAAATGCCCAAAGGCTTTGAGGCTACAGTGAAGCTTACTTAGCAAGAACAACACTCCCACAAATTGGTTGTGGTCCAGATCAGGCCAGGGAACTGAGGCTCTTCTGCTAATGCTCAACTTCATCAGACTCTCTTTTAAATTTCTGTTGTGCTTCAAACTCCACCTTCCATGTAGTTATTATGTAGAAGACTATGCTTAGCTAATGCTTCAAGCCACAGATTGCCTTTATTTGACTCCAGAAACTATCATCCTCTCCCCTTCCAGCAGAGTAGTTGACATTAGGTAATATTTTGACTGAAAGGGAGGATGTTATCACTGTTCTCAAAATGTGGACTCTCCTTTCTGACTACTGCCCCTAACTTGCTATCTCTCCTTTCTCCCTCTACTCAAACCCCACTTGTTTTCTACCTTCATGAGTATGTGAGTTCTTCTCTGGAGGTTGAAAAATTCCATGGCGCTTCTGCCCATGGAGCCTATGTCAATGTACAAGAATACAAGGATCCTGGGTCAGGGCACATGTTTACCTATCCACGGTGGCAAAAGGCAGGGTGGCTGGAGGTTGTTTGCAAATCATCATTGTGTTAAGAGTGGGGAGCAATGGTAGCAAAAGTCAAAACTGGAGGGATATCTAATGTCAGGGTCAAGGGCATGGCAAGACCCTAACAGGAAAGATGGAATGTAAGAATCTGAGAAGAATTAGACAAGGCAAGAAATAGAATATGGGTCCCAAAAGGTGCAAGTAGATACTGGGAGGCAAACCAGGGTGCTGAGGTGCGTTTTCCTACAGTCTGAACTATAGGAACAGGATCAGGCCTGCTGGGAAAAGAGGCCAAATGGGAAGGAGAATGAGGACTTTAAATCACTTAGACCTGATTCTCTGTCTGCTCTATGAGCTTCTTCCTGGCCTCATTGGACCCCTTTGTACTCTAGAATGTAGTCAACTACTTCAGTGTCATCCAGGGTTAGGGCTTATTTAAATAGCCATTTTTTTTCTAAGGTGCTTTATGTGTTAGGTTTGTCTAAATGTGACAACAGAGGGGTGTCATCTTCTTTAGAGTATCTCACAGAACCCAGTATTGTCCATGCCCAAATAATGGATGCAGAGCAACTGAACTATGGTTTCCTTGCAACACCTGTGCTTACCACAGATTTGTGTTAGAGAAGATAAAATTCCCCAGAGGATCCATGCTTCTAAAGGACCCATTAATTCTACATTTGGAGGGGCCAGGCCTCTTGCTTAGGTACCCCCCTTATTTTCTTAATTGTGACATGAACTCTGCTTTTAGGATTTAGTTGATGTGTGCCATCTCTGAGAACAATGGCTTCCAGACACTCCTCTGAGGTTTCTTTGCCTCAGTGATGACCTTGGGCCTTTGGACAGGTGTTTCCTTTGGGCTTTCAGACCTAGTTGTCAAGCTATGAGTGTGTTTGTGTCCATTCCTCCAGGCTCTGACCTTGGATTTGTCCTGAGGACTTTGAGTAACTACAGAGTCTCTACACAAACTATTTTGGCCGGTGTTTTCAGTCTGACCCTCAGTGCTTCTCAGATGGTAACCCAGTGACCAATGAGAACCATTAGAACCAGCTAGAAAATTGGATAAAGGCAGATTCCTCCCTGGTCTCCACCCAAGCCTGCTGAATTAGAATCTTTGGGGTTGAGCCCAGGAATCTGCATTTTCATAAGTCTCCAGATGGGCTTTTATGTATACTAAACATTTGAATAACCACCTGTTTGGCCCTGCCGCTTTGGTATGCCTCCAAGTCTGCCCCTCTTGCTTATCCCGTTCTTCGACTCCAGGACCTGGTCTTAGAATGCCTTCTTCATGGCATATCAGACCCTCTGTCCCCCACCTGGAAGGAGGGATTCTAACCCTGCAGGATGGCTCTTTAATTTGCTCCCATGTCTCTTGTTGCATACTCCATCCTTAATCACCCTTTGGGGGGACCCGCCTCATGCTGGAATGTATGTCAGCTGCTTTCACAGGGACTCAGAGCCACACGGCAGTTGGGATCATTAGCTGTTGCTTCTCCTCCGTTCAAAAAGGGCTGTAGCCATGAGGCATCCAATAGGATGGTTGAAAGCAGGTTGACGTGTCCACAGCTTCAGCCACAAGTGGGAAAAATTTCTAGCGTCCATTCCCAAGAAGAGGAACGGGCGACCTGGAAATGCAGCAGCCCAGCTGTTTAACAGGAGAGCAGATAAACAAAAATCACTCCTCATGTTTCCCTACTTGGTTTTGTGATTTTAAAAAGACAATGAAATGCAGAGATGATCAAACAATACAGGCAAATGTTGCCAGTCCTGTTATGAAAGGATCTTCATTATCTTTGGTTCTGACAGGATCCTAACCCAGGAAGCAGGGGATGAGGAAGGACTGGGCCTCTCCCAGGACCTCTGCCGATGCCTGGCTCAGCCCCCAGGTCAGGGATAAGCAGCTGCCCTGTGCTGCTGCCTGCGGAAGGGAGAATAGTCCCCTCTGTTCATTCCTGTTGATGGTAACACAGTCTGGGTGGGCAGACATTGCTCATCACTGAGTGGGGGGAACATGTGCCTCAGCATACAGGTTGTTTTCTTGACCTTTGTGTGCAGTGAGGCTTGGCACACAAGAGGGCATTAGGAAGCCTGCTGGCTGAACCCCTGATGGAATCCCATGTTTCAGAAACCCACCCAAAGGTGATAGCCTTGAGGCTTGTTTGGGGTGGTATTAAATCCAAGGTTAATGTTGAGAATGTGGCCCTCTGTGCCTCTGTTCCTAACTTTCCCCAGTTCTGTGAAAGCAGGGGAGAGCTAGAAACTCTTAAGAGGAGCTGCTGAGAAGAGTTCCCAGACTAAACTCTGCTCTGTCCCTCACTTAAATACTTGCTTTTCAAAGGCTGCAAATTAAAAAGTAAAAACATCCCATGTGTTTAGACAAGTAGGGACAAGTCAGCCGATAGAGTCAGAGGGCTCCTAGGAGGGAAGGAGCTCAGAGTGAGGCTGAGGGCTGGCTCTGGCCTCGCGGGGTATGAGAGCCCAGCCCATTTGTCCTGGAACACACAGGCCCTTCAGCAAGGATCTTAGGGCCTCTGTGACAAATGGCATGGGGAAGGATGTGACTTTAGCTTTGCAGCCCATGCGGAACCTGAAGGGCCCCCACCCATAAGAAGGCGAACCTCCTGCTTCTCTTCCGAGTCCTCGGTTCCCGCCGGCGCCACCTGAAGCCCAATCACCCCTCGCCCCCCTCCCAATCCCAGCACCTAGCCAATAGCCACCAGCCCCGTAGAAGTGACACCACAATCACCCCATGCCCCTTCCTATATAACCCAGCACCTTTCCCTAATAAAGCGGAATTCTCCGGTGAATTGCTGCTGTGTGTCGCTCCTTTCCTTTCAGAACCTACCATGATTTCTGCATACTCTTGGTGCCCAAAATACAATTGTTGAATATTTACCACTGCCTTTTAATGGGCTTTTTGATTTATTAACCGGCAAGAACTTCTTTGTCTCATTCATTTACTCATTTGGCAAACATGGAATACTGGTTGGTAGGCATCCAACTCTTTCCTCCTAGCAATTCTGAATCAGAGGTATCCTAAGGACAAGATCTCCTGGGCTCCTTCCAAAAGATGCTTCCCTCAGGTTCATGGGCATGTCCTTCCTGTGCATGCATGAATGAATGAATGAATGTGCCTGAGAGCAGACCAGCTAACTGCAAAGTATTGCCTTGTTCCTCATAAGTTTCCATTCCTTTTGAAAAACATGCTCCTTTTTGTAACTAGCAGTTATCCATCCTTCTCTGGAAAGAAAGCCTTAAAAAACCAAGTAGCCTTAAGATGGTCCCACCCCTACAGTACTAGAAAAACAAATCCCTTCATCTAGAGCATTTCTGGCCATTCAGGCTTACTTGGCATCCCGTGGCAGGGTGAGGCTGGGGCTGGAGCCGTGATGTCAGGAATCATGGGTGGCTTTAAAGTCATAAGACTGGTAGGATCCACAGGGGAGTGGATGTGGAAGGAAAAGAGAAGAGATTGAGAGACAGGGGGTCCTGTAACATTAAATGATGGTGAGAGGGAGAAACCAGCGAAGGAGACTGAGCAGAGGGTGCAGAGAGGCAGGAGGAAAACCAGGTGTGGGGGGTGTCCTGGAAGCCAGAGAGAGAACTTGCAGATAAAGGGGTTGGGCATCTGTGAGAAATGCTGCTGAGAGAGGCAGTAAGATGATCAGCTCCTCTAACAATGTGAAGTTATGCGACTTTGGAAAGGCATTTTGTTGGAGACGAGGTGACAGCTCGATTGGAGTGGGCTCGGAGTTCATTCATCTTTGCTGCTTAATGAAGTGGAACAAAACGAGAACTTCGAAAACTTCTAGTCAGGACAGACAGCAGCTCATCTGGCTTGTATTGTCTCCTCTTACATTCTCCCTGGAATTTTCTGTACATTCTCAGTTGATGGGACTATGCATCAAACTTCAATCACGAGGAACAATGTCGTCAAATTTTGGGATTGTAGCAGTTATAGCAAGGCTTTGGAATTAAAGCCTCAGCCTTTAGAAAGACATAAAATGTTTACACTGGAAGTTAGAGATCATCCAAATTAAGATCTACTATTTGACACAGGGGAAACTGAGATAAAGGAGGTGATTTATCTAAGGTCACATGGCTCCTTTGAGGCATTGCCTCTTTTCCTCCACCCAAATGCACCTGGCAGATGAGTATCTGTATTTTCAAAAAAGATTATTGGGGACTAAACTCCTGTTTTTACCAATTTCTTTGGATGCCCATTTTGAGGCTGTCAAATTCTCTATAAATAAAGCTGTTAGATGGCAATGTAAGCCAGTTTTCCATATAGAGAATTAAGTTTACTAAGGTCCAGAGATCTGAGAAGGCCCTAGTCAGGCAGCCCATTCCCTGTGAAATGAGAGGAATCATCTGGCCTAGTAATGGGCTCACAATCAGGACACCCTGGGCTTGGTCTTCCTGTCCACCTTCTTAGACCTCCCTGTCCAAGATGAGGGCAGGTCCCTTTGGCTCTCTTCCCTGGGCTCCTCCCTTCCGAGACGGCGGCGGCTGCCCCTGCCTCCTGCCAGCTGGTGGTGCCATTCTTGGGGGGCACCCAGGGTGGACAATGCCCATGTGATTAGAGCTTACTGGTGTGGAGGGTGTTCATCCAAAGTGCCTCACCTATTGGGCTTTGACTCAAAGCGGGAAAAGAGCTCAGATCTTCCCGCGAGGAGTTATACATTCTTATCTGGGAACAAAACGAGCCTGGTTTTCTTAGGGCAGTCATCTGCCAGTTTGTCTCTGAAATGCTCTTCCTGCCCAGATATTGAAGGACAAGCCCTTGTTCTGCTTTCTGAGAGGATTCCAGGCTGCGGCTGAAAAGCTGTCAGGTCCTGGCCTAGGCCTGTGTCTGCAGCCCCTTCCCTAGACCTCCCACCTCCATGGAAGATGGAAGATGTAAATTTGGGACTCATGAGAGGTAGCAACACCAAACATTGATTTAAAACCTATTTATAACTTAGTTGATTATACAGAGAGCTTACTATTGTTTTGTTCAGTAACTGGATATTAAATGAATGAACAGAATATCCAACTGGGGAGAGATGCTAAAGTAGTGGCTCCCAAGCTGTGTTTTTCATTAGAATCATCTGGGGGAGCTTGTAAAGCCCTCAGCACCTATGTCATGCCTCATACCAGAATTTAGTCAGAATTCTGAGAGTTGGGACCTGGGCACCATCATTTGTTGAAACTCTCCAGGTTATCCCATTGACACCCAGTTTGACAGGTTTGATAAATCAGTGCTTCTCAAATCTCACTGTACATAATGATCACCTGAGAGTCTTGTGAAATGCAGATTCTGGTACAGTCTGAGGTGGTCATGCTGAGGATGGTGGTCTGGGGACCACAGTTTGAGTAGCCAGGTGTTACAGGGTCATTAACAATAGGCTGAGGAGCTTGCTGCCGAGTGATAGAGGAGAGCATGACTGAAAAAAGCTAATAGGGCTTTTTTCCTGAAGGGAGGACTCCGTCCCTCTGCTGGGCCCTGAAGGGAGGGCAGACCTCAAACGAGAGAGAGAGGAAGCTTCCTCGGCTGCTGCTCAAGTCTGGGTCTTTGAGGCCCCAGAACCTAGGACGCTATAGCCTACTAGGTAGAAACCCTGAAGAAGGCTGGTGGATGATGACAAATCTATTCCTTCAGCATTACAATCTTAGGACTTCGGTGTCAGAGGCCCGTGGAACAATGACCTGGTTCAACCTAGTCCTTCTGTTGCAAATGAGAACACTGCAGTTGCTCCGCCTGGCGGAAGAAGCCTCGGCCCCAGAGCTCGCCAGCAGTGGGCGCTCTGCAGGGCTGTGACTGTGTCTGGGGTCCTGGTGTCCTGGCACAGCGTCCCAGTGGAGGGAGTTCAGCTCACTTCCAAAGGCGCTCACCTCTGTGGGCACTCGCCTCCATGTGGCATCCATTAGTGTACGTTTGGTCCCACCTTGGTTTTAAACGAGCTGAAATGAGATCCCGATGTCAAGTGACTAGGCCAGGATGACAGAGTAAGTTAGAGGAGGAGCTGGGAACAGGGCCCAGATCTGTGTCCCAAGGTGGGGCTCCTTCCTCTACAGAAGAAGAGAGATGAGGTGCTGAGTTTACTGATGGAAAGATCAAAACTTCCTCAATCTGGTGATCTTCTTCCTGTGCTGAAGCTGGTCTCTTTTCCTGACACATGAAAACCTCGAGGCTCCCCCTCCAAACCCCTTCCTGCCTCCTTCAGGGCCTCCACCACCTGGCCCTCACCTGCCTTTACCCCCAGTACCGCTGTATATTCCATTCCCCCAGGTTCTGTGGGTCAAGCTGTGCTATTCCCTGACCATGCCTCCTGCCAGTATTTCTCTGGAGCCCATAAAGTTGGGGATTCCCAGGAATGTGTTTTAGCTTCAGACATTCGGAATCAGGAACCTGAAGTTTTAATAGGAATTCCCTGTGATTCTGAGGCAGGGAAGCCAGAAGCATGCCTTGAGAATCACTGCTTCACAATTTCCCACCTTCACTGGGGCAGATTTCTGCTAATGTAATTGAGGAATTACCCATCTGTCAATTACTAGTTAATTTGAGCTTGGTCAAAACACACACACATACACACACACACTTACTCACTCTAAACCTGATTTCACATCTGTCAAATCTGGATACCAGGTCCTATATTCCTGGGTGTTGGAGAGGATTAACAAGCACTGTTTAGAGTAGTAAACATTGGATCTGGCCAATTGGTAACCACAGAGAATATGGCATAAAACTTCCTTCGTTGGGGTAAGTATGGTCTAAAAAGTGGTCTGGAGGAGACACAAAGCTCTCAAAGTTTAAGAAATGAATGGCCAAATATTAAGCAATAGGTTAAGTAGAGAAAAGGGTGGGATTTGGATCAAGACCTTGCACAGTCCCCATAGATCTGGAGGGTTGAGACCCGACCCTGACCTGAGCCTGGTGAGCTAGGGCAGGTCACATGGTCTGTCTGAAACTCAACGACTTCATCTGTGAAAGGGGGATAATAATGCTGCTGTCCCTACCCACCCTGCAGGACTGGTGCTGATCAAATGGGATGCACTAAAGCATTTTGTGAATCATACAATTCTCTGGGAATATAAGGAAGCCATTTTCACACTGAAAAGGCAGGTGCCTAATCCACTAGGTATTCTTTTCAGGATCAGAATAAAGTGACCAGTTAAAAAAGCAGATTATCAGGAAAAACACCAACTGAAAATAGAGCCAGAATTGGATTTGTGCCTTGTGTGGTCAAGAAAAGTATTCAATTACCATTTCTTTTATTTATCAGCATCTGGGAGTTGTGCTATTGCTTTTCCACGTGATGGGGCTTTGGGATTCCTATTCTCTTCTCCAGCAGCAGCTTCGCAACCTGTACTCCTTGTTATCTTTCCTTATTGTTGACAAAATCAAACTCAAATGGTAGGCACCTCTAGGTGAGGCCTATGGGCAATAAAAACACCAAAACCCGATGGAAAGCCCAAGAAATGAAACAGTCCACCAAGATTTTCTGGATTAATGTGGATAGAAGCTTGCATCTGACTTATACTTTGTGTACACAACCTGGGTGTCAAGACTTGTGCAATATCTGCCTTCCCTTTCCTTAATGCCTTTACCTTCCAGGTCTGTCCTTTGCAAATTCTTTCATGCTGCTTAATTATCTGCTTTATTTCCTCAATCTTCTGTGTGCCTTCCAACTGCTGCCTTTGTTCAAACCATCAAACCACCACCTCAACCACTAGTCTCCTCTGCTGTAGTATCCTTTGTCGGTGCCTGTCTCTTCTCTAAGGGCACAGAGGTTCCTCCAAGAAGCCTTCCAGGAGGCCCCAGCCCTCTTTGGAGGATCTCTGCCTGTATCTCACATGTGCACTGCAGGTTGTCTATTGGGACCTCTGTTCTATAGACTATAAGGCCCTCAGGACTATCATTTTACCTCTGCATCCCAGGTTCTAAAACAGATCCTGCAAACATTCAGGAGCACAGTCATTATTATTATTGTAGATTAAGATCTGAAGTAATAGAGAAAGTGTAAGCAGCGATGAGTGTTAACTTTTAAAGAGCAACCTGATGTGTGATGAACATGTTCTAGGTGGAATGGTTATGTGTGTGGGGTTGGGAATAAAACTGCCAACCCACTTCTTGCTTCCAAACATACACATTTTAATTTAAGAATTAATTAAAAACATTAGAAAATGAGACACCTCACCTCTCTAATAGCAAAATTTCTTTCTTCCTGTCTTAACATTCAGTCTGTCACATTCGCTGGCCCATGGACCAAAAAGGTATTCATTTAGGCATTGGAAACAGAGGTGAATGTTAAATCCATTTAAAAGAATTTGGAACAGCAGATATTTTGCTAAAAAACTTTTTTTAATGCAGCAAAGGGTGCTATTTCTTTAAGCCAATAAACTCATGTCTCTCACAAAGAGATTTTATAAAGTGGTTCTTTCTTTTTTTCCACCAATGTGACCATAGCCACATTTAAATAACTTCATCAAATGAAAGAATTGTTCTTATGAGAAAAACTTCAAGTGAATTCTCCAAGCGAGGCCAAGTTTTCCAGGTATGTGGGGCTTGGGGGCTCAGAAATGAGCGTGTTGATGGTATAACCATATAAATAGTCCTTCCGCAATCCAAATACAAACTGTATTGCAAAAAAATTATTTTCCCTTAAGACGTTAGGGATCTAAATTAAATTGAAAACACA